>NW_027072089.1:108357806-108935306 GCF_038088225.1 Cyrtonyx montezumae
CTTAATGATGGCCTGAGTCTAAAGACATCTACATAATTTATATTGCTTCAAATTGATTTACTAATGTTACCATCAGAGGTAAACCACTGAATGCCTTCTATTTATCCTTCTGTTTTCATAAAAGCATTATATTTCCTTAGACTGACATTAAATTGCATTTGTCTAGATCAAAATTGCTTCATTTATTCTTCCACAAAATTCTTCCATTTATTCTTCTATACACACACTTCATTTTCTTTACTAGCATTATAAACTTTTTTGACAAACAAAATTTGAATTTAAAATACATTTTAAGTTTTAATTTTAACCAAAGCAAATTAGGGTATTTTTATTCTTTGTTATTTTTCTTTGTCATTATAGTTTTTGAGTCAAATACTACAACTTTTTCAAACCAGTGACCACATACGACTGTATAATATTTTCAGAAAGAATACTAAAAAAACAAAATAATTGTCAAAATTTCATGACTACAGTCAGCTACTGAAACTCAACTGGTGTATTGGTGCTGGTTGAGTCAACAAACAACTCATATCCAATCCCTTAAGCTCCTTCCTTCTTTACTCATCTTCCTGCATCTTCCTCATCTTTCATTCATAATTCATAATTATATTCACATCTTCAAAAGAAAGCCCTCCTTTTTTCACGCATAAGCTGAACTGGCTTAAGCCTATGCCTGTCCTTTTAGTTAAGACAGAAATTATAATGTATGATAATTGTTGCTGTAGTGTAAACATGGTCCAAACAACACGAGGAGCACACTGCAAACAGGATGCTCTGCAAGCAGTAGAAGATGGTCACAGGTTTGAGCTACAGTGAGAGATGACCAAACAGTATGTCTGCAGACATCTGAGCACAGAGAAATTAAATGAGTTGGTGAAAAATAAGGAATAAGTAAAGTGCAAAATCAAAGATTAAACTAGGTCTACATAACCCTATTCCTAATTTTTAAGGAAGATCTACTTTCCATATGAAATAGGCTCATAACAAATAGGATTTGGACTTCTGTTATGTACAGAGTGCATCTTGTGTTGTTTCCTGTGCAATGGTATGCTGCCTCATAACTCAGAAGGTGGGGCAGTTTGGAAATATGCCATTTCTTCTTTTATGAGAGCACTCTGACGTTCTATGAAAAAATTAGTTAATCCAACCTATAAAGGTCACAAGAACATATGCTGCAAAAACATATAGTTATTCAACATCCGAAATGATTGAAGAATTTATTGATATTTTTCATCAACTTTCTCTTTTTTGTTCATGGTTATTGAACAGTTATTATGAGGTGATGAATCTGATTGCGTGAGCACTTTTTAATTTCTTGAACTGCTCTAGCTGACAAAAAACTGTTTTCCATACAGGATTTAGAGGCAAGCTGATTCTGCGAGAGAATGTACATTACTCATTTTTTCCTCCCCTTTCCTTAAAATAAACTCTGCCACCCTCTTCACCATCCTACAATCTCTTATTTCAAAATACATTCATGCAGAATGAAGATATTGCAGCCCAGAAGACAGGGTCTCTTCTCTAGTACTAAAAATATTTGCACTCTTTCCATAAAGTTATTTGCACACATTCCAAAGGGACTAGCTTTGGCCCCACTTTCCAAACCTAAACTTTTTCATCATTCCAGCATTCTGAATATTTAATTGTGAAAAAAAATATGGAAAAGTTACTGCATGTTACTATTATTTCTCATTTTTCACATGTGTAGCTTAGCAGTGTAAAGATATTTTGACCACAATTAAAAATGAAGTCGAGTTAAGTCAAAGACTAAAGGGCTGTGCAGAATCTCACACAATCTGTGTAGCTGTGTGTGTGTAATCTGTCCATCTGTGTAGCTGTAGACATGAATGTTTTGTAAATCATCCCTCACCTCATGCACTTGGCAAAAACACTACTATTTTTGCACAAATATACTGCACACTAATCCTTATCTTTACCTACAAATGAAAAACAGTGATGAACTATATCCCAGAAGGCTACTTGAAAAGATAAAGAAAACAAGAGATCAAAACTTCCATTTAAATAATCTGACCTTTCCAGATTCTTTCTGATCTGCTTACTGACACTTAACTAAAAGCCCTAATCTTTGATTCTTAGCTGCAGACCCTTATCATAAGGAGCTTAAAAATACCTCCCTCTAATTAAAAAAAAAATCTGAAATAAAAAATAAATTAGGAACATCAGTTGAATTATGGGTATAAAATAATCTCCACCGTCATATTCTCGGTTTTGTGATTTTTTTATTTATTTTTGTATGTGTTTCAAAAGCAGAGCCATAAAAGATGAAAGCTAAACAGAGTAAAAGATCCAGAAGAGTGATCATAAGAAAATACTATTCCTAAACAGGGCAGTTCAAGATCTGCACATTTTTGTATTGAATAGATTTGTATCAAATGAACCGCTGTGGTTTTAGCTCAGTTTCTGGTGGATTATTTGCTAACTCCTAACTTCTAAGGAACCCCACTACAAGCATAAATGCCAAATTATAGTACATTTATTATATACAAATACACTTCTAGGCCAAAGTCCCACCAACCTGGCTGTTTAGAAGTTTAGACCTTTCTTAAGGAAATGCTAAATCAGATGATGTTTACTTAGTTTCTTGTTACATTGGGAAAACAAAATTCTCTGGGTTTGCTAAAATAGAAAGAAATGTTCAGCAAAGACAAGGGAATTCCTTGACACAAAGATAGCAGGAGTGCCCACTTCAGAATAACAAGGAATTCACCATAATCTCAACTAAAAATGAATAGTTTTATTGGAGGAATCTGTAGTTACTATAAGACAGAAATCAACTTCTGTTTAAGCAGGTCTGTGTGATGAGATATCTTCTAAGATATTTCACGTTAAAGATATTGAAGAAGTTACAATCATAAGATTCAAGCTTGCTAATGAAATCTAGCAGATTTTCAATAGGTTCTCCAGGACTTTTCACCACATCTGTCTTCCCAAATGGCTGCTTTTCTCTCAGAAAAAAATAAAATAAAATAAAAAATAGAAAATATATCCTTTGTGCATGCTATAGCTTTTTATAGATAGGAAGTATATATCTTTCATTCCCTTAACACCCTTATAGGTTTCAGTCCATCCTGCCTACAAATCTTTGCTCAACAGAGGAAGATTACTGAATTATTTTCCTTCTTTTTTTGAAGTGCATTGTGAAATGTTTTTTCATCATATTAATGTTCTAAGGATAGTTTCCAGAGAGCCTGAAACCACAGCAATATTTCTGTAAGCAAATAATTCCGCATCTGTGAAAGCTGAAGGTAAGGTGCCAGCCAGAATTATCAAGAAGTAGCTGACAATCCTGCCATGATATTGGCTATTTCTCCAGCTATAACTCACCCTGGAGAACTGAACTACCAAATTCAAACATTGAATGACCATGTGATTGGATTAACATGTTTAATTTATTATAAATGTGTATAAAAAAAGAAATTCAAATGTTAAGGAGGGTTTAAAATAAAGGAAATTGCACTAGTTCCTTGAATTACAGGTAGAAAAACTGATCAATTTAAGTTTCAAAGGGTCACATTAATTCTTTGCATAAGACAAAACCACATAACATTTTTATTCTAAAGAACAGAGAAGATTTAGAATCATCACAGTAAATGGCTTCAGTAATCTTGCATCAAAGATCTTAATTGACGCTTTTGGTAGAGAAACGTAAATTTAAAGCATGAAGAAAGTTCATGACCAAGTTAGATGTAAAAAATTAGATTAAGGGCAAAAAAGAGATTTCATAGAGTAATGGAAAAGAGGCTTACAGACAAGTCTGACGTTCAGAGAGAGAACCCTAAGATAGTCCTGAGCTTTCAAACCATACTAAAACTTCTGTTCTGACAGAGACATTTCCCACACCATATCAGATAATATACAGTTCAGACACAAGCCATGTTTTATAGATATTTCCAGAAGGACTACTTTCAAATGACAGATCAGGAAATCCATGATAGTTGTAAACACTCTCATATGACTGCATCACAAATTCCACGAAAATACTGTGACTTGCTTTAAACACGCACAGTATAAACACCCAAACAGGTCCTCCCCCTTGATATTAATACATGTGGTTTATAAGTGTAAAGACCTTTAAGTTTTACACAGGTGTGGTAAATGAGAGTAGTGCCCATGCTCTCTAAATCTTTTCAGTCCCCCTCAACAAAAGTATTCACATCACTCTGCCCTAGGCACCATACTTAATGGATATAAGCACTCTACAAGCCAAAGGGAAGGACAAGATCCAGTAAAGGGAGACATTCGCAACATCCAAGAAAATCTCATAATTTGAATTACCATTTAGTGCAATCTCTCAATATCTCTGTTTTCCAGAACCAGAGTGTGCAGAGCAAGAGCAGTCACCTTCCAGACATGGCTAGCAGGGGGGCTGTAGGAATGTAGGTTCCCATTCTAGCCACATCATGATCCACCAGTGTAGCAGATCTTGACATGCTTCCATTTATCATGTCTGGACTTAGCACTCTATTTCGCTGATGATAAGAAGTAAGGGTATGCAGCAAAGAACTTTCTACAGCGCAAAAAGATATAAGAATGTCATTAAAGTGAACACAGTGTTAGATACTTTACTAGAATAGCGGAGAGGGGAAAATGAGCTCTTACTGTTTAATTTTCCCACTTAATTGTTTGGATTTGTTTTATTATTCTAATTTTACTGTTGCAACTTCATGAACATTTTCTCTAACTTACAACATTCAGATTCCTCCTCAAGTTCTAATTTATAACTGTTTGCCTAATACTTGAGGGATTAAGCCAGCAAGACTTAAACAATTTACTGCAGGCCTTTAAAAAGGTTACTTTTTCGTTTTACTAGGGCCTTACCCCACTTGACATGTCAGGAAGCACTTGCCTTAACAACTAATCCCAGGTCCTGACACATTACCACAGTGGTCAAATGGATTTATCCAAAAGAGATGTTACTGAACTCACATACTGCAGCATTTGCAGGATCAAGATGTGAGGTCTGTTAAGATTTCAGTGTAGTGACAGGTTTTCAGATATTCTCTATTACAGAGAACAAATGCAGAACAGTCTGAAAGATGTAACAGTGAAACTGTAAATTGAGGCTATGTAAACTGAAGACAAGTTTAGACATCCTTCTCTAGATATTTAAAGTTCTCTTGACCTGGTGGGGAGTTTGAGCTGAAAAACTGGCTAAGTACAATGTCCAGGGTTGTGACATAGAGCATGACATTTGAGCCCTCTTTATTTCTGTTAAGGTCCGCAAAACCATTAATAGCCACGAGACAGGAGTGTAAAATTATACGATGTTGTGTTGCCCTGCACACTGTGCTTTGATTTAGGGAAATATGTGAGATACACATTAGTTGAGCATCACTATTTCTGCTTTGTTGCCTGTCTCCATGATCACATACGGTTCACTAAACAGAGCTCAACTAACTGAAGGTAATGAAAGTAATCAGATTAACTCCTTACCTGCCAGTCATATAGATGGACATTAATGCAAATCTGTCAAAATGACTTAAGCTGAGATTAAACAAATGTCAGAGATGACACTAGAATGTTTTGAGGAAAAACCTCAGACTTACATTTGTTCTATTTTCTCATTTTCCTGCATTTAAAATTTATATTTTGCTTCACGCATGGGAAATATTAAAAAAGCAGTTAGCAACACGTTGTTAAGCTTCATTTGTGAACCGTCTGAGAAGAATCAGAATCTGTCCAGCCCATTAGTAAAATGAAAATTGTACAGGCAGAAATCCAGCACTTTTGAATAATTGAATCTAGATTTGTTCATTACAGTAACCTTCAGGGAACTATAATGCAGATCCATGACACCGGCAGCTTTAATAGGGACAAGAATGTGAATTTGACAGCTATTCTCAGATTTTTTTTCAACACTGAACTGCATTTTGCTTACAGACATTCAATATATGCTCTTTAAATCTCCTCACACAGAGAAGGTCATTAGCTTTTTCGCATGTTATATGTAAATAGGAGATGCTGACAAATTATACATGTGTTTCAGGACAAGTGAGGGTGATAGACTGGGGTGGAAGGCTTCTCTGTGTCCACCTCCAGGGACAGGGTTCTGAGGAGGTAATCACTGCAACAACAGCAAAATGATTTAGCTACTGACCTATACTTATCTAGAAGTCACACCTGGCTACTGCAGGACAGGCTTCTCTGCCTGAGCCTCCGCCTCATGCTCAGTCTTACCTCCATCTTCTCCACTAATTATATTTATGTCAAGAAAAGTAAGAAATATTTTTTTTTCTCTAGGCTTGTATGCTTGCAACAGACTTTTTACATCTTGAAGAGCTGGAACTTGACAACATCTAAGCTGTTTCTAAAGATTTGTCACTAAGTTGAACTGAAAGAACAGCTCACACATAGAAATATTTGGATCTCATGCTGAATCAGGCCTTAACTCAAGGACTGCATATCTTAATCCCTCTCTGTCTTGACTCTTTCCATACTTCCCTTCCAGTATCGAAGGAGAGCTCTTTGAAATGCACAGTAACATTTCCACTGATGTGGGTTGATGGGGGAAGAGCACCACCGATACCACATTTCTTGCATCCTCTCTTCCTATTCCAGTCCATTACTAGGATAGAATGAGATATGAGAAACGGTGGTGTCTATGCATTTTATGGGCACCTAAAGCAAATCTGCAAAAACTGCAAAATATTGCCCTGCATTTGTAAGCAAGTGACTTTTCAGTCATGGGTAAGTTTTATTCTATTGACAGAATATACAATATTTTCCAATCAGAAAACTGCCTGAGTTTCAGCACTTTTAAAATATTACATAATAGAAATGACAGAGCAATAAAAATGCAAACAGTTCTTACTGGTTACATCTTCCTATTATTTATAGCTTCAATTCCCTTTTGGGAAATGCCATCCCAAAATTAAACTTAATTTTAGTCTCCAAAATTAGGCAAGTCCTATGACTCAGTGGAGGAGAGAATGTTACATATGCAAACTTCTAAATAGGGTGGGCAGTTTAGTCTATTAGAATTCACTGAAGTCTGAGTCATGATTGTGAAACTGAACTTACTTAGGACAATAACCTTCAAGTAAATATGACAGTGAGCCAGTTCTCATCTCAATAAAAAGTCAGGCAGCCTCCAAGCTTTAGTAACTGTGGTAATTGCTTAAAGTTTTGGCTTGGCAGGATTTAAGTTGCCTTCTCTACTTTCATGTATAAGAACTTTACCACACATGATACCTGCAAAAATGTAACATGAAATTGGTATTTGGCTGCCTGGAATGTTTAGTCTGTATAACATCATTATCAAGACACCAAGAACTCATTCCCAATCTAGGAGTAAAATTAGAAAGGGATCAGATCACATGCAAAAAAAACCCATAAATAAATAGAAACAGCTGAAGTAATTCCCTCTGCACACAGAGAATAAAGTCTAATAATAATTTATTAAAACAAAATGTTAAATGTCAGGAGAAGATCTAAGGCTAAAGTTTAATACTGGATGTACTATTTCCAGAATGAGAGGCACTGAGTATATAACTCTTAATCACGAGATTACTGACTGTTGCTGAAATAAAAAATAATTCTGCAAGAATGAAAGTGCTGTCAACAGCTTCTCAGTTTGGCAGGAGATAATGCCCCTCTGCGAGGGCATGACTTGAGTACTTGCTTCTCACAAGCAGCGCACAATAGAGCCTAACTTTCTCAGTTCTGACTACGGAAAGCACTGGGAAAAGCAAATAATTGAAATGGTAGAGGATTTACTTGTGTTCTGTTACTGGATCATAGAAGTAATAATTCTGCAGACAGTGTGGTGCAGTTTCAATCTTCGACGATGATTGGAGAATAGCAAGTACCTGCTTTTTATTCTTCCCTGGTTGAGCTGTGCACAGTATTCATGTACACTCAGGTGGTTCCAAATTTAATTTTCTCCCTAATGTACATAATTAACAATTAATACCGATGCTTCACAATTCATTTAAGCATACAGCAGTCCTCTGTTTTTCACAGTGGCAGTTGTGCTCCAACTCAATTGGGACCTTCCCTAAATCTATCCTCTAATAGCTTGCTTAATTTTATTTTTGTATTCCACAGTCCTTGATAACAGCAAACTAATTTCTATAACTCTGTTTGATGAAAATGTGCTGATGAACCTCATATTTCACTTCATTGACTGTAATGAGCTATTTCATCAAACTGTCCATGTGACACTATTATAGAGAAAATGATAAATTTACTAATTTATTCACTAGAAATTCCATTGGAAATTTAAAAAGGAAAAGAAAAGAACCATGAAGTGATTTACATTAGGCTTCTACCAAATAATATGTCATAGCCTACATGAAACAAAAGCACTGACCACTGCTACACTTAATGGAGTGTAAACATAAAGTATGTGTTGATTAATTACTAGGTTTTTTGAAACTCACCTGAAAGAAAACATGCTCCATGGTGCAGGTTTTCCCCATGTAAATGTTTTTAGTCTTTATTTACTTACCACAAGTGGTACTGATACCATAAGAAATCCAGGTTTCATTCATACGCTTCCTCCTCATCTGTGAGACCTTAACCACATTAAGGTACATGAATTTGGATAAAGTCAGCAGCTGACAACCAAGCTTTGCAATTGTACTGTCTTCCTAGTAGGCTTTGCAGTATACTAAGGCAAGGAAATGATTTCTCCAGGGATCATACTTTCCCAAGATTATTTGGATTTACCTCTTTTTAAAAGGTGTTATCTGAAATCGCACTGTTGTGTGGGATGATATTGAAGTACTGGGATTACTGGGAGGACAGCAGGAAGTATATAATAAGACTATTCATCCAGTATTAAAATTAGGCCTGAAAATAGAGACTACCACATGGCCTGCCTGGCTTATTTTGATCAGATATCCTCCATCTGCCATTATAGTTATGATCCACATATTTGATTGCTCTGCTACAGATCAAACCAAAACCCAGACATCAGCTAAATGTATCAAGTGGAAATACACAGAAGCAAGTAGGGACAATGACTTAAGATCTTCTCTGCTTCCCATTTTGTGCCCTCACAGGGAATTTCTTCACCTATGTTCAAACCTGTAGTGCATTCCTCCTACAGTACCAATTGACAGCACTTGTTTATTGCTGAAAGGAATTATGACGGTAGGCCACAGAAAAGGACAATTTTAATTTCCTTCAAAGAAGTCTAAAAGCAGTAGCAATTGTTGAAAATAACATAGCATTTAATACTGTAGAAGATTGATTTATTTGAACTTTCTGTTCCACAAAGGTTAGAGGAAGCCATATGATATAGGGAAATATGTTTAAAAGTAAAAAATAATAATTAAAAATATATACATTTAGCTGAGATTGTTGCTTTGAAGAATTACTTGCTTTGCTAATCTAGAATCCTTGAAGACTGAAATCCAAAACAAGACGACTGTATAGAAAGCCCCAACAACAGTTTTGGCATATCTTGTATTCACATTACAGTGCTCAGTTTATATGTAAATAGAAAACTGACAAGAGGTGAGTCCTCACCTCACACATGCTCACAGCTATATGTATACACCACCATGTCACAGGGCTCGATGGTAACAAGCCCTCACTACTGACTTCTGAGAGTACAGACTCCCCCTCTTGCAAACAACATCTAGTCAGAAAGAGCTCAAACTCCATTGGTGCAAAGTATGCAGCAAGCTAACCATTGACTGTACCTGACCAAGAAGATGGTGGCTTGTATTGCTTTCAGTCGGTGCCTAATGGATTGTCTTCTCCTTGCTTGGACTGGACCTCTTGGGAAGTTGGCCCTGGGTTTAATGTCTTCTCAAATTGCTTTAATATTTAGACATCACAGAAGGTACCATTGCCCCATCCAGCCTGGCCATGACACCCAAGTGACAAGGATCTTGTAGTGCTAAGACAGCTAGCACTTATAAATATGACCTCCAAATATCCTCCAGAAGTACAAATTTTGCTCTAGAAATAGATAAATATTGAGGAATTGAAGCTGTTCTCTTTTTTTATGAGAGCAAGTATGCCACTCGCTAATTAAGACATATAATTATGCAAGTCCTGAGCACATCAAATGTCATCAGAGTCCTCCTAAGAGGTTTCTGTGTAATAGGTCAATTAGTAGTCCCTAGATCCCCATCCTGAAATTTGAAAACAGTGAGAGGATCCAAGAAAGATCGATTTGGATGCTATTAGTAAAGCAGACCACATATTCATCATCAGAAACCACTGTGATGCTACTTGAACAATACTTGTCTGAGAACTTCAGTTTCTATAGTCTTTTCATATGGCATAATCAGATCCATTAAACTGTTTCTGGTAATGTCACTATATGGTTAATTTAGATACCTTTGATCTATTTCCATTTTACTCATTTTAGTCTGTTTTTTGTTGTACAGATTGATGTAGCAAACATCAATAATCATGAATATAGTCCTGGCATAACTGGGAAAACAAAAACCAAAAACTGCTTCCTCTGTCATGTCAAGGAATACCTTCAGCTCAGCACAGTGTCTGATAGCAGTTTGTCTGCAAAGCATGGAAGGAGCTTGGAAAGCCATTCAGTTTCTGAATATTGCTTTTGTTCTTCACACAACGGCTAGGGAGCAGAAGATGCAAATTAACTAAGACACTGGTCCTTCTCACTAAAGATTTCAGTCTGGGGACTGCTAACTCCAAGATGCTGCTGTAGACTTCTTTGGTTGATTGGTCTGTGTTTGTTTGTTTGTTTTCTCCTACTGAAATTGTGGTCCTAATAACAGTAAAACAGAGTGAGAACACAGCAGGAAAGCTGTAAGCTCAAAACAATCAATCTTAAATATTTGATATAGTCTATTAAAATGGATATTGGTGCAAGTATTCAGGAATAACAGAAGGAAAAATCATTTATCAGAAGAGAACTGTAGAATAATTTTCAGAATCTGATTTAGTAAGAAGTGTAAACAAGTGTCAGAGACGAATCACCCCTTTCATTTTTTCCCATTCTTTTCAGGTATGCTTGCACTCACATTCAAGCTTAGCACAAGAGTACTATAGTCCATCTGTATAAATATGAAATCACCTATTTGTCACCTTTTTTAGATTATATTCTGCCTACATTCCCTCACTCCATAAGCATTAGTGCACTGCCTCTTAACTTGTGTCCTGTTTCTTACAGAAGTGGTGATCCCAGAACTGATTTGTGTAGCAATGGACTACTAAGAAAAGTAAAACTAACCGAAGAAAAGCTAATGTTAAAAAATAAACTACCTAGCTTGTCAAACAATCATCTAAAACATATGCTTACCATATTTAAAATAGCACAAGGCACTCAAAAATTGAAAGAGTATAAAAAGTAGAGGCATACAGAAATGCAGAATTATGAAATCTCATGAAGAAGACACTATGCAGGTTCTGAATTGCCCAGCTGTTGTCAGCGGAGCTGAAAGAGTCAGTTTATGACCAAATAATAATAATATAATAATATAATAATAAATAAGTAAATAAATAAAATATTGTTTATTTCTGAAAAAAGTAACCAGCCTAAACAGAATGATATTTAGGAATCATCTGAGTACATTTCAACATCAAAAAACTTATGAGCATTCAATTCTGTATTTAAATATCTTATTTTACACCAATTAAAACAAGCTACAAAGCCTAGAATTTTTCTGTGATATGATGAATTCTACAAAGCATTAAGATCTACCTTTTTCTTCAAGCATGTGATTCAGATGGAATTGCAGACTCAAGCTTGTTTTTAACATTTTGCCAAGAACTGCTGGTTAGTAACCTTGAAAATAAAACATGCTGTACACTGATTCAATTGCCCTCTTGCTGTGAATTGACACAAACCTTTCACTGGTAGTCCAGACAAAGTTTGTGAGCCTAACAAAACAGGCTATTTCATCAGCTCTAAAAAAAATTTTGTTAACATAGCAATCCATGTGGCCATATAAGTTGTTTTGGTCCTGCTTGCACTGACAAGATCAACACACAGCTTGCTATGGTATTCGGAAGCCAACCAAAACTTGCATGTTTGATAAGTGCATGGAAAATATGAATAAATCGTGTTTGAAGAATGTTTCTAAAAATGCCAGATTTTTTTTCAGAACACAGAAGGAAATGCTTGGACATCTAATCTGAGTCATATTAAACATGTAAACAACTTCTAGGGCTTAGAAAAAATAAAAAATATCAGCATTTAATAAAAGCACAACTTCCTTTGCAATTTTTATCTTGGAATATAATCTTAACAACACATGAGTTTCTAACTGCATTCAAGCAACACTTCCTGGTAAAGAAGACTTTTTTTTTTTGCACTCTGTCATTAGTTTGCTCTGTACCTGGAGGCATTCAAGGCCAGGTTGGACGGAGCCCAAAGCAGCCTGATCTAGTGGGTGGCAATCCTGCCCATGGCAGGGTGCTGGAACTAGATGATCCTTAAAGTCCCTTCCAACATAAGCAGTTCTGCAGTTCTATGATTTGTGATGGTCACTTAACAACCTGCTTAATCTGAACTGTGTTAATGAGGCACTAAAATGTTTTAAGTAATAAAGTAGGTTTCAAAATTCCTTTGATACATTGTATTCATTTAGAAGTGATTTACTTAAAAGTTGCATGTCCTCTTGATAGTTCCATAAAATGGTTCTTTATATAGAGATTTTACTTGTTATTCATTTTCAGAGTTCACTTACCTTTGATTCATTTATTCAAGCAAGCTTCACTGTTCTCAGAAAAAGAAAGAAAACAAAAGGGTTTCATAAGCCTTTGCACATTTGCGGCAGATAAGGAAAGAAAAAGACAGGATAAAGAAGAACAATTAATAACCCCAAATGAACAATGCACTTTACCTACATTGCTCATTTTTTAGATCCTTGTGATTTTTATACCTTGTAACAATGATATAGCTAAGGTCTGAATCCAGAGACCTCCAGAAGACCTCCAGCTTGTACTACACACAGTGTCCAAGGTGGCATCTTAGATCATTTTGTTTCAGTGGATGGCAAATGGTTTTCAATGAGTCAGTTCCTTAACTAAAATTGAGAGATTTTTCTGTAGCACAAAAGACCAAGAATTCTGCTTCATTTCCGGAACAAAAGACAACCAAAAAAACAGAAGTTATGAAACTGAACTAACTTAAATAAGAAAGAATTAAGCAAGGCTCTGAACAGTTATCAGTCAGAGAAAGGAAGAAGAATTAAGGAATAGCAAGGAATAAAAAAAATTGTAATTCTGAGTTGCAACGGCTTGCCTTACCTATACTTAGAGAAATATGGCAAAAAAATTAGGGAGGTTTTCTGGAAGGGATCCAATAAAGTCCAGTTGCTTTGACACACAGATACTAAAGTATGTTTTCTTTTTTTAGACCAAAGGAACTCCATTGCAAGGTGCATGTGAAGTTGTGCTTTCCCGCACTGTCATAGCCACTCTGTTTTAAAACCCACCTGTAGTAATAAGTAGACATATTTTTAAACTTTATGCCTGTTTTTCTGTCTGGGTAGATTTTGGTTGCCTTTATATTAAAGTTAGCACTTACTTTTCTTTCTTTTTTTATTCATTCATTCTCTGCGATTTATTTGAATTAAAAAGTTTCGTCTCCAGACTTTTTCTACTGAACTACAATACAAGGTTTTCTTCAAAAATTACTTTCTTGGCAGCAGCTGACCATAAGACCATAAACAATATAATGGCTTTAAGATTGCATTATAGCTGAGGTAATTAGCCCTGCTGAGAAATACTGCCCATCTGCCCAGGCATTCAGTTAACATACCCATATCGCCTCAAGATAGACCCTGATCACTGGCAAAGCAGGCAGTTATTGAGAGCTATAGAATAGGTATAAACTTCATTTTATTTATTTATTAATTTTTCTGTCAGACATTCAAAAAACGAAGTTGATAACTTTTTTACTGGGAGAAAGGCTGGAATATGTAGACTATTGCTTTGTCTGGCAAGTTAGATTAGTCTGGCTGTCCCTCTGCATTTCCCTCCCTGGTTTGATCTTTTTGTAGTAACAGCAACGTAGCCTTTTTCTCTCAAACTTCACGTAGCAGAACTAACTTTGTTCTACAGTGATGAGAACAGCCAGGATTGCACATTCCTGTGACGGACTGTTGCATTCTGGCTATTTATGGGATCTGCTGATATAACCCCCGTTTCTTCTTGCATGACAAACTTTCCACAGAGTATGACAAAAAATCTGATTTGGATAACTGATATAGCAAGAAAACCATCACACCTCTGTCAGACTCTGTAAAGGGCATAACATGAATAGACATTACACCTAGAGAAGCCAATAATGTTTCAAAAAGATGAGGTACTAATGTACTGGATTGTGTATTGTTTCAGAGTAGAGTTGCATGACTGAATTCTGTCCAGAAATGAAACTCCAAACATCTTGCTTGCTTTACTTTTATTGCCTGTAGTTTTGTTTGTAGCTTACCACGTGCTGGAACAAAAAGGCATAAGAGGACATGAGCAGTGGTTAGTTTTTCACCACTGTTACTTTTTTTGGTAGCGATTGTCGAAGGTCTTTTGTGTTGTGTTTTTTTTTTTTTAATTATACAAGTTGCTTTGAGGAGATAACCAAATAATGATCTCCATGACCATAGCATAAATCTTTTTGGTTAGGCTATGTTCTACCATTAGCGTTTGGCCTTCCTGGGCAATTACAGTTCATCAAGCATAAAAAGTATTTGTCAGTCTATTAATTTTCCACTGGAATCCTCCATTATGTCTCACTTGAGTGTGCAGCCCGTGTTTCTTTGGGATCCAGCTGGTAGTGACCACAATCACTAAAGAGGAATTTCAACCTTTGTTCAATCCTCCCCTTCTTCAACAGCTCCTAACTTTCTCAGAAAAATCTGCCATGCCACAAATGTCTGCAATTGCTCCCAGCCCAGTGCTGAATTATTTTGGAAAGCACGAGTAAAATGATTTCAGTCACTCAAGTTAAGCTAGCATGAAAAATAAACTGTGCTTTCACCATATGTCCTGATTGAAATGTTCAAGCATGGAAATCTTAAAAATGGCTAATTATCCACACGTCAGTCCAGGTTGTTTTATAAATCCTCACAGAGGAAGGAAAATTTATTCATGGCTAATGAAAAAATGGTTCAGTAATTGTAAAATTATAAGCATTTGAAGTCACACAGTTGTTTAATTTTTCCCTGAAATAAGGGGGAGTGCTGCTTGAGTTTAGAACTGATCAGCTACCAATAACATTTTCTTGGTGAAGTCCGTTTTAGTGTATGATTTAAGCATGTTTGTACTGCATTTTCACAATATTTTTTTCTTAAATACATTAAAACCTAACAAAACATTAATGAACCAAATATCTCCAAAAATATGTATCCTCCTTCAGTATCAATTCTGTTATTTAACATAGTGCTGAAACTCATTTTCAAGATTCATGGTATGAATCTTGAAGCACTGTCTTTTTTCTGTTGTTTAAACTGTGAACTAGCACACAGCATACAGAAAGAATACAGTGGCCAAAACAATAAAATTATGTTTCTTATAATTCATCAGTATAGCCTCAGTTTTTATAGGAAGAGAGGAAGAAGGGTTGTGCAGTCACACAACAGGACTGTTCTACCTACAAGTCAGAGTACACCACACTCAAAAGTAACTGACTATGAAAGAATGGAGAGGAAGATCTGAACTTTTGGATCTCCCTTCCCTCTCACTAAGTTAGCAATTGCTTATGCAACGCAAGGGCAATAGATGCCCTGGGACAGTAGAAACAAATACAGGAGAAGACAGATCTTGCTTTGAGAGCTTTCATCTTTGAATGTAATTGAAAGGAACAGAAAATGAGTTATCACATAAGTGGGCCACTAAATGGGTGACAGTGCCCATTTTGTCTTCCTGGATGTATTTTGTTTAAAGGCTGGGGAGCTAGTCCCAAGCCAAATGCTATGGCAGGTATAGTGTTAAAGCAGTCAAAGAAGTGTAAAAGGGGAATTAGGTTAAAAAATAATTAGATGAAGAAAATGAAAATAGCTACAGTAAAATATATAAAAGAACATTAGAAGACCCACATTTTTTTTTCAAGGAAATACTGCCACATAAAAAGCAAATCAGTGGAGACTATTGAGCTAAAGATCATTTCTTTCTCCCAATTTCTCAGCTTATCTCTCTGCTGAAAGCTTGATTCATCTAAAATCAAAAGGAGCAAAAATTGCTTAAAAATGAAATAAAGATCTCAGGATTTGGCCTCTAGCATTTTCATCTGACCTATTTTTACATTATCACCAGCAAAGCTACAGCTTTATATTAGAAAAGTAAAGCACCTGTGTAGTAGTAGTCAGTAGTGTTCTCATTAAGACTAACTAATGTACTTCAATTGCTTGAAACACTTTATTTGCCATACCAGTAAGTTCAAAGTCTTGCAGAAGTAAATTAATCGTAGTGGTGTTTGTCCTAGTTGAGAACATATCCAGCTACTCTTGAGACCTGGTGATCGACGCCACTAACCTGATACAGGAAGCAATGATATGAAAGTTAATGATCTTTCTAGAGAAATAGCCTTGTTACTTTAAAAGCTGAAGGTTAAAGAATAAAAATAAGAGACCTACAACCTCCAGAATTATATTTTAGCATAACTAATAGCATAGCTAACTAGCAGGTCTCTGTAGAATGAGCCACCATTCTGTCAGACTGCCCCTCTGCTGCCAGCTGTCGCACAGCAACAAAATGTAATGGAATATTTGTGGGAAGTTTCAACCTCTAATGCCATACCGCCAACATCCACCTCTAACACCACAGGCAAATATAATAATCCAAGAGGCATTACTTTCGGATCACTCTTGTACTTCCTGTGAACATCAACACAGTTTTATTTTACCTCAGATTAAAACTCTCATTGCTAGGAAATACAGTCACTTGCCTACAAGTTATTCACGATGAAAGGAGACTTTCCACGCTTGGCGTGGTTGTGTCACTGTGCAGTGAAAAGATCCCTTATGGCAATGTTTCAGCAAGATGAAACCCTCTTACTAAGGGTTAAAGTTCCTCACTTAGGGATTATTTTATCCAGTTAATTAGCTAGATGGCCTGTTCTCTGAGAATAGATTCACTTTCCTTATCTCACCTCATACTTACCCAATATGACATTCATATTCTGGCAACAAGCAAGCTTCCAGAACAGGCTGCATTCTGCTGCAGTGGTACATCAGGCAGCAGCATACAGCCCCCAACAGTGATTTCTAACATTCTTAAGGATATACTCATCATGCAGCCATGTAGCACCCGTGCCTGACAACCCCATATATCAAACTTCCTGGAATGAAAATAGAACTGTTTTTGTTGAAATGCAATTAGTGAATCTAAATCTGGCTTTTAATTTGTGAAGCTAAAAATATTGTGTTAATATCTAGACCCTCTGTACTGAGGACTGGAGAGTCCCACTCAACACAAGGATAGGGCATTCTAAATATACTTGCTGAGGTAACCTTTCATAAGCATAAAGATGAAAACAGAAGAAAAGTGCAGGGTCATGAGCACGTTCAATTAATAGTGCATTTACTTCCATTATCCTTCCAGTTAATTCAACCCCCCAAATCCAATACCGCAATAAAGTGTCAGGTCTAGAAATTACGAAGCAGCACTGCCATCTTACAAATATATGGGTATGTCCTGAGAGCAAACTGCACTTTGCACTCACATACCTTACATTTAGTAAATAACTTGTATTTAACATTAAACCTTCTTTTGCTTCTGATGCAGTTGCCTAGTAGCAAATGTAATGTCAGGTATTTTTATCTTGTGCAAGCTATGCTTCCATGAGCAATTATAATCTAATTAAAGTCATTAATGTTTATGCCCTAGGGAAACATTCAGTTATTTGTAGGCATCTGAGTTGTTCCTGCCTTCCAATCCTTGTTGTAATGTATGCTTTATTGAACACTTCTAAATATCCACATGTAATTTCACTGCCACCCCAAAGCAGTGCCACCCTGGAGCCTATGGCATTGTTTTCTGTGTTTCTATTTAGATTTAAATTGAATAAAGATGAATAATATATCTATTAAAGTTTCAAGACTGGGGATACAGCTTTTGAAGACGGATATTATAAAAGTTTTCCCTTACACCAAAGGATGCTCAAGCTTTTCAGATCATAAATCATGCCTTAATCAGTGTTCAGAACTCCCTTTGTCTGACAAATGCAAGTATAAATACAGGACGGCCCAAAAGAGTACAGTGGTGATTTCAAAACCTACAGCACATATATGGGATGCTACAATGCTTTGTAAGCATTATTTTGGAGCTAGGAAGAGCATGCAGCAAAGTATCCATGAGGCAAAGATTTTAAAATGGCACTGGAAAAATTCCTGTTATTTACCATTTATACACCCAGTATTTTCATCACTAAATGAATAACGTTCCATAAAGTACTGAGGCTCTATTTTCAAACATCTGCTAGAACTTGATCCATAGATATTAAACCCAGTATAAAAAATTCCACTGACTTAAGTAAGCTATGGAACGGATTTCTGTCTCTTAAAACGAATACGTTCAGGTCATGAAACAAAGATGGAGAGGTGCCATAATTACAAAAAGCTGTTTCTAATATCTTCACAGGTTTGGGCCTTTCCTATTTGAAACTGACAATGTGCGGGTGCTAGCTGAAACAGCTGGTGAAACAGCACATGATTTCATTTCAAGCACTCTAACTCAATTACTGCAAAGGATGTGGGAAGGGATCTGTGCATGTCATTGTTGCCAGCCAGAAGAAGGATCATTGCTGAAGGTCTGTAACGAGCAAACATTTTCTCGACTGTGTCTACACCACCCTATCATCAAAATGTTCCGCATCACTGAAAAGAACAATCCATTTCAACTATAACAATGAAAAAAAAAAAATTCTCATCCAGTTTTATTCTAGATTTCAAGCAATTTTCACTGCTTGGTGTGGCTGAAGTTTCTCAAAGGTTTTCACAAAGAAAATATGCTTTCCGTGGCATCCTCTGATTGAATTCAACTTGTTGCATAACCTGGTATAAACAAGGGATGTAAGGCTAAGCTTTCTTCTAATGTATCATGATAATCATGCTGTCTTGGAGTTGATTTTATTCTCTGCCACTAAAGCAGAGATGCAAATATATGCTACCGGCAAACATTCAAACATTTTACTTCAGCTAGAACTTAATTCTAGCAGAGTCCATACACTTCAGTTATTCTGGTTTGAAAACAGATCTATTTGTCCATCTTTGTTCCTATGGCATGGGGCAATGAAAGCTATCCCAAACTAAGTTCAGTGTACTTCAGTTTGACCACTGGTCACTTCATGACAAAAGTAAATTTCAGTAATTCCCAGTCAGTGTCAGTAATGCTTCTTTTGAAACAGTTTCTACACAGAAACATGGATGACCAATCTGACCTTATTTGAAATCTGCTAGGAACAGATTTAATTAATATGACACTAGAAAGTCAGAAAATTATGAAATGTTTTCCCTCTTTTCACCAACTTCAAATCATGTTGGCTAGCTTGACACCTTCCAAAACTCAGATATGAAAAAGGTAGGGTACAAATTTCAATAGAAGTTCTAAGTTGTTTTTGTTCCTTAGCCTACCTGTTTCCAAATTAGCTTAGAATTACTCATTAGGAACAAAATAAAACAAAACTAAAAAAAAAAAAAAGATCCAGACTGAGGTGGCAAGAATTTAAACTATTCTGTGACAGCCAGCAGATAAATACTTCTTCCTCCCCAGAACTCCCATTGAGCTTGCTAGAATGAACATCTTGCATAATTTAAATGACCTGTGTATCATACAAAGTCACACTGGAATCATGCTGATGCTCTGCTTTATTCAATCAGAGGAACTTTCAAGTCCCACAGTTATACCCTGTCAAAGGCTGCATTCTCCAGACTTTTTTTGTAAACCAAAGTGCTTTATAGTAGAGGTCCAATGCCCATTCAGCATAGTCCCATGAAGAAGCACTTCATTGTGTCTTTAACGGGAAATTAGTGCATGTAAGAATATAATGTTACATACAAGTTGTGCTAAGAATGGATTAAGACCTTAGTGTTCCTTGGGAGTTCTTTTTTATATGTGTAGAATTAAGAAATGCAAACATTCTGTGGGGTTTTAGTCCCAGTAGTGTATACATAACTTGATCTATAGTGGTTTATAGCTGATTTAAGCTTATCTACAGAAATGACCTTCTTTTTGTATGCTGGTCCATTCCCTAACCTGGGGAAAAAAAAATCAAAAGTGAAATTCTTTTTCCATATTTTCAAAACAGAAACACATCAAACATTTTCTGAACAATTGAACTGATTGTATTACTTAGCAGAACTGCTTGTTGATAGTTAAGTATATAAAGAATGTGTTCTTTGGGTTCCCACAGCCTTCCTGGTTCAGTGTGCATGGCAGTAAGAACACCATAAGAACACCATTAAATGCTTAAATTATCTGGTACTTCCACCATATATATCTAGCCCACTTTTTATTGCCCAAGATATTAACTGAAAATTTGGAAAACATCAACAGATTAAAATGGATTTATTTGATTAATGTGTGTATACAATTGTTGGTTCTCTTGTGAACTACTCAAGTATTGAGCTTAATTGAGCTACAGCTGGTGCTCACTATGTTTTCAGAGAGTAGGGATTTACTGACTGATTGACTGTAACCTGGATGAAGATGCATTCAGTAAGGAGTGAAATTTCCTGATGATACAAAACCACAGGGATAACAGTAGAAAAAGAGATGAGCAGTAAATTGAATAGAAATAAGAGGACATAAAATAAAGTAGCTTATACAGAAGGGAAGAAACTAGGCATAACAGTTATAAAATACATAAAATCATGGATTTTATTCATAAGTTTCCAACTTGAAAAGGAAGGGAGGAAGGGAGGGAGGAAACAGTAAGGGTTGTTTCAGTGATGATGCCAACCTCCTTTGAAGAGTCTCTCTGTTGTTAGGGTAGGATAGGGTTGTCACAGAGAGAAAGCTAAGGAAAATAAGAAAATTATAAAAAGGAAGAGGCTAAAAATTTGTTTCCCCTGTTTATGTCAGGTCAAACATTCTCTATGACCTGAAGTAATTAAAATACGGTTTACCTTGAGGAAAAGGGATGTAACCCAGTGCAAACTGCTTGACTGCCAATGGAGATATTAGAAAAACAATAAAATCATTCACAAAAAAATAATTAAAAAAAAAAAGGCTTCACAGCTCTCATTCACTAGAAACACAATGCAATAATTAACACTTCTCATCATTTTGCTGAACAATAGCTGTACTGGATGATCATCCAAAAATGGCCATCACAGAGCCTCCTCCCAGCTATTCAGTGTATAAAGAACCAACGTTTCATTTTCATTTTGCCCCTACACTGTTAAGAGAGTAGCAGCATTAAGAGAGGCCATTCAGATGGTCTTATTTCTTCTATTGATTTTTGTTCTTCTTCACCAATAATTTTCTTCCTGTCTTTCCATAAACTGTAATCTGTTCTTTACGTACAGATGTAATATATTCTTTTTTTTTCTCTTGCAGGGAAATAAAAATGTAAGTTAATAATTCTACTCAAGATACAAATCTTTGCAATGTCCACAGTAACAAATCAAGACACTCTACAAATACAGTTTGTTTTCATGATTTAAGTTTCTATTCACTTAGAAGGAATGGATTCTACACAGAAATAATTGAGGAAATGTAATTGTTTAGGAAATCTTTTTAGTTCTGAGTGATGTTCTTATTATACTTTCATATGTAAAAGTTAAGACACTGCACCGTCAGAATTTCCTGTTCTTTCTCACTTTTTAATATAATGGAAGAGGAACAATTATGAGTAGACTCTGCCAGGTTTGCAGGTTTTATCTCAACTGACAGTGTGTCATGGAATGAGATGCACTTAGCAATGGACATGAGAGCTGTGAGGCAAGCCATACATTCCTTTTTGTGGAACTCAGATTCTATTATGTTGCTGGGCATTTAGGCTTCTACACGATTTTCCAAGCACAAACCCCTCTACCTGGCAAACCCTTAGCTCCACTCCCCTGCTGTTGTGGCTTCTCTCCTATTACTTTTTACCAGATATTTCTGTCAACAGCTGCCTGACTGGGATAAACAGCTTCTTCTGCCATACTGAGTCACCAAGCAACAGAGAACGTTTTCTACCACCTCTATATTATGAAGAAAAATATGAGGGTGGAGCCCAATTGATGGAGTCCATTCCAAATAAACGAGTCTAAAGTGTATATGCTAAGACTTCATTCAGAAGCTACTCTGTGCACCTACTCAAAAATTTCTATCCTCATCCCGCTGTCTCAAAGCAATTCAATGCAAAGAAACACCAAGTAATGAGAAATACACATACCCTTACTTGATGTCTGTATTTCAAGACAGAAGGGAATACCATCTCTCTCTGACTTTGCAGTGGTGTGCACAACACATAAAATGCAGAATAAGTGAGAGCTTCTACTACTGACAATTCTCTAAATACTGTCTCTTACATACAGAGAGAAAAGGAAAAAATAAAAAAATAAAAATAAAAAAAATAATAAAAGAAATACATGGAATTTTAAAGAAAGAGTTCCTAAGGTGTTTTGTTTGTAGCTTTCCTTTTTTTTCTTTCCTTTTTTTTTTCTTTTAGAGTGCTCTGTGCTCTACACTATAAGTAAGTTGTGTGCCCTTCCAGAAGTTATGAAGAACATTTCAAAGGCAGATATTAAAATGGCAGAAATTAAAAATATTAGCAGTGAAAGAAAACAGTTTGTAAACTGCAAAAATGAACAAGAATAAACAACCTGAATTTCTTTAAATTGTACCAAGAAGAGAATGACAGCTATCATTTGATCTTTTCAGGTTTACACATACATTGTCAACCACCTACAATACATTTCCATTTTATTACAACAAAAGGAGATTGTCTACTTCCACTAGCAAGTATTTTATTTCTCCTGTGCTGGAGTAATTAAAAGCAAGGCTGTAAAACTTCTAATTCCTCTAAGGCTTTATTGAAATCCTGCAATTTCTGATTATCTTTCTCCAATTCACTATTTCTAAGTCCTGCCTTTGAGACCTTTAACACAAGCTATTCGTAAAACACATTCAGTTTGTAGAGTAATTTGGCTCCACCAAGTGACAACTGCTGTGATTGCTAGGCTACAGCTAGACCTAAAATAACACAAGAGTACTAAATACTAAACTAATCTGATAACACTGGAATTCTGTTGAAGAGTTTTGACTCCAGTAATAAATGCAATTTATAAACAGCTTATTTTGATATAGTCTGGATGTTAAATGAAAACACTGGAACACTAGAAAGAAGTCATTTGCCTCATTTATGCTGGATGTGTTGAAATTTGGGTCTTGATGGTCTATACTATTAGCAAATGCAACAGTTTCATCTATGAGAACAATTGTAGTGGGGTAGAAGCAAGGCAGGAGAGCAAATTAACTCCCTCAGATTCATTCCACAGACTTCTGGATGCTGTGTGGACAGATAATGAGAATGTCTGCTGAAAAATGAGGAAGTAAACAAGCTTAATATGCAGACTTCAATGCAAAGGTCTGAAAGAACATACTTTGGAAGGCTCAAAAGCTTGCAAAAAATCACAGTTTTAGGAAGACTGTTTTAATAGGTAGTTTGTATACTATTTTAGTATTGTAAAATGTTTAAAAAAGAGTATTTTTAAAGCGTTTCACAGTAAGGAGACTGAGGGCCAGGGACAAACCATGCAGAGACGTGGTCAAGCTGAGATTGCTTTGGACACCATCTGCATCAGCTACATGTACCCACCCAGAGATCCAGAGATTAGATTTTGCAAGCTCATAGAAGCATGAAAAAGCAAATCTGCTGAAACCTGAAACTACTATGAGGTATTTGCTACATTTTACTTTTCCTTTATCGATGTTAAAACACTGAGATTTGGGTTTTTTTTGTTTGGTCGTTTGTTTAATGTTTGGGTGTGGGTTTTTTTTGGAGGTATAGAGCAGAGAAAGACTGTGTAAAGACTAAACAAGTTGTCTTTTGCTATTTCAGAGTTTTACTTACACTAATTTTTATCAGAGATGAAATGAGTCTGCAGCTACTAGAAACTATCATAAGCCCATGCATACACACAGATGAGATACACAAAATACTGGAAATAAAATCAATGTATTTGGTATTATAGTTCTCTCTGTCATCGTCCCTATCTATAGCAGAGTATATGGATATATGGTAACTCAGATAGTATTTATTTGTATGTTCTCAGTTGCACATTATATTCACTTGAGATGTCTAGAGATTGTCCCAGAAGACAACTGGAGATTAGTCAGCATGGTTAAGGGAGAGAAAGTTAGAAGGATCAAGGGAAAGAACAGACAAGATATTCATAACAAAAAGCAAATGACCTGTGTCCAGAAGGATTGGAAAGGACTTCCCAAACAGGACTACACTGAAATTATGGCATGAAGCAGTACAAATCCCGGAACTGTCTGCAAAGTCATGGTGGATGAGGACAATGGTGAACAGGTCTTATTACTGTTCACAGAATTGTATGGATTACAAGGGACCTCTAGAGATCCTCGAGTCCAACCCCCTGCCCAAGCAGCTCCCTAGCCCAGGTTGCACAGGTAGGCGTCCAGGCGGGTCTGGAACGTCTCCAGAGAAGGAGAATCCACCACCTCTCTGTGCAGCTGTGCCACTGCTCCGTCACTGCACTGAGAAGAAGTTCGAACGCACGTTTTTGAAGAACTTCCTATGCTTCAGTTTGTGGCCATTTCCCCTCGTCCTGTTGCCACACACTGCAGAGAAGAGTCCAGCCTTGTCCCTTTGGCTCCCACTCCTTAGATATTTATAGATGTGGATCACATCTCCTCTGAGTCTTCTTTTTTCAAGGCTGAACAGCCCCAGGTCTCTCAGGCTTTCCTCATAAGGGAGTTGTTCCACACCCTTTATCATCTTTGTAGCTCCCTGCTGGACTTTCTCAAGGAGATCCATGTTGTGTCATCTCAACCTGCCTTATGTTTTCTTAAGTAGAAACACGACTTTTAATTTAAACTATACGTGACTTCTTTTTGGATTAGAACTTTTTTTGTCTTTTGGGGGAGCTCATTATAAGATGAAAGTCTGAGGCATTTCCACATCAAAGCTGTACTCTGAATCTTGTCACAGGAGGGAATAGACAACCTTGCAGACCAATAAAAGCTGTTAGTGTCCTAGATCCTTGTATTATTCTGAGAAAAGGCAAGGACTGTGGACAGACAACCGTGATGAGGACTAGCAGTCAAAATCACCTTTGTGTATGAACTACTTCTTTCCCAAGCTACATTTTTGCTCAAATTCTTTATCACCTTGTCTTAACCTGTCAGTGAATATAAATAAAAACTAAAAAGAAAGGCTGAAATTTACTCTGCTTGATGAAGATCAGGGAAAAACTGTCCTTGGTATTCTCAGAGTTTATTTCTTTGTAATTATAGACTCAGCATCAGTTGTAGACTTAAGCATCAAATATTGGGAAAAGCAATCCTTGTATTCTAGCCCTATTTCTAGAACTTTTGTATTTTTACACCTGTTTTACAAAGAAAGGGTCCAGTTTAGCTATAATTTCTCAGCTAGCCTGAGTTAACAAAAAGTGCATGCATCTGGCTTTGTATTTCCTTTTCTGATTTTCCTTATGTGATGGAGTACAGTATACAAATGAATGAATCTAGGAAAGCCAGAAAGAAATAGCTTTGTCTACAACTAGATGATAAGATCCTAGACAGACTCTCCTGTAGCACTCTGCACCTTTGCCTTCCAGATCAAAAATGACAAGGGAGGAAAGCAAAGAGGTGACAGGATATTGAGCTGACCCAGTCTCCACATTTCCATTTTCTCTCCATCATAGGCACAGAAAATTCTCATCAGAGGAACTCTGTGTAAACAGATTTGTGCTTATTTCTTATCTCATTCTAATTTCTGTTGTGAAATTTCTTTAACATTGCTTTGTATTAGAGCATTTTAGAAGTTTTCTAATAGATCCATTCCCAGACTGTTTATAGCAGAAATTGCAGGTTCACTTACAGTAAAAATCTATCTGGGAGCATACTAATTATATAAGAATATGGGATAGAATAGCTCAATCACTCTTTTTAGTAATATTTAAGCATTTCATAATGATTTTATAATGAAAACTGTTATGTTCTATTCCTGTTAACTTTAATATTAAGATTGAATCAAATTTGGTCACAATACCTTATTTTCCAAATGTTCCTAAATTTTAAAATACTAAATAAACTAAATCAAATGCTAAAATAAACCAAAAGAACCATGGAAAATCCATTAAAAATGCTGTTTTTCAGTGTATTGCTTCTGTGCTTCCTTTCTTAATGTAATCTGTAGTTCTTACTATTCCTACTATATCTGCATGTAAGCATAAGATAACAATACTGATATCTTACTATTCTGATTTGTCCAAGAAAATTAAGGAAGAGTGTATTGAAAAACCAATAAAAATTAAAATAATAATAATAATAAAAAAACAAGCAGATGACGTTGCAAGGAATGATAAGCTGTTACACTGGATTCTATAAATACAGTTGCAAAGTAAGATAATAGAATGATAAAAGGTAGAGAGATAAAGAGAGGCAGAAGGGGAGAGAAGCTCATGATAACAGAGCTTGGAAAATTCTGCCAGTGTTCATCTTTTCTGTCAGTCAAAAAACTTGCCACGTTTGAAGTCCCCATCAGCTGCAGTTCAGTTGCCTTTCCATATCTCTTTAGCACTGTCAAGCCACTTACAGCTTTCTCTGGTGACAGAATTGCTTTAACTTTCAAATAAATGTCCAAATGTTAGTGGCAGGCTAAGCTGAAGAAGAAAATAAATCGCAACCCTAATAAGCCATTTTAAGAAAAAACCTTATAATGCCATTTTAACATTGCTCATGTCAATCCACATGAGCAGTAGTCTTTCAAGACCCTTATTCTTTACAAAGAAACAACAGCCTTAGGAGTGGTTTGGATGCATTTTCACAAGAAGCTCCAAATGAAGATTAGGATTTATTGCTTTTTTTTTTTTTAATAGCAATAACCATTCATTTTTCACCTCTACTTTGTGTTTTATATTACCACATCATTCCACACAAAGCTGTTTGAGTAATAAGAAATGAAATAAAATTAATTTTAAAAATCTGCTTATGTTAATATGGGCACAGTGACCTGAATAGACTACAATTTGATGCTTGTTTGATCTTTCCTCTATTGTTCTCTTAGGTGGATTGAAGTCATTAAAAAGTGCTTGTGTAGGACCTATTGTGAGAGAACAAAGCATTGATCTATATCTATGTCTTCTACCTATGAACAATTATTTGCTCTTTGAAAATCATTCACCCATGACCCAAACGTCTGAGAGCTGACTGCAGCAACACAACCCCAGCAGGAAGGAAAATTGCTTTTCCACACTTTGTAAAAATCCTCCTTACATAAATATTCTGATCTAGAAGTAGAGCTGGTTGTCTAGACAGTTTTTCCCTGCCTGATGACACTGAGCTGCAGTGATGTCACTCACTGTTTCTGTCCCTCACTGTGTTTTACCAGCAGCTTTAGGACCTAGGAAGGATTGTTCTGAACCTATTGCTTCAAAGGCTTCAAACAAATACTTGTAGTTAATATGTGCAGATTGAGTAGTCATATTTAAAGAAAAACATAAAAGAAAAGGGATCATCAGTTCTAATTTCAGGTCCATCTGTATACATCAGGAGCCCCTACATGGATGTCACAGTACACGGTGTGGAGATATGGAAGAGCAGGCACTCTGCTACACTGCTTCAAGGCCTTCTGAACATATCATCCTAAAGTCAGTATTCACCTCTCAGATTATGGCAGGTGTATTAGCATTAAAAAAGCTCCACTAAGACATTCTGTTGTATCCATGAAGGAGTTTCTTTCCATTACGTCAGACAGTGTCATCATCATTATCAAAATCCACTACACAGACAAGAGAACAGATTTTCACCTGTGCCTCTTTGTGTTGCTATTCTACTATCCTCTCTAAGCTATTTATTTGTTTCTCAGGAAAAAAATATGAGTAATAACTAATGGAAAGCTGCATATACACCCAAACACTATAAAGAAAACAAGTTTAGTAAGTCAATTTTCCATTCAACATACATTACAAATAATAACAAAAACAAACAAAAAAACCAACACCTTTTTCCCCAAAAGTTTAGTTCCTGAGAGCCAGAACTACTGTTAAGTCTTGATTCATTAACGTCAAGCAGAGCTAAGTATCAGTTTCAGGAGTAGAGACCTTGTGGTAAGAAGGGGTTGCTTCTTATTATATGCACTATAATAATTGCATGCTAGAGAAAGCCAGGGTTCTAGTCAACAGACAGGCAGCACAGTGAAATTAAGACATATACTCAGTGGAAGTGCTGAGAAAATTTTAAACATTTATTTTAACATTTATAAGCACTTAGTGACTCATGACTCCTTCAGCCACTGTATCTGTATGGTTTCAAGATTTCAGACTGGTACTTACATCCTTTGTAGTAGTGCCACAGGATGGAGACTTCCTTCTGAGATTCTTTCTGAAAGAAAAGTTTATGTGGCAGTTCAGACCAGTACATATGACAGCATTTACAACAAATTATGTCTGTAGTGATAAGAACAGCTGTATCTGACCCATGTAATAATCGCTGCATGTATTTTCCTCTCTGGAATCTCTTTCACAAACGGATACTTATTAAACTTTCACCTCCCTTTTTACATCAAAGTGTTGAGTAATTAAAAACATTTTAGAAGATATATGTATATCAAAAAGACACTGATAAAATTATTGCAGCTGTGATGATTTATTGCTTATTAATTTTAGCTTAATGAAACACATGTTGTCTCACACTTCAATTAACCCAGGCTTGTTTTCCTCTCACTGTACATCGCTTTAATTGAAAGCAGAAAAAAAAAAAAAGAATTTTAGAGAAAGAAAGAAAAAAAATATATATCCTTAAAACATGGCAATGGATAACCTGGACAGAATTGGGAATACACTACTAGCAACATACATTAAAATAGAATTTGTTTGAATTTTAGCAGCTTATGGGCCTAATTTGAGAAATCTCTCTGAAAGTAGGGCTCACATAAAAAACAGTTGCACCTAGATGACACAATTTTTCTATCCTAGCTGAAACATAAATACCAAGTGGCTGGCTGTCAAAATCTTTTCAGCTCACTGTTTCTAGAGGATTTTCATCCAACCTTCATCAAGTTATAACAATAACTTTTTGCTTAGATATGTCTGTGCCAGCTTCTTAAAAAATAGACTTATTGCTTTTTATTTGTTTTGGGAAGCAGTGGGAGCATCACAGAATCTTACAGTCCCCCCGAGCTCTCACATACCAAATACTTTTAAACTTCTGATATGACACTTCCAAGCTGATGATTTGTAAACATCCTACTCAGAACTGATTAGAACAGCATGTGTCAGGACAACAGGATGTAATGTCACACTCAGGAGTAAGCTCTAGCAAGATGCAACAAAAATGCTCCCACAGTCACAGCTCTGATTCCTTTAATTTGCTGTAAATATGAGACAACTCTTTCCTTTTAACGTAAGTCAGTAAACCTGAGATGAGATATATTTTTCAGTGCTACACCAACTCTAGTAATGCTAGCAGATGTTTTGCCATTTAAGCATATCCATTAGAAATAAACTAGACTACAGCACCTCTGACATCAATCATAGCATCAGTCTTCATAGAGGAAAATGTGAAATTGCTTACAGCAAAGGATCAGTTGACTCAGAAAAATTCACTACTAGCAATATGATATTATAAACACTACAAAATAACATGGAGGGTCTAACATGCAAATAACCTGATAGAAAAAGACACATCTAGAGAATAATACAAAAATAAGGATACACTGCTAACAGTTCAAATCAGGTTATCAGGATATATAACTTGGACATTTAAAAAATAAGAATTAAAAAAAAAGGTACTCTGAAGAAACATCTCTGAGTGTTTCTGAAAGATCTGTACAAATCTGTAAGTAACATTAAGTAAAATAGAAAGAAAAAAAATGTAACGAGAGCTCTTTAATCTTGGTACAGGCATACTCAAAGGGGAAAAAAAGAGTAAGTAATCAAGAGGAGCATGTGGATAGCAATGAGGAAAGCATTCTTTTTCAAAGCATGGTTCATTTAATCACAATCAGTGTATTTGTGCTAAGCAGATGAGTGACTAATGGTTATAAAGCCTTACCAGCATTGCTGGAAACCACTGATTGCTAGTTGGGAAAATGCAAAACATTTTAGCTTTAAGTGAAATAAAGTTTGTAGCAAAAATGCATTATTTTTGGTTAGAATAGTTGGTGCTTTGCTGAAAAACAAAAAAACAATAATAAAACAGAAGCTGAATTCTATTAGATAATTTAATCTAATGTTTAAAGAGACCTGCTTGCAAGAGTCAGATGAGGTTGTTAGCCACTGTTGAGCAGACATGCCTAATAATTGCCTATAGAATTGAGAGGCCTGTAGGAAGTAGATGAGAGGTTAATTGAACATTATCAGGAAAACAGTATTTCTACTGAGAAAGTGATTTTCAGTATCTGATAGATTTTATTTCACTGAGCCTGGGAGTGTTTTTGTTTGGTATTGAGAGGTTTACCTGGGGGCTGGAAGAAAGGTTTGGTGTTTGGTAAACAAAGCAAGCAGACAGGAGCAAAAAGATATAGAGCAGCTGCAACTGTTGTTTTAGCCTTGTGTGAACCCATAAACTCAAAAAGAGGGCCTAATGTGCTTAATTTGCTCGTATCTTTTCATGCTAACATGATTGTTTCTGACATAATCTCATATCTCAAAAAGGGATCTTCACACAGCATAATGAAGTGTATTTGCAGAGCAACTTCTTCCTTGAAAGGAAATGCAAACTCAGTAGCTATTGATGAGCTAAGAATCTAAGGTGGATAATATTTATCTGTGTTACTGTAAAAGCAACATAGATGAGTCTATTATGAGCTATAGGAAAAAAAATCATATCTTCCAAGAAGAAGGGAAGGATATGCATGTGCATCATGGGACTATGACACGAGTTTCCAACCTTTTCATTTGCCTGGGCTGCATTATTTAACATATATCTAATATTAAAACATAAAAAAAAACAGGGGAGCAACAAAAAGACTAGAGGGATATTTCAGCTTGTTGTGAAACGAATGCATCAGTCTAATTTGATGGCAGCGGTTGCAATTCTTAGTGAGTTCTCGTGGAGTTCATAAGAGATTTCTGGTGAAATTTTACTCTTCCTATGCTTCATCCCTGACAATAACTGTTCACAAATGTACATGCTGCCAAAAAAGCAGTGACATGAATAAAGCATCACTGTGAAGTGGTGGATATTTCTCTCTGGTTAGAGTGGGTTTATAAAAGTCTGGTAGACAGACATCCCAGGCAGTATCGATCACACAGCAATGTTTGGTTGTTGTGAGCAGGGCCAGGCTGAGTTGCTCTGTGGGGCAGAGCTGTCGCCATGATGGTGTGGGGCAGGCCGTGGCTGCAGGGCGGGCTGGGCTGGGCTGCACACAGCCTGCATGGACGTGGCGTGACTATGGTTTCTGACACAATCACAAGAGTTTTTGCAGTTAAAAGTCAGCTTCCACACCGCATCCAAGCTGCCACGAGTAAAACCAGGCAAGCAAGAGCTAATGAAGATGCAGTAGCAAAGAAATGCTCATTTCTCCAATACAAGAATACCAGTTACCACTATTAGTAAGCCTCGACTTGGCTGCTGCATTGTTTTCTGCTATTATAGAGTTGAATCGCAGCTCATGGTCAATGCAGCATACACTGGTCACACGGTGTCATCATTTCCAGGTAGAAAGCATCCACCTGACTTGAAGGAGGTGAAGCACCTCATCCTGTACGTGCATTCTTCCCACCCCATATGGACTTTATTCTGCGCTGCAATCAGCAGGAAGCCTGTAAACGGCCGACCCCGCACACCGCCAACCCCTCCACACCCCCAACGGCCGCCCCGCGCGCGCCGCCCTCAGCACCACCCCGAGCGGGGCGGGGGTGGGGGAGGGGTGGAGCCTCGCCGCCCGGATGCGTGCGGTCGCAGCCTGTGACGCCGTGCGCCGCTCTCTCCAATGCGCGGCCGCGCGCCGCGTTTTGAACGTACAGGGAGCGGTGCCAACCGCGCGCTGTGCGCGGGGCCCTGCCGTTACTCGAGTGGTACCCCCGAGTAAGCAGGCGTCCGCGGATTGGGGTGAGCTCTGCGCTTGGGGGCACGCGGCCCTGCGCTTGGGTGGGGACAGCTGGGTTGAGCTCTTTGCCGTTCGCAAAGATCGAAGATGGCTGTGCGCCTGAAAAAGCCCTTCAGGGACAGTCTGAGCGATATAAAGGAGCGGATGAAGGAGAAGAGGAATCAGAAGTGGGTGACGCTGACTAAAATGTGCCAGATCTCAACCGTGAAGGGCAAAAAACCGGGTAAGATACTTGAGCGGTTTGATGCGCCGTTTTTGTACGGGTTTGTTTACGTGTTTGTTAGGCCGAGTTGAAACGCGCGCTGTTTTGTTGCAGCCACCAACGCTTTGAAGATGAAAAGCCTCCAGGCCAACAACAAGGCTCTGGCCCAGGCTTTGCAGGAAGAAAGGCTCAAACTGAGGGATGCTGAGGTGGTTATCCTGCAGCTAAAGAAAGAGTATCAAGAGCTGAAGTTTCACATGTTCGACTTGCAGAGAAGCATTGCGCTGAGGCAAGCACAAGGACTCATTGAGGTATTTTAATCACATCTTTACAGTAGATGATCCCAAGAGGTCCCTTCCAACTCCTATGATTCTGTGAGAATCGGTGCAAATAATGATGTAATACCTCTGTGAATATAAACATTTCACAGAAAATGAACTTACTGCCTAGAACTTTCTTTGTAAAAGCACCCGATGCAGGTATTTTGTATAGTATACGCAGAATTTATTGTTCTCAAGATACTGGTGGGAAGATACTATGTTAGCAGCCAATAGCCAAGTGTAACAGCAGCAGTGATTTCCTTCTCTTGTCCATCAGACCAGATTGTCAGCCTTGAATGAGATAATTTCTAAAGTTAATCAGAATTTATTGGAGTCAGTTGATCTCCTTGGCCCAGCACAGGATTTGTGTTCCAGAGGTGCAGTAAGTACCTTTTCCTCTCTGGGGTAAGGGATTTTGTTAACTCTTCCCCTTACTCCTTTATGTGCACCTACGCTGCTTCCGTTTATGAGATTTGAGGCTCAGCTTGGAAGTCAGTGGTACCTCTGAGTGGGTGACCAGCAGGACTGAGGCTCTGCCGTAGGATGAGAGGTGCACCCTGATTCTCTATAGCTTCATCTTCCCTGTATCAACCTCACAGTTCCTTAACCAGTCAGCTATGTATGATTGGCCTAGGGATTGATGTTGTCTTGACAGAAATGAGTGAAATCCTGCAGTGTTTTATGTCAGTAAATAGAAGCTACCAAGGGTCCTTTTGGCTATTCTATGTACAACTGGGCTACTTGCTAAAATCTTTCTGTGGACCAAGCTTATTTCAGCTGTTGAGTCTGGTTTATTTTTTCTACAGAATCAGAGAGTGCTTACTTCAGTGCTTGAAAATATATCCAGTGACACAGGAAAGAGAAGTTCAGTGTAAGTATCTTTCGTTAATACATATTTATATTTGAAAACTCCATTACAGTAAACTTAATTTTGTGAGAAAGGGGAAGAAATTCTATGTAGTAGATCGAGCTTGTTGTTATAAAATACATTGCTATTCAGTAAATATTACCTTCGGTATTTTGTCTAGTAAGCTTCTGCAGCCTGCTGGTGGAGATGATCGAGTACGTCGGTGTAGTTTGGAAGCTGACTATGAGAAAAGTGAGTTGGGTTATTCCATATTCAAGATCTGTCAGGAACCTGACTACGGCATTTCCTCACCCAAAATAATTCCAGACAAAGGTAAACAAATTGAAGTATTTGGCATTGCTCTGTTCAAAAGCAGGAAAAACATACGTGAATACATGCTTAAAACAGAATTGCTGCTTTCGATGTAATTGGAAGTAGTTTTCATCTATTACTTTCTGAGCTTTACAATACTGGCTAGCTGGTAAGTTTTTTGAATGAAGGTGTGTAACAGAATAGGGGATCAACTTGAAAATGTTTTTTCTTCTATGTACCTGCAACGTAGTTTCATTTGCCTACCAAACAGTTGATGAGAGTAAATTAATTTTCAGTTGTGCAATTAAAAAGACAACAACTGTTAGAAGTGCAAAATAATTGGAAAAACGGAAGACCTGTGGGTAACCTCTCCAGAATTTTCCTGTACTATTTGATGTAGTATTCTTGACTGCTTTCTGTCCGGTGGTTGTATTAAACATAATATCTTGATCGCTCTGTATTGGGATATACAAATCAGTTGAGAAAATTCTAATAGTCATACTTTTTGACAGATTAAGAACTTGAATAAAACCTCTTTTTATTGTTACTATTTGGCTTTAATGCGATTTTTTTTTTCCTCTTCAATTACAAGGGCAAACATCTGGTTTTCATGTGTACAACATTGCATCAGTGCTGAGAAATACTTCAAGTGGAGAAAATGGATTTGGTAATGTGTTAACAAAGAATGGGTCTACCAGGCGCTGGTGTTTGAAGATGACAAAAATAGATGAACTTTGCACTGATGTCTTGGACCATTTTGAAGCACCTGATGCAGATAAAGAGCCTTTTAAACAGGATGAAGTCGTCAGGCTTGAGAAAAATCTAGATGTGTTTACCACAGAAAACATACATTCAGGTATTTCTCAGGTGGACAAAGTAGGTTCAGAGCTGGTGTTAAGGCAGATGGATTCTGCAACTGCAAAGGTCAGTTCAGGCAATAGTTTGGATCTTAAACAGTGTGCACGTAAAAGCAGAGAAGACTCTCCAGTGAAGAGAGAGAACAGTCAGAAGGTGAAAGTGGGAGGGACTAAAGATACTTCCAGACCAAGTTCAAAGAAAAGACAAGATAAAGAGACTTTGAATGAAAAGTTCAACTCCATGAGTGGTTCCAGTGATGCTTATGATTTTAATTTTGAAGAGAGTGTCCATGTTACACCTTTCCGACAAAATAAGGTGAATGGCAAAGATACTGATGAGGATGACAACAAAGAGTCATCTGATTCTAATAGCACTGAGTGGAGTGATACCGAAGGAGATTCAGATGACAGCCTTTATATACCTTATAAATCATCAAAAAGGAGAAGTTTGGAGGACAAGATGGATACATCACCAGTGAGGCCGAGGTCAAAAAGATGTCTGGCACAGCGTGAGCTGAAACTCCATGAAGAAGAGACTGCAAAGGAGACAGAAAGCAATAAGTCAAGTGAAAAATCTGCTGGTAAGTTTGGAATATGCTCTGTAATTGTCTCAGTGTTTCACTGAGATTTCTCATTGTTTCAGGGGTTTAAGTTTTTTGAGTTAGGTTTTTTTTTTTAATAGAAGCAGAATAATAACAATAATTAGATTCATTTTTTGTCCACCTTTTTCCTCACAGCAGAAATTGAAGTTAGAAATAAGTTTTCTTTAAGAAATTGCTCAACAATGAATGAATGTAGTGTCATTGCATTTTAGTTGTATTTCAAGGTGTACTAAAGCAGAGTCTGAAAAAGGGAGATTAGAAGCATGCTTTGAGAGAAATGGATAGAGATGATAGCTGTAGCTGAGTTTCTTCGTGTCTAGTCCATTCACTGACACTGTCTACTAAGGTGTGTTCATTTGAGTTGTCTTAATCAACTTTTGATGAAAGATGACTGATTTTCTTTCTTTTTTTTTTTTTTTTTTGCAGAGCAACCTTCTAATGCAATTGCTCAAAGTTGCCTCTGTGATGTTACTAATGTTGCTTCATCATTCCTAAGCAATGAGAATGCTCCTGCTGGCCCTGCAGGTGAAAGACCACCATCTCCAAAACGCAAACCAAGAAGCTGTACGCTTACTGTGAACTATAAGGAACCAAGTATCGCAGGGTGGGTGTCTTTATTTTTTCAGTTTGATATGAAGTTAATGATAATCCATCAAGGAAATGATTTGAGGGAGTACTTAAATACTGTTAAGTTCTTAGCAAAATATTCAAAGAGGGGTCTGGTGGCAATAGTGTGAGATAGTTGATGTGAAATTGAACTTAATGGGAAAAACTTCCTAATGGGAAGTTAATGTTTTCAGTAAGGGTGGGAACAGAACTCGAATAAGCTTTCGGTTTTTTTGCTTTTTTTAAACAGGAAACTTAGAAGAGGAGATCCATTTACAGATGTGTGTTTTCTGAATTCTCCAATTTTCAAGAAGAAGAAAGATGCTAAACGCAGTTCCTCTAGGAAGAAATCTCGTTCAAAATAGAACGAGAAATTTGTCAGTCGTTGTTGAGATCTGTGCTGGTAACAAAACTATGAAGAAAGGAAGTCCTTCAGCCAGCAAACTTTCTTTAGGTGTCGAATGGGATATAAAACGAAGTGGGTTTTGGTTTTAATCAACTGACTTATTCTTAAGGATGTGGAAGACATGGGATTACATTTATAACAAAAGTGATTCCACTTAAACTCTTTTGGGAGACATCCTACTTCATGAATTTGTAAATACATTGGAAATATCTGATGAAAAAGATGAGCAAAATTTTCTGACTTCAATACTGCTTCATCTGACTGTGGTTGGCACAAGGTACTTCAGGTACTTGAGATCAAATGTTATCCATGTTTGTACAGATCTTATTTATGTAACAGTTTCATATTGAGGCCTATAATAAAAGTGTTGGTAAGAACTCGCAATTGATTGGAGTCCTTTTTACAGGGTTTCCATAGCTGCTGGAAGGGTAGCAGTGCACTATAGACACACTGGAAGCCAGTGCGTTCCCTTCCTGCTACTCATATTGAGTACTCTTGGAAGTAAGATTATCAATTCTAATTCAGTTATGCTGTGAGAGCTCTCAAAAGTATCAGATCTAGTTGATTATTACTACACACAAATTACCTAGTTATCCACGAACGTTGCAAAGGGCTTTCTGTTTTGGGGACTGGAAGTAAACTGTAAGCCAGAGTAACTTGGCTTCACTGTTAGATACTTCATAATTCTGCTCACGCTGTGTAAGAACCTTTGCAAGAGGAAAACGTACTATTGGGTACAACTATAGGCAGGAAGCTAGAAAGAAGCTGCTGGAAGGAAGCTATGCAGCAAAATTTCAAGGTTGTATTGGACTTCAAATAGCATTTCTTCAGGGACATTTAGAAGTGTTAATGGATACATCGATAGAAAGGAAAGCTGCAATCAACATAAATAATGGGAAAGTGCAAAAATACAGGCTCTTCACTTGTTTTGCAAGATTGCCTATCTTGCCTGTCCTGCTTCAGTAGTTATTGGAGCTCTCCTTTTCTGTGATGAATGTAGTGTTGATTTACTGGTAACGTTTTCACATGATTGTCTCAGCAGTTCCAATAAAAAGCTGCATCTCCTTGAAGTTTGAGTGTATTCAGCAATAAACAGCTCATGAATGTTGGAGCCACACCTTCTCCCACTGATATCCAGGAATTATGGCCGTGGACATTATTATCTTTGTTCTGAAACTCTTCAGCCCTATATGAACTTCAGCAGAAGGATTTAACTTTACGTGTACTTGAATTCAATTTTCTTTCAACCATCTGCAATAGCTGTTTATCAGGCATGGAAAAAGAACAAAGTGAAGACAAATATTTAAGTAAGTTTCAGGAATCAGCCATAGGAAGTACTCTGAATCTAGCTCACCTCTCTTAACTGGAAGTTCTTCCTAAAAGAAGTTTTCCTAAACACTAAATTTCTTTTGAATGTTACTTACTACCTTATGGGTCATACACTTGTATGTGACTGTTTACTTCTCAGTGCCTTTATGTTGATTATAAAGGGCTCTAGTGGGGAAAAAAAAATCAAATGACATGCTTTGAGACTGACTTGGGTTCTCAAGGTGTCGTTGAGTTGTTAAAGAGACTGCAATAACAGCACTGCAGCTCAGCTACTGGGAAGCTGGGAAGAGGTGGAATACCTGGAGCCTTCACATCTCCCTACTTTCTCAGCTCAGCTCCGTATGCTGTAGTCAGTGAAAGCTCCCGATGAACTTTTGGATGAGTTTCTTTCATGCACACATGGACAATACATTGACTGCAGATTCATGGTACTCAGCTGTGGAACTGCTTCAGTGTGTACATTTGTAATGCAGGAAAAAGAAGAGACCAAGTAAGGTTTTGTACATATATAATTTAAAACTATTCTGTACCAATACAATATATTAATTTTACAAATGTAAAATTCATCAGCTGTTAAAGCATTTGCAAAACCACATATTCTACTGTAACTTTATTGCACAGTTATCTATGAAAATATTAATTCTTAAATTAGAAAACAAATGTTTCAATATAGAAGAGACAATCTGATTGAAATACAATAAGAAAATCTACTCTGAAAATAACAAAATTTCACAGGATACTAAGCTTACAGGTGCACCTGTAAGCCCAATCTACAAAACCGGGGTCATAGCATCTGGTACTGGCTAGTAAAAAAAACAAAACAAGTTATCTGTACCTTAGTTATAGATCCAAATGTAGGTCAGACTAATCTCATGTGAAACACTGTGGCAATTCTAGCGTTAACATTTTGAATACCTTTTGTATATCACATTTACCACCAGATAACTCCTGACATCCACTTGCTGAACTGCTTTAACATTGCACAGGTAATAATTGCAGGAATATATTCCTTGATGCAGCATAGGGTTGGTTGTTATTTTTTTTTTTCAGCCTTATACCTACTGAACATTACCAGTGTATCATCTGTAAATATAAAACACTAAGAATGAGTTAAATTTGTTTTTCACAAAAGCATTATAGTTACAAACTCTAATTAGAAAATGTCAAGTGATGACTTTTTGGCCTGTACTATCTCAATTAGGAAGTTAGAAGTACCTCTTAAATGTAGTGTAGGCAGCAAAATATATATATTACATATGTGCTCAATTTGAAGATATGCATGAGTTGTAAAATATTAATATGCTCCTGGGTCTAAATAATCACAGTTAATAAGTATTTACAAATAAAGCTTGGTAGAAAATCCAGTTTACCACAGAAGCAAGTATGCAAGATGGAAGCTGTCGTACACTGACTTTCGTGTATGCTACTCTTGTCTCTGCTGAACAACCTGAAGAATTTATGAGTGAAGAGTAGTAAATGGGGTAGATTGTGAAGTGCATCAAAACCTTAATGTCATTAAGCCAATTAAAATTCAATCTAGTATAATTAGAGCCTTTAAGATATTTTGAGTACTTATGTCCTGCATAAGTCATTATGATGTTACATATTTAGTCAGACTTTTAATTTTTTTTAATAGTGGTTATGAGATTACAATTTGCAGGTTAAGTGTTTATAAAAAAAAAATAGAAAAAACTTGCATCTATCAAATGTTGCTAGGCAGCTCTTTTTTGGAAGTGGCTGTTCTCTCAGCCTCTCAACCAGCTGAGTGTTCCTTTTAAAAAATAATACATTATAAAAAGATTCTACAATGAAACCAGCGTTTCAGACGTCCCCTCCCTCCCCTTATTCTCCCTCACTGTTTTCTTTTTAATGGGGGAAAAATTATAAAGCTTTTCCAATAGTTACTGCATTAGGTAAGCTATAACATTCGTTGCCTGGGAATTTTCTTCATATTCCCAAACAAGTGCAACTTCCTGTATTTTGTGTTTCTTCCGAGGCTGGGAAGGTTATGATGAACGTACGGTACTGGGAACATAAAAAAATCAGTAATTAAATACAATATAAAGCATTTTAATAAAATAATTTTTCTAACTTCATTATAATACACGTTTGCAGAACTGAAAGGGTTTTTAAAAGTGCTAATTGTTAAACAGAAGTTTTTCAAAACCTTATAGTCCCACAGCTCAGATATAGAATGGCTTCCCCTGCCCATAAATTAGGCACGCTGATTGGTTTGGTTGTTAAAAAAGAATATAAAGACAGTGTCACTTGTCAATCAATCCGGCTTCTTTAATTTTTGTGTAGAAGAATTTCTCCAGTATATTGGCACATTTGTAGTATTCACTCTCAGGGGGGTTGTACTCTCTGCAATTTGTAAAGACTCGCTGCAAGTCTGCCATGAATAATTTCTTAGACACGTAGTACCTATTCTTGAGTCGCTCACTCATTGTTTTGAGATCTGTACAGGAAAAAAATAGATTAATAATGTTTGATTTGAATGGTATTTGATGCAAGATCCCTTCATGTTGATGCACCACTTGACATGAAATGGTACAGCTACAGTCTGCCTTATTGCTCATTGCATTAGTCTAAGGCCTATTCCATTTTTCAGCTTTAACAAACCCAAGTGAGCCCCTGGATCTAAGCAATCTTTTACTGTAAGAACAATGTTGTGCAGAGTTTAATTCTTTAAAAGATTAAAGGCTCGTTCTTGTCTGTTCTAATACTTGTCTTGACTTTCCTGTGGGTGTGAAGTGTCCCTAACTCTCCTCTAAACGCTCTGTGAGGCAAAGCTGTTGCGAGCTTTGGTGGAGGAAACCTGAGGAGCATGTAAGTAGAGTTATGATGATACCATGAAACGTATGTCAACTTAAAATCCTTATTTCTGTAAGAACAAAAGAGAGAACAGGCATCAGAAAAACAGAGAAACAAAACTCTGCCAAGGGATGGTGCTCAACGTTTCTTTTCTTCATTGATAGAAAATACATTTGTGTCAGGGCCTGAGGAAGTTGACTGCTATTTTAATAAGTACACAGGATTGGTACAAACAGGCCACGAATCTATACTAAGCAACATGAACACTGCTCCACTAAAAAGATTGATAGTAGCCTGCAGTGAACTGTATTTCATCCTCCAATAACATTAAAAGATTGAGAGGTCAGAAAGATGGAGGTGAGCATTGCATAAACAATAAAGGAATACCAGGATTCACTTTTAAATCTGCTGCAATAGTGATCAAAACAAGCATCTATTTAGAACAGCGCTGAATCATTACAGCAGTTACAAGACAGCAGCCAAAAGCAAAGAAAAATGCTATCAGTTTTTGCATACTTTCCTTTGCAAGTAATCCCACATAACTAATAGCTGCATAGGGAAAAATGTATATATAGACAGCTCTGGCATGTCTAAAACACAAAGATAGAAGTTTTGAGAGGTGATTCATATTGCAGCTGGATAAAGTATTTTCCTAAGCTTAAATTGAAGCAAGCAAGCCCTTTGTTAAGGGTTAAAGTGAAAGCTCTTGAACTTTCAATGAAGTCTTTTCTATGGGAATGTTTAAATCTAGTTTTCAAAGCAATTCAAACAGGTGTTCTTGAAAGTTTTCCATGAGACTTTTTGGCACAGCAGTAGGAACTGCAATGACCAGTTAGCTCACATGAACATATTCATACAGCTCCCACAAACCAGATAACTCCCAGAGGGATCGGGATGACTGTGTCTTTGAAGAGCTTCACAGTGAGCCTCTAAGGGCATACTGAGATTTCACAGGTATACATCACAAATACTTCAGACAGATCACAGACTAGTCAAATTTCAGATGACAGCTTCATGCTCTTAGCACTTCAGAGCTGCAAGTTATCCAGCTGTAAATAATGTATCTTTTAACATAATCAGATTACAGTTTGACTGTTATGCCTCTAGCTATAAAGATTTTTAAACACTATACTTAAAAAATGTTAATGGCATTACCCATGGGAAACCTTATAACTTCATAATATCCAGGAGCTTCTGTTCTCTTCACAGGTTCCATGAAGGGCCAAGCGCTTTGATGGCTCTTTGGTAAAGAAAAAAGTAAGGTATCTAATATGGAAACACTATATTAGAGATTATTTAAAAATCTTTATAGAAGGTAAGCTAGAACTAGCACTCACCTTCACCTGCTGCAGGATGGTTTTTAGTGTGCTGTAAAGTTGGTCTGGATCCTTGGGCTCTTTACTTGAAAGAAAATACAAAAAGATTAGTTTGAACCTCAGATCTTCATTCCAGAAAAGCACATCTTACTAACGGCAATTCCAAGAATTCAAGCAAAATAAAATATAAAACAAAACTCTTAAGAACACATCCTGGCAGATTGTTTATCGATTTTCCATTGAATGGAAGGAAATCTCAAATGACATTACTGAAAGACTTTTCTCAAAGGAAGCTCAAATCCACTTATTTTTTCTCTGTGCAGCACTTACCCTCTTTCTTTTCCACTTGGTTTCCAGCCAGTCTCTCCTGTACACCAACAGCATGAGAGATTACATGAGAACTACAGTAGGTTAAAACATTAACTGAGTTATGGCAGCTCTAAAAATATAAGCAATTTCAGCAGTGTCATAGTTAAATGGGCTAGTAACACAATAATCTAACTTAGAGCCCCACTCCATTTTCTGCATGGCCCTTCCTTCAGACTGCTGAAAAGATACTAAAATATTATTTTGTGATACACCCATTTGTGAAAGTAATTCAATACATATTTTACCATAACCTCTAAAAAGGATGGAAAAGTTTATTCTATTTCCTTAGGAAATCAAATTGAACAACTACAGAAAAAAAACAGTGTGAAGAAAAGGAAAAAGGAGAAATGAAAAATCAATGTTCTGAATCTGTTTTGTCCTGTTCTAAGTCCACATAAGTCCACGTTTAGCACAGAATTCAACCTTATTCAAGAGTGCACTGCATCAGTGATGACACGAAAATTGCAGACTATACTGTGATGTAAATCAAAGATGGATCTGATGTAAATCAAATTAAATGTGTACACAAAAGAGCATCAGCCTGGAATGCCTTGAGGAAGTACTGAAGACACCAGTTGTAATGGAAAGGAAATAATCTTCATTGGAATCAAATTAACAGGGGAAAAATCAATTGCATATTAGTAAAAAAATAAATCTGTGATTGTATTAGTATTTATAATCTTGGACATTTCTTGGGCTGTTCTGCTTCTGTTCTACATTAAAAGAGGTTGATACATACTAATTCCAGGGATGCTTTCTATAGGAATCTGTCGTACTCCATCTTTGAAGCAAGAAAGGCCAGGATAAACTTTTCGAATCTGAGCTTGTTTCCTTTCTATGAGCTTTTTAATGATCTGTAATAAAGCAGCAGAGAAAACAAAAAGAATTTATGTACTCCAAAGTAACAAAGAGGATTAATGCAAAACCATGATGAGCATAAAAAACCCTCACGTCCTGATCTTATGCTCCTTACAAATACAAGTTGGTGACAGAGGCAAGATACCTGGCCAAGCTCTACTGCTGTAGATGAGTCTAGCAAGTCTCTCTGTCTTAGGTACAGATCTGGAGAAAAGGAGTCATAGGTCGCTGATCACAGCCTGCAAAGCTCCTGGGCAGGTGGCAGCAGATGTAGAGGAGGAAAATCTCCTGGAAGTTGTTGGGGAATTGCCCCTAACTCCTGGTCCTTCTGGACTATTTCTACACACCCCGGTCAGAAATTTCAAGAGACTCTTGTTTTCATATTGCAATATTTTAGATTCAGGATTTGCTCAGATATTAGTCAGAGATGTTCTTACCGAAGACTTTACCTATAGGATGTCAAAGTTGATGCCTCTCTTCAGAACCTACATTCTACTAGTAAATGACAAAAAAAGGCTTCCTCAGCCCAGATGGATTGAGCCTATAATAGTATATAACTGTACTATTAGGCATCCCTAAGAGAAGCCACTGTAACAAACTACAGGAGAGAAGTCTGTTATGTGCTCACCCCAACATCTCATCCATGAGAAGAAGATGGGACCAAAAGAACACTGGAATCTGAAGCATAACCCAAACAGGCAGATACAAGAGGTAAAAATGACAATTTGTGCTATCTGGCCTTTAGTTATCAAAACCTTCCCGGTACATTAAGCAATTTTTTTTGAGTTGAAAAGGACTTCTACACAGCACTACCTAAAAATCAAATCCTATGTCTGAGAGTGTTGCCCAAACACCTCTTGAATTCTAGCAGCCTAGGGCTGTGACCACTGCCCTGGGGAGCTTGTTCCAGTGCCTGACCACCCTCTGCTGAAGAACCTTTTCTTGATATCTAGTGTAATTTTCCCCTGACACAGCAGCATGCTATTCCCTTGGGTCCTATTCCAGGGTCAACAGAGAGAAGGGATAAGCATACTAAATGTGTAGCCCTCAAATTCTTTCTTTTTGCCAACATGAGCCAAATGGTTCTACTGGAAGGACAATGATTGTTCCACAAACCAGCATTTTAACAAAATCAGAAGTGATGAGATTTGACTACCCTTGGAAGAATAAAGTTAGCCTTGTTATTTCCATTTCTTTTAATGTCCAAAAAGGTATTTAAACACAACTGCAAGTGTCTTAATTATTTTGCTTATAAATTGTTATTATATTGAAAACTACGATGGACTAAATAGAAGACTCCTCACATTAACTTCTAAAAGGGACAACCTAGAATTTAACAAAACTCACTCTAGATTTGTACATTAGAACATTAAAATCTTAATAAATCAATTTAGTTATTAAATACAGCTCAAAATATCAGTACTTTATAATGCTTAAACTGCAAAAGTATGGCACTGAGACTTAAAAATATTATTTAAATGAAAAATATACACTTCAATGTTTAAAGCATCAAAGAGAATGTGAGAGAACTTGACATTAATTGAACGGCTTCCAAACAGTGTTCCTAGATGGCTTCTGACCATCTAAACAGATGACAATATTCAGTGTTTCATTTCACCCTTTACCTCCTTTTGCTTTTTAATGATGACTGAAAATTCTGTGTAGGGAATCCTTGGATTTAATTCACATCCCATTAATGTGGCACCCTCATAATCCTTGATGTAGCCAACGTATTTTGCTTTTGGTACTTTAATATCTTTGGAAAAACCCTGAAAAAGAAATAAACTGAAGTTGACATTACACTACTTTCTTTTTATGCATTTTAAAATGAAAAAGCTATGATAATTTAGAATCAAATTCTAATAACACATACACGTATATGTATAGAGCAGTCTTCATATAGTTAGAAAAATAAAGTGAAAAATAAACACAATAAAAAACAGTGTAAGAATCTCACTTGGGTTCCATGTCATTCCTATGTTACTATAAAGCCCCAGTAAAAAACAGGAAGCCAACCAGGATTTCTTCCTCACTGTTCACATACAAAGGCTTCAGACTTACCTGGATACTAAGCAACTTCAAATTTGGGAAAGGACATTTCAGAGGTGAAAAAAAGTTTGCCTGCATAGATCTGATAGTATCATAATCTTACCTTTTATTAATTCTGAATGTGCAAAGAACAAATCCAGTGTTGTACATTTAATCATAGAATAGCTGGGAGTGGAAGGGACTCGTGGAGGTCATCAGATCAGGTTGTTCAGGGCTCTGTCTATTCTTGAAGACTCCCAAGGACAGAGAAGGTCTACAGCCTCTTTGGGCAACATTTTCCATTTCACTTCCCTCACAGTATAAAAAGTAAAAATAAATCTCCTTAAGTCTAGTTGCAGTTTCACACTATGCCTATCTACTCTACTATGTCTGTTTGTTCAGTTCGATCACTTCTGGAAATAAACTTCTTGCACCAAGTAATTTCTTAGAGTGACTTACTTGTTTTTTGAAGTAGCCAATAGCATATTCATCTGCATATGTGAGAAAGTTGAGAATGTTGTGTTTGATGTGGTACTCCTTCAGGTGGTTCATTAGGTGAGTTCCATAACCCTGCGTGAAATGTAGGAGCAAAAAGACATTTCTGAAGCCTTTTGGGACTGAAAATATTAGCAACTATGGACCAAGAGTTATTACAAACTGGTTTACAAAATGCAATGTTTCTTCTAGATCCTGTTTGAAAGATTTTGTCATTAGTAACTTAGTGAGGCATACTCAAGATCTAATAGTAAAGCCTTGTAAAGATATCTTTGTGACTCAGCAAGGAACACAAAATATTGCAGTTTCCAATGCTTAATTCACTTCTAATCTAGGAGAGCCCCAAAGTGTGTCTCAAAAGGCATTGTCTTTGAAGGTGAAATTCAACATGCAAACAATTTTTCTTAAGTTATCATCTATAAACAAAATTACATATGTTGTAATAATAAGGCATCCTTTCTTTGTCGCATCACTCAAAATTTCCAAGACAGAGTGTCAGCCTCACAAACTTGTTCTAGAGGAAACTGTTCTGGTCCCTCTTTAACTGAGTTCTGTGTACCTGCAGCAGAAACAGCCTCTGCCTCAAAGATTTCATCTTTGATTATAGGGCATAAAAGGGAATATTGAAATAGCTATTACCACGATAATAATTAAAAAATAAATAGCTCTGCCTGCTGATTGCACAAAGGGATAGTTTTTGTTTTCACTCAACCTTAAAGTAAACAAAATTTCTTCCATTTATTCACATTTCCAAGTTCTGCTACGAGATAAAAAGATGTTAAAGATAGGAAATCCCATAATAATACGTTGTTCCTCCATATGTTCAAATTTTAACATCGTGGAGAATAATTAGATACTTTTACAAATGTACGCAGAATGATTTTTAATAATGTTCTTGAAAGCTGGGGAAAATTTTATTTATGTAACTAGGAAATGTACATTAGACATTACATACTTATGACTGAAAATTTAATAGCCCCAAACATGGAAACAGACAGATAAAAGCAAGTTAGGTAATTGTTGAAATTCAAAACAAAACAAAGGGACGCAAAAGTAGCAAAAAAGTAGTGAAATACATTCTTGAAAAATGTACCACTCTAGGCACAAAATTAGTGCATTGACCTTTTCTTTCCTGATATTGTTTGGGGCGTTTGTTATTTAGACCTCATATTCAAAATGAAGACGTTTTGTATGTAAAAAAAAATCACTTCTGATTTTGAGGAAGCTCTTAGAGCAGAACAGTCACTTGTTACAGCAGCAGATATCGTGTGCAGCATTAATTACAAAGCAATATTACAACTGATACCATGTTAAGTGGCATAGCTTTTCTTAGAACTCAGAAGTGCTCAAAATAATGAAGATACTTTCTAATTGCAAAAAAAGACTCAAAACTTTTAATGAAAAATGTTTTCCTTAAGTACAAAGGGTAAGTACACAAGCCGTCCAAGCTTTTCACTTCCCATCTCATCAACAGGGTACAAGAAACAGTGTGTGAGACATTTTACTTACAATTTGAAACACTGCAGTTCATTCCAATAATCCCAAAGCAGAATTTAGACCCCAAATCCCATTTACTCTAACAGTAAATATCATCTTTTTGTCTCTAAGAAATTCCAGAAATTATGATGACAATTAGCTGAAATATTTTTAGTTGATTTACTATTTCTACAACCTTCCCAGGATTTATCTGTTCTCACAAATGCTTGCAAAATCCAATTCTAAAGAGAAACAAAGTATATAATATAATATATTATATTATATGTATTATATTATATAATATATTATATTAGATAATATATAATCAATATAATTTAAAACAATTTTATAATATGGCATCTATCTATCTCAAATCCAAATTAACTTTTAAAGATCACACACAAAGCAGTATCCACATTTCTTACTCCAGCCTCAAACTGAATTAAAATGTGTTTATTTTCCCAAGAGTTTGCAGTGACATCCCTGTGTGAACATTTGCTTTTTTTCCCTTCTCTGCTGTTAGGGATCATCTTTGCAAAATTAAGAAAGTTAACTGAACTCCACAAACATTGTGGCACCCAAAGAGTAACAGAAGAAATTGTTCTGTATGTGTGCATTTGCAACCTAGGTAGGCACTCTGAGGTGTCAGATTTTTTGCTCCATTATATTCAGAATGGTTAACCCTTGAGAACCACAACACATCTTAGGCTAGCAGCCTAACTCCTGTAGTGCATTTGGATGGTTGAGTTTAATTAAAACACCTTTTTATGAATTTAGCACAGAATAAACATACCTACAGCAAGCTCTGTTACTGTTCGTATAAAACACTTTGAGTACTTTTATATACTGCTGTGTCCATGGAAACGTTAACCAGAGTCTCATAAATTCAAGTATAATTCAAGTACTAAAAATTGTCACAGGCTTTCACACAATTTCTGCTTGTTCAGCTCCTAGAAACTCTAAATTAATTCACATCTCAGCTCTAACAATTTCAACTGAAAAACATACAGCTACAGCACCATCTAAAGGCAAAATCCTGAACCAAACACTCACTGTTAGATTCACCTGTAATCTTAGGGAAGGGGAGCAGAAACTCCTGTATATTGATAGTGCTTTACATTCTTCTAACATTACAGATCAACACTGAGAACATTTTGTAAAAGGGACTCAAAATTAAGTATGCAAAATAGTGTATGCTTATTTTGACTTGTAAAGCTATACCTGGTTTATTCGATATATTTAGTTTTGATTGAAGTTGTGTAACATCACAAAGTGATTGAACAGAAATTATACATGCATGCAAGCCATACTTATTTCAGACAACTGTGAGGTGTTATGGCACAATGAGAGGCAGTTGCTAAAGTAAGGGGTGAATAATAAAAGAATGGGAGAAAAAGTACCGTTATTTCTGTGTTGAGGAATGTGATTTTTTTTTTTTCTTAGCAGATAGTCCTACTGTTATTCTGATGATTTTAAAACTTCATAATTATTTAGGTTTTCTATAATATATTCAGAACCACTGTATCTTTCAAATTCCATTTCTGTTTAGTATCTCAATATAATCAATGCTACTAACAAAATTAGGAGTATATGTAGTGGCAAATGGAACCCACATGCATTTAAAAAACTCTAGTGGAGAATTAATTTTACCTTGACTTGCTCATTGGAAGTCACAGCACAGAAAACGATCTCTGTAAATCCTTGGGAAGGGAACATTCGGAAGCAGATACCACCAATAACACGACCATCTTTTATTAATGCTAGAGTCTTGTGTTTCCTGTGCAGACAAAAATAACATTCATTTTAATTCATGCACACAGTACACAATGTGCCATTACTTTCCTTTTTTCAGAAACTTGATTCACTTCTTTCCACGGTGCCACTGCTATTGTATGTGTCTCTGTTAAGGTATCTGTTTGTATCTACTGAAGAGTTTCTGTATTAACACGGTGCTTTGAATTTACCATAAAATTCATCCTTATGCAGCACGTCCTTGCCTTGCCAAGTGCTCCTACATATTTGAGTAATGCCAATTAATAACAGTTATATTGCTTCTGTTGATTTATATAAATGACAGTTATGCCACTGCATAGTTCTCAGTATGATTTTAGCCTGACTAAATTAGAAAGTAATGGAGTTACAGGACAGCAAGTCCTTTCTAAGGGATTCCTGTTTCCTTGCATGTACTCTGAATAGCTATGCTATCAGTTTCCAACACAGTTGATCAAGCAACAAATGATATTTAATATTTCCAATCTAATTCCTAGTGGAACGAAGACCAGAATATCCATTTCTGTTGCCAGGAAAGAAAAAGCAAGGTGCAATCTGAACTTTCACATCAAGGATCAAGAATTTTAGCGTCAACCTCAAGGTCTGGAAAGATTTACACTGCAGCTGTTCTCTAGCTTATTCAGTACCACAGTATCATATCAATTGTATAAACAATACTGTAAATTCAGAGAAGACATCTTCGGTGTGAAGGAAAGTTGGTGCCAAAAATGAGCCTCTTCCAAGAAGGGTCAATCTGAAAGGAGTTGTGCTTTATGTGCAACTGCTGAAGTAGAATTTATATACTGTACATATTCTTTTTCTATTTTTTTTTAATCTTTATTTTAGTGCTTTTTATTTGTGGAAAGACAGCAGCAATGCAGTAGCCTGTGTTTTTAATTTTGTTTCCTTCTGTTTGAGTTGTTGAAACAAGATTTAGTAAGGATGGCTGCTTTGGAAAGAAGAACAGAAAAGATTATATTAACAGCTGAAAAGTCTTGGGAAGAGAACAGTTAGACTCCAGTATCTCCTACTGGATGAGGTTTGTGTGCATTTCACTACTCAGTGTAGGTCTTCAAATAGTGTCCCTGGACATCGTAGCAGATACTGGGTTTCTCAGCCACCCAGGCTACTTGCTATGCTTCCTTTGGGTCAACACCAGCATATAAGGGAGCAATATTCTTGCTGTAGCAATATCCATATCTCTCCCTAAAGCATGTTTGCTCTCCAGCTATATCTATGCCAAAAAGAACTTTAACAACCAGCAGCTCCCAACAACATACTAGATGAGTCTTTCTTAATAAAGAAGGGTCTAGAGAAACGTAGGAGGAGGCCACTGGCCCAAGACTACTATGTCATAATTTACTTGGGAACCTCAACTTCCTCAACCAGTAGCCTCTGCTTAGATCACAGTGTTCCTAATCAAGCAGCACTCATCCTCATGCAAGAAAAGCAAAAGAGTTCACACTGGTGTTGGTTCTCACATGAACCTTGTTGATACCCTCTGAAGAGCCCAAGAAAAAGTCCCAGGGTTGGTCTCCTATCCTTGGAGACTGAAGTCCCGTCACCAGTCCCATCACTGGGCTGCCCAAGCTTCAGAGACTGCACAGAGCATGCAGCAGCAGAGCTTGTTGGCACTGAGAGAGTAATGTGGAGGGAAGTGCTAGCAAGGCTAAAAGCAGAGGAAATAGTTCCACAAATGCTTTCATAACTGCTGCGGCCATAATATCAGGCACAAAGACAGTGGCTAAAATCACTAGTGGTGGAGGTAGGTTCTACCACTAATCAGGCTGGGCAGCTGGATAGATCTGTTCAAGCAGTTTCTTTTGAGGTCTCTACTAACACATAGCAATGAGCCTACAGGCACACTACACTGTAAAGAGCTGCAGTCAGCACAGGGGGCCCCTAGGTCCTCACTGAGCATGGATTGTTCACAGGCAGAAATCTGGGGAAAACACATTGGTTGGAAGCCGATTCTGTAAGAAGTAAAAGGTAAAGAAAATGTCAGGGCTACAAATAGCCTCAGTGTAGTGATCAAAAAGAAGACTGATACCCCTGAAACTGTAAAAGGTTGAAATCAATAGCAAAAGAATGGGCAGACCCATAATAACCATGAATCTAGAGAAAAACCTCCTTTTTCCTGCTTAAGAACAATTCAACAGAATGGGTGAAGGACCACACGTAACCTGTGGATGCTGCTACAGCCAATGTACCTCTTTGTAAGTGTCTGTGGTATAGATCTATATCCAAAGCAAGGTAGGAAACTTGCAGTGATAAAGGCAAAAGCAACATACTTGTTTGAGGAGTGATTCAAAGCTTTCTCCTCATGTTGACTTAAATGCTGCTTTTCATAAATTCCACAAGTTCCTCTCATTGAAAAGCCTTCAATCTCTACTTGGTTTATAAACTCCAGAAACAGAGGATGGAGCAGTCTGCAAGTTGATATGGGCCCAGAGACCACTAGTGAACACCATAACTATTTTCTAATTTTTGGTTCTAACATTCATAATAATAACATATGTAGGAGCTTCATTAATTCAACATTCATTAATTCAGCCACCAAAATAGCATTTAGTTGCAGGAGGACTGGCCAAGAGTTACAGTGCCTTGAAGAGGTGCGAAAGGTGTAGCAGGGGCAATACCTGGCCTGGCCCATTCTTAAATCACTGCCTGCAACAAGCACCATGCTCTCACCATCACACTCATGAAACTCCTCTCCAGACATACTCACGGATCAAAGACCAAACGTGTGATGTACTCCTTTGGCATTCGAGGGAGCTGATGGGAGAACACATTCTGCAAACCAACCAGCCACATCATGATCTTCTTGTTTGGCTTCTGGTTCAGGGAGTTCCCCACCACGTGGAATTCAATCACCCCCCTGCGCTCCTCCAGCCTTGCTGCCTCGTCCCGGGCTGAATGTGCTGAGAGGAAGTTGGTCTGTATGAAAGAGGAACACGATCACATTGTGTGTATTGCACATCCTCTGATGGAACAACCATAAGAAACAAACAAACCCTGCTGTTTTCCCAAGGCATCCTTTATACAAAAACTGAGTTGTTGATGATTACTCTTTTTTTTTTTAGCAGAAATGACAAAATCAAATAAACAGATAAAAAAGTCTATGTTATGGTATACAAAGCCATACTGAAGCTTCTTTTCAAGATTAGGTAGCAACAATGATGGTTACTCTCAGCAAGTTCCAAAACATGACAGGGGACAGCACTCATCCTGTTTAAGTTTATCCCACCACGTCTTCACATTTTCTCTAGCTTGGACAGAAACAGCTATGGATTTGCCTACACACACTGCAAACCAGAGATTTTAATGGCTTTGGAGGCACACTTCTATCTTTTCATTTTAGAGTGCTTTCCACTACCTAGATCACTATCATAAAAGAAAAAAAAAACTTTAATTCCCACTGATTTTGTCATTATATATCTAGCAACTGCGTATGTATATTTGCGCAGAGATGAAATTCCTTCAGATGATTTAACTTTTTTCAAGATCCTTTTACAATGCCAAAAGATTCCTGCAAGCACATACTGTTTACTTTTTAGAGAAAGGTTTGGCTGTTGAGTTTCCAGTCACTGCCAACCCCAACATCCAGACTGTAAATACGCAAAGCCATCAGCCACAGTATGTCTTGAGCAAGAAACGTAGGTGGTTCCAATTCTTCAGCACTCTCTAGCTAAACCTTGGCACGCAAGAGAAGCTTGCAAAACATAGCCTGGCAAAGAGAACAGAAGGAGGAAAAGCCAGCCAAAAAAATGTGTGCAATTCTGCAATTCTGTTTGTTTTTCTCCTGTAGCAGAAAAAAAAAAAAAGAGCAACTGTGGAAGAAGGAGCAACTAAGTGTTAACATCAACTCTTCCATACTAGATAAAAGATTTAAATGTGGGTCTTTCATCCTTCTGCAGGATCTGAACATATTTTGCCTTGTCTGACATGATGCATCTATGATTAACAATAAAAAGTATAGTCTGGAATCATCCTGCTAAAAATGTACAATACAAAATAACCTCAAAGCTACTTCTTCACTATCAGTTTCCCAATTTCTTTGCAAACAGTACACAAAGCATTAAAACGTTTTAGAGCTATTCTTCAAGTTAATGATGTATTTCACCAGTACTGTTTGCTTACCTAAAAATACCCTTTCAAAGTCTGTATCTTTTCTTACTTGATAGTATGGTATGTTTTGTGGACACTTCTCTTACTCGATTAATGTGGAACATTCATTAAAAACTGGTCATTTACAGACAGGTCAGGTCTATACTTTCCTCACCTCTGGCCCAAGCATTGCTGCAGGATCTGTAATTGTTGACATTACTTCATTGATCAGCTCAATAGGAATATCTCCTACAACCCGTGGTCTTTTTGAATCCTCCAGAGAATATGGTTCGTTATTTTTTCTCTTTTCCCCTATAAAACAAAACCAGGACAAATTAGAAATGACCAAATTGTCACAAACAGTTTAATCACTATACTCATTAAACCAGCTTAGAGGAAGCAAAGCATGACTGTGAATCAGTTTAGATATTCTCAGATATAAGCAGAAGGTTAATCACTCCCCTAATTAATCACTTTCTAATAAGAAGCTGGATTTGAAGGGTTTTTTTGTTTTGTTTTGTTTTATAGATAGAAAACTGAATCTTAAATACTAATATACCAAGAACTCTGCTAGTACAAATCTACAGAAAACCTGAGTGGCACCAGCTGTTAAAAAATTGTAAATGAGGTAAAGAATGAAGATTGCAATAAGGAATATATTATTGAGACAGTGACAGTAAGTTACTTCAGATTCCATTTCATTAATCATGAATGCTGGAGTAAGGCAGCTTCAGGGACTCAGAACAGAAGTTAACCTCAGAAAACAGCAAAGCTAACAAAGCTCAGCCTTACAGTGCAGGATACTATCCATCCTCAACACAGAGCATGAGGTTAGATAATAGCTGCAAGTCCGCATTTAAGCCCTTTGACCTTCACTTTTTTTTTCCCTCATGATGACAAAGGCACGTAGACTGTGGGACATGCTGCCCTTCCAAAAGCAACAGGACAACAGGGTCAGACATAGCTGTTCACAAACAGTACAAAATTAAAAGTTGAAGAAATCAAAGGAAATAGCAAGATTAAGTGGTATTATATCTGAAAAGTGCAGTACTATCCAACAAATACACATACCAGTATAATAAATAAAGAAACCATGATTTATCCAATGCATTTAAATTGAATGATTAAAAAAATAATTACGTTACCAACAGTTTTCTCAAAGTTCTTAAACTGAAGCCAAATTGTCAATGAAATTACGTTGATACAGAAGTACACAGTGCAAAATATGCCTTAGTTGATGTAATTATATGGCAAATTTATCTTGCAGTCACAAAAATGCTATGAAAACTGACTTTTTGCTCACTAATACGCATTGCTACACACACAATATTAAAAATCTTTGCCTTTCCATAAGACTGCTCTATTTTAATAAAGTGTTATTCTTCCACTGCCAGCTCAAGAGTAGATGCAATATATAACAAGCTACTGATGATACTTAGAATTAAACACATGTATAACATGCATAGCCTAACAGGAAAAAAAAATAGCATTATTTTAACTTTGATCAGATGCAAAGAGTTAATGTAACTATGAAAAAATAAGTGTTGGATCCTGAGAAAGTTCCTTCCCTTCTGTCTTGGAAAGCCATGATGATGATTGTTATTCCCATGAACCTTTGTCCCTTGACTGTCACCTGGTCTTTCTCTTCTTACAGCTCAGGCGTTAGATCAGACTGATGCACATTAGAAAGACCAATTAGCACTTCTCCTCTCCCTCCCTCCCTTCCTTTCTCAACATTTCTTTTTGTTTTTATTTGCTACTTCTGTATTTTATCCCATCTTATTTCTCAAATATGTTTTTGTTAAGCAGTCCTGTACTCTAGCACTTCTGCCATATTCTTCAGCATGTACACGAAGTATGGGAATTTTTGTATATTTTTTTTATTCCTATAGTATCAGGGTAAATATACCTTTCCTTGTTCTGTTCCTCTACAATCTCATAGTGAAATTACTCACTTCTCTGTTTACCTCAGCAATATCTGCAGTGAAATTCTGTACTGTGGATTTGGAGGGTAGGTGTTCAATACATATTTTTGGATAACATGAAATCTCACGTTGTGTTTCACTGGAATTAAGTATCCATTATAGACTTTTTTTCACTCTTGCAGTATACCAAACAAGTGCAGTCTGACACGTCATACATATTTGACTTAGAAAATCCATAATGCACTGCATTAATTATTAACCACACTACTAACTGTGGACCAACATGTAATATAGCAACAAAAACTAATTAAACAAATTCATGAAGAAAGCATCTACCAAAGACTAGTAGGTACTATACTGATAAGTCCAGCTGCTAGCTCAGGATTTATCCAAACTGCAGACAGCCAAATACTAAGAAAGCATACAGACAGGAATTTCACTCCATAATTAACTTTTTCATACATTATTTTTTTTTTCCTAAAGATCAGCTACTTCTCCTTCTCAGAGCCAGGATACAGAATTTTGACTGTGAACAGCACTTATCAGTGGGGTACATTTTTGTTCATTTGTTTTCACTTCATTTTGTTTTAAATCACCCTATAGTTCAATATTTATAGGCCCAATATTTTACATATACTGTACAGACTATTTTGCCACAGATATGTTACTCTAAGTATATGAATATAAATTTGTTCACTCCTCTTTTCAGACTTTCAAGCTGTATAATTGCTTCATTAGCAACATAATTTTATAGTAAACCATCCATCATTGTGGAAATTGTTTATTCCTATTATTTCCTACTTTTTGAAGTTATTCATATGTGAATGAACTTTCCTTTTTATTTCTTAATGGATTCATTTCTTTTCTCAAATCAGCTTTTTCTTTTGAAGTAATTTGTCACAAGCTCTCTGGAAATCCAGGTACACCAGATCATTCAAAACTCATTCCAGATGCTCACCAATTCTCTCATGGACATTCGTGTGTTTTACAAAGCAAATACCAAATTTCTACAATTCTTCATCAGTTTATTATTGACTCTTTTAACCATCTGAAATGGGAATCTTACAATTTAATAGTTTTCTAAATTCACTTACAATCCCTTTAAAAGCCAGTTTTATATCTGTGATGTTTCAATTCCATAGTGGTGAAGGCAAATCAAGTGATAGCCCAGCTGTACAACTTAATTAGTTAGCCAATTCCATATTTCTTTTTACATATTCAGAAAATATCATTTTTTCTTTTTTTTTTTTACACATTTTAATGATCTTCAATCAGAAAATCTTCTACTCTTCAATGCTTTTAAGGTCACCTCCCAGCTTTTTCTTCAAAAAGAAGGCTGAGGTTCAGGACACTCCTTAAGTTCCTCTGCAGAGAACACTAGCAATTCACTTAGCTTCTTCAGCTTCCCTGAGGACTTACTTTCTCAAGGTGAATGAGCTTGTGACAGTCTCCTTGTCCTACAAACTCTATTGACAGTCTCATGATATTCTGAGGTGTTTGAAAAAAATGTTTATGAGGAGAATTTACTCATTCAACATCTTTTTATTTTCCTCAAAATATCTTTTTATAATCTGACCTTGCTTCTGTGTTATGTTTAACTTAGCGTGTGTTTGTTCTTTACTTTATTGCTCATATGTATGCAATTTCAGTACCTTGAATGCTTAAAAAGAAATAAAAAGCAATGGCCCCTTCTAGTCTGCATTTTCTATTGAAATGAAACCATTCTTCATCATTTATGGTACACGCACTCCAAGTAAAGTGGTTTTCCTCCTCTGTCACATACACAGCTTTTACTATATAAATAGAATTTAAACAAACTGATGCATTTTTTTCCAAAGACAGTTGCCACATCTGCCAGTTAAATATTACCACAGCGGAGATGTACACCTGTGCATGTCTTTTAATAAAAACATCTTATTGCAAAGTGAAGGTAATAGTCATCGTATACTATAACTACTCTTAACACTGACAGAAGCAAGAAAGTGAGTCTTCATCTTTGTTACCTAAGTTTGGGTCAAGGACAGAAGAAACTCTGCAAGCAGGACTCATATTTCCACTGTTGGGTTGCTCCAGAGATGACGGGCTTGCACAATATGAAACAGATCTTGCAACAGGAGGAGGATTGATAACTGCAATGGTATGAAAGGCACACAAATAAAAAACATGATACAAAATTCATTACAGCGCTGATCAAACAACTGTCATGACCATGGACCCACCTTCACAGCCACCCACCTACAAAGTAACATTAACAATATGCAACAGAGCAATTGGTGGGCAAGCAGAGATAATAGAGCTTTAGATAATAGAGCAAAAACTTAATGAGGAACTGTATTACTGCTGGATGACAGCATTAGTTTCACTTCACTGCAAAAATCTGGCTTTGTTATTCTGCAGTGCTGAGCACATATTAAGAAAATGAGCTTCCTTTGTATACCTGCCAAGGTTACTGGAATTTAGCCTCATGAAAAGACTTTTTGTAGGGGTCCATTGAAAAGTAAAAATACATCGTTCAGCTTCCTCTGCCCACTTTAACAGTGCTTAGAGGCTGGTTGGACAAATCAAACTCAAGGAAGGGTGAACTTGTTACCCCAGTTAAGAGGTTTAAACTACTCTTTCAGAAAGTCACAGTCTAAGCTCTCTCTAACAACAAGCAAAAAAACAAACACGACATGTAAAATCATCCAGCTTTCATCTGCGCTGGGCTTTTTGGCAGGAAGACCAAAATGGGAGGGAGGAGGGGAAATGAGGTGCCAGCTCACAGACTGGACACCTGCAGTCTTTCTCTTTGCATTCCTTTACCCTGGTGTCATCACCAGCAACAGCTCTTTTGTGCCATTTTCGTGCCAAGAATCCAGTGCTTAAGAGCTGCAAATTAAAAGGAAGCACTTCAGAAATGTACATGAAAGAATAAAGTCTGAGAGCAAGTTGACTCAAAGTTATAATAAATTTGTGCCTAAAGTAAAGTATATTTATCTCAGGAATTTCTGAGAAAAAAAATGTCTGTTTCTGTCACAGTGAAATTTTCCCTACAAATCTCAGAAACTAATTACCAGATGAAGTCCTGACATAACAGTTCAATCAACTGATAATCCAATTGTTGCAAAATACTGAGTTAAATAACTCTAGCCTTCACTCCCTAAAATAATTAAAAATCAAGTCAACCTATAAACTACAAAAGCAGATTTTAAATGCTGTTGAGCAGAATGTAGAGGGAGAGTGAAAGAAAACTATCACCACTGTACTACAATTTCAAGGGAGACTTAAAGACCTCTGAGTTACCTAGGAGAGAAGTTAATAAAGCTGGAGAGTAGATGATGAGGCATATGAACAGGAAACAAAGTAAGGAAAAGCTATAGAAACACCAAAAAAATCATGCACATGTTTGCACCCTAAACATATGGTAAAATGCTGTTAGGTAGCCAGTGGACTGGCATGGGTCCTCAAGCGAGAGGATTACTGTCCAGAAAATCTCGCAGTGATTTATCCACCCATTGTTCTCACTTATAATGACTTCACTTGCATCACTTGCATACTCAGGAGACATGCCCCAGCAGCCAGTCTGCTCCACAAGCACCTTTGACTGGCTGGATACAATCATCAGGATGGGGTCTTTGTAGGAAGAAACATGGTAGACTCAAACCTGTTCTTACAAGAAGCAGATTGATTCTGGTGTAGCCAGATATTGATAAAACTATGTATCTAATTCTCATTTCTTAGAATTCATCACTTGTGGAGGTGTATTGTACTTTACATCCAGGTACTCCTTAACTAGTCACTAAACCCAGCTTACCTGTCTGGATTCCCAGTTGGCCAGTTCGGGAAGTAGACACCATGAAATCCTGATCCCAAATAGGAGAATTTGGGCTGTACACTTCTTCTTCCAGCATTGACAGAAACCTAGGCACAAAAACAGATGAATTATTAACTTAAAAGGAGAATTCAAAACAAGTACTTTTTCAGAATAAGCGTTTTTTTAAGTAAAAAGTATTTAATTATCCTGTAAAATACAACACTTGGTCAATTCCTTTAAATAAACTCACATGCACACTATCACAAACTGGAGTAGACAATAAGTATCTTAATTCAGTAGGGAGATTATACCTACAACAATTTGTCTTTGATTATAAGCAGAAGGTGCCCAATTTGAGAAGATTTGCACAGGGAGAAGCTACAGGTATCCCTACATTTCCACAGCCTGGAAAAGTAATTTGGGCAACATTAACTGTTTACTGCAGTTGGGGAAATAAGAGAAATAAAGCACTGTTTGCTGAGCTTTAAATCTTTTACAGGCTGCCTTGTCTGAAGCACTTGTCTCTGACTGCTGGTGTTATGCAGTGAGATTTGCCAAGGCACTGCAGGTGAGAGCACGGAGCAGGAGTCCTGTGCTGAGGCTGGGCTCCCTCCTGCTTCCTTTTTTTACTTCTCCATCACAAAATCAGATGTAAACATATGGTTTTGGAGAGCTGGGTTTCCAAAAATACAACAACCCTGCATTCTTACAATGCGGCTAAGAAAATTAATCACACTTTTCCATTTCACATAATTACAGGGGTTGGAAGGGACATCAAGAGACCATCAAGTCCAACTCTCCTGCTAAAGCAAGTTCCCTACAATAGGTTGCACAGGTAGGCATCCAGACAGGTCTTGAATATCACCAGAGAAGGAGACTCCAAACCCCTCCATGCTACCTGTTCCGGTGCTCTGTCACCCATACTATAGCAAAGTTCTTCTGAATCTTTGTATGGGACTTTTTATGTTAATTTTAGGCCATTGTTCTTTGTCCTATTGCAGACAACTGAGAAGAGCCTGGCCTTATCCATTTGCCTCTCACTTCCCCTTAGATATTTATAAACATTAATCAGATACCTTTCAGTCCTCTTTTTCACAGGCTTTGACATTTACATGTCAAAGTCACATACAAGTGGTTAGCCTTAATAATTACATTGTGATGCCTTACTTTGGGAAATGGGTGAGGATTAGTGTTCGTTTCTCTTGAGGAAGCTTGTCTTTTTCTTGCCTGGCCTGCTCCAGTAGTTGCCTTCTCATTACAGTAAAAACAGAGCGAAGCAATGTCCTACCAAAAACCTGTGTGGTTTCATATCGAGGTAGACTATCACAGAACTGAGGGACATTGCAATAACAAAGCCACCTGTAAGGATGAAAGAAGTCAGATAAATTATCACCACCTAACATATAAATTAATAATTGAAAGCAATAAAAACATTACCTACATCATTTATAGTACAACTGAGAGCTATATAACTGTATAAATCAGTTCCACATTAAATCTGGACAAAGTTAAACAGCATTTACATTGTCTGGGGTCTTTTTAGAGAACAGACAGCCAAGCCCTCTTAAATCTCCATATATTCTTTCACTCTGTACTACAGTTTCCACAAAATGCTCTTGTGATAGATAACACTCATATATCACATAAAATTCATGTTGACATCAAGAATTCTCTCAAATCATTCATGCAGCCTCTTGCACCTTCTGCCTGTGAATCCAAACACATTCTCCTTAGCTTGGTTTATTCTCCCCCATTTAACTTCTGCATTTCCCCATATACATATAAAAAAGGTGACACTTGTAACTAGTTCCACCACAATCCAACTAGACCCCAATCCTTGTCTACCCCCAGTTAGCTTTTTCACATTAGCCATGATTCAATGCTCTCATTTACCAGTAATTCACTACCTAAGGAGTCTTGTATTAAGAAGCAAATATTAAAGTGTAGCGTGTCATGTCACTGTTCTTGGAAAAGGCACTGTAGTACCAAAGAGGTAAATCAGGAGAATATGGACTATGTAGGCCAACAGGGCTCCAGTGTTTCAACACTGGAGTATAAGTGAGTAGAGCCAGTGGTTATCTATAGCTTTAACAGAATTAGATTACAGCCATCACAAAAACTCCAATAACAAAAATTTAAAAGTCAAGAACTGGATATCTGGCTGTAAAGAGGCAATTCTGGTTTCTGTGCTGCTTATCTTATTCAGATCCAAAGAACAGCCTCCCTCAAAACTCTTCTCCAGACTCTCATATCTTAATCAGACAGGGCAACTTAGCAAACATAAGAGTTGCAAATTTGTTGTTTGATATAGTTGCTCACACACATCTACTTCATGTTCATGGCTGATAAAGCTCTCCTCTTACAGCACAAGAACACATGTAGAACTCTGATAGAGTTACAAAAAATCATTATGTTTTCAAGTAAACTTGGAGACTGTGAGAATTCACATGGTGCACCTTTGAAGTACCACCAGGAGTACAGGTGTTCTTCAGTTCACCCATTGCAGTGCCTCTAATGACAGAGCAGGGCATAAGCCCAGAGGAAAGGAGAAGTTGGTAATGTGAAGTTGGAATCAGATGGAAAGAGGCCTTCATGTCTGAGGAAGCCTTGGGGACTGTGGACAGGAAGGTCTGAGAAACTAAGCTATAAAAATTAACAACACAAGCAATCAACCAGATTCAGTGCTGGCTACTGATTCCTACAAACACAGACCCCAGTTAACTCTGGCCGTGATATCTTTAATAAAAACAGAGATGTCATACACAATCTGAAGAGCCCTATCACTATGTCTTCCTCTATGCCAGGCAGCTGTTTGAGGTGACAGAGTCTGTACAGGGCCACATCTCCCAGTGGTACAGATGTGATCTGGGCCATATCTGGGTAGACTACGGACTCATCAAACCACCCATGACACCCTACTACAGCATGGATGGCTACTTCATGCTGCAGTGCATGGACAAAACTTGATGGGACTTCTTACACTAGCTCTTCTTCCCCCAGTGACTAAGCCATTCTTCTGCTTTCTGATGGAGGTCATACAGGAACTACAATTTTAAGTAACCTGATTACCTCTTCACAATTTGACAATCAAATATTTAGGAAATTATTTTAATTTTTCAAATCTTCCATGGCTTGGTTTCAAACCAGATGCTCTGTAAAGTTTAATACACATTTTTAAGGAACATGCCTTAATTTTTAGTACATGAAACAAGGACCTTATACAAGCCTCTTATCTTAACCAGCGTGACAACATCCTTGCAAACACAAGAGTTGCAAAAGAGTCGTTACATTTAGCTGTTTGCAAACTTCTAATCCCTTTCTTTGTCTGATAAAGCACTCCTCTCAAAACACGATGATGTGTGTGCAACTCTGACAAGATTTCATTAAAGTCATCGGGTTTCTAATAACCTCAGTAACAACAGGGATTCTCATGGTGCACCTATGAGGTACAGGTTCTCTGTGTATATGTAAGCAAGACCTATAACATGCAAAAGTGCCATTACCTGGTATAATTCACTTTATAACCTGCAATATCATCATTGGGTGATCTTAGTCTTCGCTGAGAAGGTGTCTCCAGGTGCCAGTAGTTAATGCGGTTCAGAAACATTTTAGCCAGTTCCACTATTGTCTGCCTTTCCTTTGAGGGTAAGTGGCTAAATTTGTACTGCACAAAATTATTCACACCCTTGAAAGAGAAGAAAAATGTGTAATTATTTACCCAGAATTTTTGTAGGCGCGTCCTTGAACACTTATCACTTTATGTCTATTTACCCTGGACAAGGAAAAAGATATGGGAAAGAGAATAAGTACCAAAGACCAAGAACTCGGTGCTGAGTCACATGCCACAAGCTGACTCTCCTGTTCAGAGAATCAGGTGCACTCAAGTGTTTCTATTCTTTTCCTCTCTAGGACCTGAGTTAGCAGGAAAGAAGGAAGACTCTTTAATTTTTGCTACTCTTCAAATTAAAAAACATAAATATCAGCGAACAGAGGAAGATACACAGGGCTTTCTTCTCTACGTTCATACTTGTACACTTTTGCTGCTAACCATGCTGCATGATGTATGCATTTTGTCTGCAAACCAAGTATGTATTCTTCATCGTCTAAAATAGTACAACACGTGTTGTGATCTTCTATTTAATTTTTTGCCTTTGCAGCATATTATTTTTTCAAGAAGTACCAGTACTTCACAAGTACAACACTTTAGTGCACTTTGTATGCCTGTGTATATTAAATAAAGAAAAAAAAAAGAAACTGGGGGTCAGCCTCTTCTCCCATGTAACTAGTGATAGGACTAGAGAGAATGGCCTTAAGTTGTGCCAGGGGAGATTCAGGTTAGACATTAGGAAAAATTTCTTCTCTGAAATGAGTGGCCAGGCTTTGGAACGGGCTGCCCAGGGAGGTGGTGGAAATCCTGCAGGTGTTCAAGAAAAGGGAAGATGTTGTACTGAGGGATATGGTTTAGTCAGAAAAATTGGCAATAATAAGGTGGATGGTTGGACTTGATGATCCTGGAGGTCTTATCCAACCTTGGTGATTCTGTGCTTCTATAAATTATTGAGAACAGTTAAAATGCATGATTGTAATTGCTAAAATACATCTATATTGAAAATCAATTATATCACTGCTGCTTTGTGTGATGGAGTTGCTGAACCACTAAAACAAAACTGTGAAATTATTGGTCAATTTTGAGGGAAAAATAAGCTGTAAGAAGAATTATCCTTTCAACTCTGTGCTTTATCTTCTTAAGCAGAATGAAGTGTATTAAGAAAAACAACAACACTATCTTACACAAAGCCTTCTTAGTAGCATATTTTTATTAGATATTGTAAGGACCAGGAATGTATGGTTATTCCATTCCCTTATTGCTTGCTTATACTAAAACTGAAGAAAAACCTAACGTGAAGTCTTTCCAGAAATTCAGCAATAAAGCATGTTTATTATACTAAATTATAAAAAGCAACAGTTGTAAGGATAGATTTACTATATAAAATAGCCTTCACATTTAAAATGTCTTGTTTAACAATAGAGCAGCTATTCATCCACTAGTGGGAACAAATTTAGCTCCTGGACTGGGTGAGGTATGTAAGCCCCTGCACAGTGTCCCTGGAGTTAATAGGCCCGCTTGTATGCCAAAAATGCATTCTCAGGAACTTGCTAAACCAAAATCTGAATTTGTCATATGCTCTTTATCCATTGAGAATTATAAAAGCCTCAGCTATTCTTTGTTTGGGGCTGTTTTTTGTTGTGTGCCCTTTGAAAGAGAAGGCTATGATCTCACTGAACTGGATTGTAACATTTACATTGATTTACTGAAGACAAAAGTCATTTTAATACTGGATTTCAAAACTTTGTCAGTATTCTTCAGCACACAAGACAGAGAAAGACTAGAACTGCCACACAAAAAAGTAGTATTTTAAGTTTCATTCTCTAAACCTACAAAAAACCTGTCAGTTTCAGTAAAGCATAAGATGAATGATGAGAGAAGTGAAATAATGTGACTATACCAATGATAAAGTAGAAAAAGCTGCAGAAGTCTCCTACAGATTCAGCCCTTGTTCTAATAAATATGCAGAAACAGCTGTAAACTGCCTGAAATGTTGTATTTTGAAAAACAGTGGTTATGTCAAAAATAAAAAATAAAAAAAAGTTTTTTGTTTACCTGTTCAATGCTAGGTTTCTCAAATGGAGGACTTTCCAAAGATCCTTCAATAACAGGTTTTCCCATCTGTAAAATGCACTTCCTCAAAAGCTATTAAAATACAAAAATTTAAGAAAATTATTAAATGTACTTATGGTCAATGAAAGTCACTGGAACACAACACACTGCAAACAGTATTGAACATCTCATAGCTATGGATCTGTTTTCTTAGTCTTATAAATTTATAGCTCCTTAACTTCACTGTGAATTGCTTCATATCTTCTTTGAAACACATACAAAAGGCTTCTTAGTACGTGTAGGCAGCTTAGTTAGCACTTATGTCAACTGACTTTTCCCAGTGTGTGAGTGAAGGCAAAAAGAATTGTGGGTGAAAGCAGTTTGTAGATGGGACTCAGGGTCAACTCCTGAATCATCTGGATGACTTTTGGAATAAGATAAGATACATTGCAAGCACTGGAAATTATAGCCCAGGGTTAGCTGCTCAAGTATGATGCCGGAGAAAAGAAAATCTCTCACTGGATAAAGTCAGTACATGCATGAGGGGCATTTTCAGCAATGAAATTAGCTTACATGTGAGAGTGGAAAAACTGACAAGATCCTGCACAAGTTCAGCTTACTTTGAACAGGTAGAAATAGACTTGTTTGGTGTCTGCATCTTCTTCTTTATGGACACAGGTGAACAGATACTCCACATCCAGTACAATCCCCAGTAGCCTATTCATTTCTTCTTCAGACACGTTCTCCAGGTGGGAAACATGAGCAGCTAAGCAAAATAAAATCCAAACATGCAAAAAGCCAGTTGAGAGAATTCATATCAAAAGAACTTCCCAAGATATTTCAAACTAAGCCGACAAGGCCATACTTGCAGAGGTAAAGATCCTGCAATAACCTTATTTAAAAAGAGCCTCTTACCAGAGCCTAGTGAAATGTAAGTCACATCAGAGCTGGGAGGTAATTCCCACAGCATAAGGAATATGGCTGACTGAAATCACAGACAACATAAGTCCTGTCTGCCTGTATTAATATGTTGTAATATATAAATAAGTATTCTTTTTTTTTTTTATATATGAGATGAACCATGCTTTTGAGACAAAATTTCTTGATTAAACACAAAAACTAGGTAAAACAGGTGCTGATACAAGCAGCATGTGACTTTGTGAAGATTAAAAAATTGGCTCCATAAATAGGGTTTTATTTTAAACAGGACATTATCAGCTAAATTTTCGCACGTTCCAATCATGTAAATTTAAATAATGTTTTCTGCACACTATACAAACAAAGCTTCTGCAGACTGTACACATTCATTCGCTCAGAAGTTTACCAAAAAAGAAAAAGAAAAACCAAACAACTTCTAACATCTCATAATTTCTAAGTAACAAGTTCCGCATTTGTAATTTTCAAACAGCTTGAGGTTGGTAGGTGTGAAGTGGGACATATACTGATGTAGAGCTGTTTTAAGCAATTGGCCTCAGGAAGTGAGAAGGCAATGAGAAACATTTGCATTACAAACAACAATAATTTCAGCTGACCCCAGGCCAAAGCACACTGTATGCATATACTTTTCTGCAAAAGGATGAGGAAATATCTTTTAAAAGGAAAGTAAAACCATTTAAAAGTTGAGTATCCAAATCCTTGTGTCTTTTAGCAACACTTATCAGTACATCTCTTACTAAGACAGTTATTATCATCATATGACAATGTGATTAAGGCTGGTAAAAATTTTTCACCGTAACTTGAAAATGATTGTATTTAGTGGCCTCCAAGGAAAGCTGTAGTTCAGTATGACAGTTGCCAAAGCATTTAAATTCAACAAATTCTTGCAGCTTCAAGTAAGAAAGACATCTCTGTTCAGAACATTAAAAAGATGCCAGCATTCATTTCCACTTTAATGAACATTTATAACAGAGCATCTTAAGTTCTGAGAAAATAAGTGAGGTGGCCCTCACAGGCTTTCTTTAAGGAAAAATATTCAGCAATCTAGGCAGAATAAAACTATTTCATTTCTGATTTTAAGTCAGATATGACAGTTTAATATTCCCAGCTGTCTATTCTCATCCTGTAAAAGTTCCATCCTAGACAAGCACTGCATGAGAAATTGATAACATAGTGAAGAAACCTTTCTTCGGATGCTCAATATCCCACTCCTGAATTTCTGCAGCCAATAGTGAGCTTATTATTAAAATAAAAGCTTTAACACAGAGACATCCATCAAATGCTGTGTTACTCCAAACTGGAGTTAAATAGTCCCATTCATTTGTATTGCTCTACTTGTACCTCAGCTGCTGTTATATTTGCAAAAATAAAAATAAAAACAAAAACACAACCTTTTCAGTAGCCTGAGGAAACAGACAGCAACTTATTTTAGTTACTTCAAATGAAACATCATCTTCATTAGTCACAGTTGACAGAAAAGAAAAAAAAAAAGATTTCTAATAGACCAAAATCAGGCTTCAACTTCAAAAGCAGAGCTTTTCTTAAAAAAATAAAATAAAAAAATAAAAAATTAGCATCCACAAATTCCAGAAAAAAGTGGAGAACTGATAGACACAGCATCTCATAAGATTTTTTTTTTAATGAAAAGCATCTTTCTCCAAAGGCCAGGAATGAAAGGAACAGGTAACACAAACTACCCTAGCTGCACAACCAGAGGCGGCACAGAGAAACAGAAGCAGCATGATGAAAGGTTTAAACTAACATGTGTAAAGTGACCAAACATTCTGTGATAAACATGCATTTGTAAATCTTTTTGGCAAGAAAAAACAGGGATTTGTGATACTCAGAAAGGAACTGAAAAGCCCAGAAACAGGTTGAACATAATGATGGTGTGAGAAGGAAGTAGAAAAGAAATAAGTCATACCCTCCCTGTCCTTCACTCTCCTCATTTAAATAAATAAATAAATAAATAAATAAAATAAAGGTGATCCCTATGGAGTTCTATGCTATTTAAAAAAATAAATGAATAAAAAGCCCACTGTGAAGGTTTTCCTTTTCCTCATTACAGTGTCCTAAATTATGGTGAGGTCAAAAAAAAAAAAAAAAAGTAAAAGCAACTGCTTCTGTATAAATCATTCTGAATTTTGTGATAGCTTAATTTTTATTAAATATTTGCTTTTAGTTGGGACAAGCACCATTTTTAAATAAAAAAATTACAGTAATGTCTCCTCTTTCTTTGCTTGTTGGTGCAATAACTAGCTATTTTCAATTGCAGGAAAAAAAAATATTTAGCAGAAGATTTAGTGCAGGTCCTTACAAAATATAAACAGAAAAAATCCCAACCAACAACATGAGGTTAATGTGTATGTTATATGAAGTACTGAAACGTCTATGGGTATCTTAATGGTGCTTTTACATTTTAACAGCTTACAGTGCCTGGGTTGTTAGGCGTTGTAATTTAGTCCTATTTCTTTGAAATTAATTTGGGATACTTCTCATGTGTTTTAATCTAAGTTAACTGACACTTATGTCCAACAATTTCTAGGTCTTGGCACGACATCTTGAATTTCATCTTGCAAGAGTGCAGACTTCTGGGTATAAACACATGGATTCCAGGCGAAAGACAAAATCTTACCCAGTGTGTGGCTGCAGCTGCGGCATGGTTCAGTGAGGCTCACAACTGCCTGCTGCAGGTCTGCCCGAGGGGGAGTAGGAGGCGGGTTGGGGTTCTTCCAGCCATTGCATTTACATGATTCCTCAGCCTGAAATCGAAGTAAGGGAATATCAATAAACAAGAGTTAAAAAACCACAACAACAAACCAACAACAATAAAATGAGAACTTGGCGAAACTATTTCTGAAGCAATAGGAAACAATATTATTAATTACAAGTCGTTTATTTTTAATAAAACACACTGCTAGGTTTTATATTCTAAATATAATCAGAAATGGAATCGTACTCCAAATATAGAGATTATCATGGTTTATCATGGTATCCAAGCTGTATAAATACACAAACTCTGGCCAGCTGCTTTATAGAAAGCCCTCATTCTAGGCTCTGTATAAAAGAAGCATTCAAACATTTACCAGTATATCAACAGAAACAGATCATATCACAGCATACAGAACCACCATGACAGTTTAATGATTTAGACACATACAGGCTATCCAGCAGGCAATATGTTTATCACTACCTTATCAGCTAGACTGGCAGCAAGAAATCATGCAACTAAAAATAAGCACATAACAAGCCAAGCAGGGTTAACCAAACATTGAAATAAGCAAACAGTAACTGCTAGTCAAAAAAAGCTGTCCAGGGCAAGGCTTGGTCACATCATCAACAGCAGGGAATGTCAAAGACGGCTACCCTGACCCTGACATCAGGAAAATCTTTGAGGGCTGCTCTGTAAGTAATGCCTCCAATTTTATTTTATTGGTGCATGTCAGAGGCAGATGTTGTCGGCATGGCAGTAGAGATTGAACCTTCCCCTCTAATATTCCATTACATTTTGTTACCATGTGACAGACGGCAGCTTAGGGCAGTCAAAATGATGTCTGAAATGGAATTTCAAAGGTGTGGAACTGAATTCCTCCGTGCAGAAAAAAATCTACCCACTGACCTTCACTGACGCTTGCTGAAAATTTGTGTAGATCAAAGAGTGGATGTGGACACAGTGAGGCAGTGGGTGGTGCATTTCAGCAGCAGCAACATCAACACGAAAGACAAGCCACGTTCTGAATGGACATAAAGATTTTTTACAAGCGCAGCATGCAGGCGCTTGTTCATTGCTGACAAAACCACACAGCTAATGGTGGTGACTATGTTGAAAAAGTGTTTGGTAGGTGAGAATTTGTTCTATTAAATAGTGCTATTGTCGGCTTTGTACCTGCTGTAGTTTCTAAGGAAATAAATAGGAAGCATTACTTTCAGAGCAACCTATGTAGTTCCAGTCACTGACTGACACAACACCAAGGGCTTGCAGCTAACAGAGATGGCCACAAAGGGGGATGGTGGGGGCTTGGGTAATCACATTTCAAATCAGTCTGCTAAGTCCAAAGCAGTGTCAGTTATCTGAAGAGCAGCTTTACAGGAGGGGTTTTTTTTCCATACATCCAAAAGTTCTTAAGTTATTTTGATGGTAAGGTTCTTCTAACAGCATTCATATTTCCATTTGAAGATTTAATCAGAAGAAAAAAATGTTTCTCTTCTGTTCAGAGATATCTGTGCACTGGGCCGTAATGAGATGAATTCCTCATGAATTTGCAGTGCCAAGAGCTCCGTGAGGAAAGCGTGCCAATTGCTGCATGATATTTATGACTGAATCAACCTTAGAAGGAAAAATGGTGGTGTTAATACATTCAGCACTAACATGACATTTTTCAAAACGATTCTGAATACATTTAATAGAGTCTATTTTAGGAACCTATTTCATTTTCCTATTATGTTTCCAAATCTCACCTCACCTAAGGAGTATCCAAAAGAAGCAGAAAAGACCGCAGCTTGACAGCATCTAAAACTGACAGCTTTGTAGATCGATGGTAAAATGCACGTCCACTCCAATTTCAATATTTAGCAACCTGAGCACTGGGACAACTGCTGCCTGTGTTCTGCTGAGCACCACGTGATATTTTTACCATTCCTACTGCATAAGTGTTTATCCAACCAGACTCCTGGCCCCAGGCACTGACAGCATTCAGACATGGAAGAAGGGGAGGGAGAGCTGTGCTTTCAGCACCAGGATGACTCAGAAGCACACCTGCAAGTGCCCAGCAAAGCCAATTCCTCATACTCCCCTTAGAAAGGGCACTTGCTGCACTGCCTGGACCCAGAGGCTCTCCCAGCATACTGCATGTATGCAGATGACATGTTTGAAATATTGCATCAGGAAGATTTCAACATGAAACAAGGAGAAATCTGGGGAAAATTAAAATTACTTTTAAGCTTCAGCAAATGTAACCTGGAATGATTTACAGCGAATTTCACATTATTTTTCTGTGAGTAATAGGATTGGCAAGGAAGTGAAAATGGGCTGCTGTTATTTTGTGGTAGAAGGCATCTCTTGCCGTTTTTCAGGCAATGAGAGAGTTTTATTTTTGTTTGTTATCCAAACTTACAGGACCTATTAATGTTTGATGACTAGAAACAGAGGTCAGTGATTGAGTGGCATCTGAGAACCAAGGACTGCCCTGTTGTGAGGACTGGAGATGCACGTGAGATGATCTGAAGATACATTTTCATTTAGCACTACAAGTGAGGCAAAACTAAAGCCAAATCCACATTTGCTTCATGAACGAGATAATGTTGCCAGGAGAGTTTTTGCAGTTAAAACAAGGAGCGAAACTGAGAAGACAGTCAGAAAATGAGAATACTGCCAAAGAAAATTCGAGAGAGAATTGTAAGTTCTCAAACAAACAAACAAAAAAAGACCAAATGTTAGTTTAGGGGAGCAAGATTTGATCCTTTCCATACAGCTGTGTGGACAAATATTCAGCTCTGTAAAGTGCTGACATAACACAATGCTCATCATTAATTGCCTTAAATCACACCACAGTGAAAAACGGTACACACAAATAGACCCCACAAACCTAGGCACAAGCATTTTGAGAAATTCCTTTCCAAGTGGAAGCAGCATTTTGCAGAAGCTCACCACACAATGTTTATGATAAAGCCTACAAATCTATAAACAGTGAGTAACTACACAAACTTTAGTGTCACACAATAATTAACAGCAAAGATGCAAACAAACAGATGTATGAATTGCGATAACAGCTCAGTTAAGCTGCCAAAAATAAGTATCAACCCACGCACAGTAGAATAAAAACAGTGTGTTCGGTGGCAGATCTTTTTCAGCCCTTGGTAGCATTTCCTTGCCAGATATTTTGAAGCAGATGTTAATTTGTATTGTTTGAATTATTCCAGAGATCTTTCTCTAACAATTCTTAGGGTGTTTTTTTTTTTTTTTTTGTTTTTGTCTTCATTCTCTCTATAAAACACCAGAATCAGCATAAAAGTTCTGCTAACCAAGGGGGAATGCAGCCCAAAAGGGTCCTCTTTAAAACTAAGCTTTCATTGTAGATGTTGACAGTGCAAGTATTTTGCACTGAATACTTGATGTGCATTCCTCAGTGACTTCAATTGTGGAGTTGTTTCAAGTCTTCTACTGTATTTTGTTAATTCAGTCCTTTCCCTGACTATCTTCAGCTTTTTTGTTTCTTTCTTACTTTTTTTTTTTTTTAACATCACTCATCTGCTTTTCATTTGAAAATAAAGTATGACTTCACCTCCACAAAAACTTAATTTAAGATCAAAAGAGCTGGGGGGAGGAAGCAAAAGAAGCATTTAAGCTACACATCCAGTCCTTGGGTCTTGTTTTCTGGGACATCTGTGGAGCTCTGATAAAGGCATTGCTGAAAGATGGGCACTTCTGCTTACTGAGGCCTGCAAAGTAAGCTGTGCCATCCTGCCAGGCCCTAGGATCACCACCACACCTAAATTGACATTTTTAAATAAAACTGAGTTCAGTGTAACCAAACACAACTACCACACGCTCCTGCTCCCCACAAAACCAGTGCAGAAGTCATGTACATTTTGCACTGAACAGTGGTATAGTTTCAATAATTTTTGGACACCTTCCATATTAGATACAGTGCTACACTGGGGAAAACTGAATGGTCCAATAGCTCAAGGCCATGCAAACAGCAGCTCTGGACAAACTGAAGCTATCATTTCCTTAAAAATACCAAATACACCCGTGTTGGGTCAAAAATGGGTCTTGAAAGGTACAGTGGTAACATGATTTAAAGAAGCAGCTTCCTTTGGAAGTTAGTGTTGCACTCCCCAGACCCTGTTAAGAAGGTGTTACTAAATAATTATCATGACTAAGTGAGCCCTGTTACAGTATCTTATTGCCTAAAACATTCCTCCCTTTTTTGAGAGGTGAAATGGGCATAGGAAGGCAAGTTTCGAGCTAATTTAACTACAGAATGGAAGATTTCAACAGCCTTAAAACTGAGTTTCACAGCAGCTGTTGCTCGGGGCTCTCTTCAGCTCCAAACCACACAGCCTGCCCTGCCCAGTAACAGAAAAGCTGAGCTCACTCAGCACGCTGCAGATACACAGCACCGTGGCTCTTGTTTCCAGCATATACAACTGCTCCAGAAAAATTACTTTTCCTCCCAGTACAAAAGCTGAGCAGAATAACCTACTGTAACAAGCTGCCTCCTATAACAATTATCTCAAATTGTTGCTGTAACAAAGAACACCACACAAACCACAACAAAAACCTGGAGGAAATTTAAATGCCTATTTTTCCTACTCCTGTGTACAATACTCAGCAACCAGGCAGTCAGATGCTGCTCACAGATCTACTCCTGTGTATCAGGAAGGCATCCAACACATTTGCCTTTAACAATACAAAGTAATCAATCAGTTCAATAATCATTCCAAAGCATTCTTCCCCTGTAGATCAATCCAGGTATTTTATGTTGTATTTTGTTCTGGTTTCTCACACCTACAGGATTGAAGAAGACTACTGTATAAAGGCTTCTATTATAAACCGGGATCCATTTCCCATCTTGTGAGGTTATTGGTAGATCTCTTATTTGATTTAAATGAAAACTCTTTAATTCAGCATGTAATAGTCACAAAACATACTAATCTCCATAAGGAAGGTTGAGGTGTTCTGTACACCCTCCTTAATTTCTCCAGAAAATAACTTTTATACATTTTCAGTGGAGCTTCAAGGAACTGTACTCTCACTGTGCAAAGCTGAGTTAATAACTCAGTCCAGCCTGCCTCATCTTGATCAGCCTTATCAAAGTCAGGAAAAAATACACAACGTTATGGCAACCATGACCCTATGAGCAGTTTTTAATGTGTGGGAGCAGGAAAACACCACAGACATCTGTGCAGGATCACAAGTGGGGAGAAGTGCCCATGCCAAGGGCCAGCAGCTGCTCTGCAGCACGGAGACCCAGATCACACTTTGGGCTCTGCCACTCGCCTCTCACAGAGCCTTGGCCAAATCTCCTCTAGCTCTACTCATGCTGTTTTAGTTATTTAAAGCACAGGGCCTTTATGAAGGTGTTATTCCCCACTGTTTGTGCAAACGCCTTAAGTGACGGAGCTCTAATTACATTATAAGCATCTAGACATTACCGCAACATACACTGAGAAATAACCAATGTTACAGAAAATCTATTTTACCAAAATAGGTACTATTTCAATATATTTTTAAGAAAAATTCCCTATGGGTCTGGAAAGAAAATTGTGTTTTCACAAACCAGTAGTGTGGAAAAAATAAGACTTCCTCCTCCATCTTCATTAAGTATATTTATGTGCATAAGCAACACAGTGCTGCTTTTATGAAAAGCACTGCAAACTCGTGTGTCCAATACAGAATTTCACACAGGGCAAAACCAGAATGATGTATGCGATCATTCATAGGGACACAGTCAGAGTGACTGCCAAATGCCAAATGCTGCACAAATACAGCTCTACTGTGTACTTCTAAAAGTCAGGGAAACTCTGCCAACTCCTTACATATCTCTTATTGTTCAGAATGCACATTCTCCCCACACAAACTTGGGCATTTAAAAGGCTGTTTTACACAGAAGAGTCTGTTCCTGCCCTTCTGCCCCAGAGCTTTTTATTTCAAAGGAGAAAAGTCAAGCGGTGCAGCTCCATGGTGACCACTCGCCTGCCTCTATTCCTTAGCAGGAAAACAAAAACAAACCATTCAAACAAAAACAAGCAAACATATCTCCAGTCCTAGGACAGGACAGCAGCTCCCTAAGCTCAGTTTTCACTGCTCAGCAGTGCCTTCCCTCCCATTTCTGCTTGCAGCCTCCTCTCCACAATGGCACCTTTCCTCCCTCACTGCAGGCATTCTCACAGCCACTGACCTGTCCATCTTCTCACGCTGCTGCTCAGCCCCAGCAAACTTACAGCTCTGCCACTCCCTGCATCTCTGGGGTGTTTCTAATTAAGTTTCTAATACATTCTGTGTGCTGAAGTAGCAGCATTGTGTGGTGAATTTTACATAGGAAAAGGTTGTCAACACTAAGGAAATCGTCACACATTTTCTGCCCTCCAACATGTACAGCACTACACAGATCTGCAGATCAACATGGCTGCTACCCACAGAAACCTCATTCAGAGATGGTCTGCTTGAGCTCCCACACACACAGAACAAGTGGAACAGGAGTTGCAACCCAGAGTAAGAAAAAGATCAGTGTTCCCCTCTATGCTGCTACAGCCTATCGTAGGCCCAAGTGGTTTGAAGCCAGGTGTTCAGAAAGAAACACAACACATCCTTCCACCCAGTTTTATCTTCTCCCTGCCCTACAGGAGAACGCAGTGGATGAGTTTACAAGGATGTCTCATTGCTGACATTCTGAGATCTTGAGGAATGCTATCTGCCAGTACATTCCTAAAGGAAAGTCAGGTAGCAGAGGTCAGGTTTGCATTAGAATCTGCGCATGGAGTCACACTGAGTACTGTACTGTGGCTGACTGTTGGCAGGGGGTGAGGATGAAGCTCAGGGTACCCCAGCCAAAGGCAGCACCACCCAAGCCTCCCTGCAGGACCCCTGGGCTGACAACGGACACTCCTGCAGGGCAGGCCTGGCAGCAGGCCTTGCCCTCTCAGTGGCACCCACCTCACTCCCAGTGCTCAGGGGCTGCTGAGGCACTGAGGAAGAAGAACACAGAGACACTGCTTCATTGCATCAGGAAAGCTTCAGTTCATGTCCCCACCTACCATGAGGGCTGCAGGTTTTCAGGGCTGGCTGGTTTTAACCGACTGACATGGTGCAACCTCGCAGCATGCCACGGACTCAACGAGGCCAAAGCAAAGAGACACTGAGGAGTGTGGCTTCCTGAGCTTGCCCCCACATGACAGCACTGCGACATGGCTCCAGCAGACAGCAAAGCTCTTTGCATCACCACACAGGGCTGCGGACCTGCACAGGGATGCTCCCTCACATCAGTTTGGGGTTTCCATTTCACACTTGCCTTCTTGGAGGTCCCAAAGCAAGGGAACAGCAAGAATAGAAACACATTTCTTTTTCCCACTAAACAGCCCAATTATTTTCAGCGCCGAGAGCGTTACGGGAAGGTTTCGCATCAGTGCTGCCAACCCGGGCGTGACAGCTCGCTGCGCATCCAGAAATCGCGCTGACAGCCCCGGCGCGGCTCCGTACCGCACACACAGCGATGCCGCCACCGCTCTCATCGACCCCCGGGGGCAGCACAGCGCCGGCCGCGCTCCCCCAGCGGCAGCGAGCAGGCGTGTGGCGGCCCCTCCCCGCCAAGAAGCGTGCCGCAGGTGTAGGGTCGGGCGCGGTGAGGCACCGAGGAAGCAGAACAGAAGCGGGAAACCGGGGCAGGGCGCGGCGGAGACGCGGGGCGCTACGTGACGGCGGGGCCGCAACTTTCCCGTGGGCGGAGGCCGCACGCCGGCGCCGCTCCCGAGGCGCGGAGGCCGGTGCCGGCCGGGAAGCTCCGGGGGCAGCGGGACCCACCGCTTCCGCGGGGAGAGCCGGGCTGCAGCCGCGCCGCCTCCCGCCCGGCCCGACCCGGCCCGGCACTGCCTTTCCCTCCTCCCCTCCCTCCGTCAATCCCCACCCTCCGTGGGCGGGTGGGCGCTCGCGGCCGGGTACCTTGCAGGCGGAGTAGACACCCAGCTTCTCCAGCTTCTTGGCCCGCGGAGCCGCGCGCAGCTGCGCCTTCTTCCCCGCCGTGCGCGCCGAGCCGGGCCCCCCGGGGCTCTCGGCGGAGCTACGGGCCGAGCCCCCGCTAGCGGCGGCCGCCACCCCTCCGGCGGCCGGGGAGCCCTGCTGCGGCCCTCCGCCTCCCGCCGGCCCCACCGCGGCCCCGCCGCCCGCCTCCGCCATGCCCGCGGCGCGGCGGCAGCCGCCCGTCCGGCCGGCCGGCGCGGTGCGCCCGGCCCTAGACCCTCCCCTTCGCTGCGCCGCCGCCGCCGCCGCCGCCGGCTGCTCCCCGGGGGGGGGGGGCTGAGGGGGAGGGGGGGCGGGAGGAGGGCCCCGGCGCTCCGCGGGCGGCTCCTGTCCCGCCGGGCGGGGGGAGCCGGCGCCCGCCTCTCGCAGCCGCGAAGCGCCGGGCTGCGCGGGGTTGGGCGGCGGCCGCAGTGCGCTGAGTTTGGGCTCCCGGGGAAGGGGCGGCACTCGAAGACCCTGTGCTCCATTCCTTGCATCGTCTCCGTTCGGCCCGGGACCAAGTGTTGACAGCGGGCCGTCCTACGCTTACTACCTTTTAACTGAAAGCAACGATTAGGCGAATGACCCCGCAACAGTAACTGCGCTCGGCGCACTGAGTTCCCGAGGAAGTTACGCTGTGTCACACGTATGTAAAAATCGCGGCTGAGCCGTGAGAAACCGCAAGCGGCACTTCCACGGCGGGGCACCGCGGCTTAAAAGGTCGGGATTGAGGCCGGGCTCCGGTGCGCGATCCGCAGCCCTTTGATGCGCCAACCTCAGCCTGCGATACCGAGAGGAAGGGGGATCCCAGTGCGTAACGTGTGCTTGCAAATAAAACATCTCCGGACTGGTGCACCTGCACCGTTCCATCCCCTGCCCCGATGTAGGCGGTCCATCCCGGCAGCTGTGACAGCGACCCGTAAGATGGCTGCTGCCATCCGCGCCGCGTTAAGACGGCGGAGAAGGTGGAGGAGGAGCCGCTGCCCTCGGAGGCGACGGGAAACGCAGCTCCCCGCCTTCCCAGAGCGTTAAGAATTAATTAAATAAATAAATAAATAAAATGAAATCGCTTCTGTTCAACCTGAATATTCTTTGTTGTTAAGGGAAGCGGTCGAGTCGCGTTTTAGAATGGTAAACAGCCGCTGTGCGGTAACGACCATTTAAGAGCAGTTCTTTCACCCTCTCCGCTCTCGTTTCTTTCCGTCGGCGACGTTTCCACTTTGCCCCCGGACTGGAAAACGAAACTGTCACCGCGGAGTTTCACTTTCAGCTTTACACCGCTCTGCAGACGAGACGACCGAGCAGATCCTCTGAAACAATAGCTGGCTCTCACCGGCCGGGGGCCATTGTCGGACGCTGCGCTTGACGGGAGCTGCTGGAGCCGTTCCACTGCTAATGGTATTTATGTAACCCACTATCATTTGCACACCCATATACAAGTAAATTACCCGTTTCAATTTGCAACACGCATTTACTATTTTAGCACTGCTGGCCAATACATGTTAGGGCCTTTATGTCTGCAGCAGCGCAGCCAAGTGTTCACAAGATCATTCCCCAGGTGAACCACCTTAGTTTTCTCCCTCTACTCTCTTCACAGTTCTTAAAAGCCCGATAAGTTTTTACTTCCACTGAAAGAAAACATTTTATGGAGCGTTTATGAGGGTCGTTTGCAAAACGCACTGTCACATTGCATGCAGTTGCATGCTATTTAACATAAAGACAAAACTCGGTATTCCAACAATTCCTCCTTGAAGCCGCAAGAGCATGTTTGCCTTACACCACGTCTCTGCTTTTTGCATTTTACCTTCTTGCCAGATAACCAGAGCAGTAAGTGTATCAGAACACTAAGTGTACCAGACTGTGGCTACGGCTACAGTTACCATAGTAACATCTATAAACACCAATGTCGCTACAAATGCAGTGTTGCCTGCCATCATGGAGAAACAACTTAAAAAGAAAACACTCTTAAACTGGAGATAGGTAAGTTTATTTGTTTATTTATGGCATCTATGACATCATTGCTTTCATTCTAACTTGAGCTACTGTTTTTTAAAACAAAGCAAACCCCAAGGATTTGTATTAAACTGCTCCAGGGACAGTTAAAATTTTGGCAATTGCCAAAGGAATAAAGAAAAGACCATTTACTGGCCGGAAACACAGGGTATAACTTGGGTTAAGTTGACTTGTAGCAGCTTCAGGAATATAATTGGGCCATAACAAATTATGCTACATTAGGAAAGCAGAAAAAAAAAATAGTGCTTTGACATGACTGTATATATGACATTCTAAGTTTCATATATTTGAGTTTTTCTGTTGATTGAATTCACAAGCAAACAGATCTTTATTTCCCATTTGTAACACACACATAGCTCAATCTGAGCACAACAGAATGCCTGCAGTGCACTGACCATTAACTACATGCTACAAATATATTAACTTAGAACAAAACTCAAAACATTATCTTAAAAATCCTTCCCACATCTTTCAGTTTCCATCCTTACAGTATTTTGTTGGCTTTGTTCAAGAGGAGCCAAGCCTGGAAGTAGCTCCCAGTGAGCTGCAGTGGCAGCTGGGTGAGCACAGCTACCCCCTGCCCAGCTCACAAGCTCAGTTGGGCAGCCTGATGACTCTGGGAGGACTGCTCATCTGTTCCACAGCCAGCCAGGAGCCAGGTGATGTCCACTACCAGCTCCCTTTTCCAGGTCCCTTTTCAGGATGCTTTTGCTCCAAGAAAGCTCTGCTCACAGCTGGGGCTCCCAAGCCTTCATCACATCCAGAGCGTACTAGCACTGAGTGGACTCACTATGAGCACCAGGCAAGCTTAAACACAGAAGTGTGCACATTATTCCAGCAAAAGAGATGGCTGCACTATTGATGCAACAAAAGAGTAAAATTAAAATGCAGCTCAGGGCGTGCCTGATGCCCACTGATTACCTAGTCATCATCTGGAGCTTTTGGGGCCTACCTAGGCCATGTGAAATGACTCAACTAATAATAGCCTGATGCAGAGCAACCCGAGGAGCCTCCCTGCCCAGCTCCATGAGCCCACCAACCCCAGCTCCCAGCCCAGACAGAGCCCTGAGCCCAACCCACACCTCTCTCCCTCCCTTCTTGCTCCTGATGGGACTCCTCCTGGTCTCCTACCTGTTTTATTCATGAATTCAATGCAAATAGAGAAAGAGGAACTCTTCCCCTTCTAGTGAATTTCTCAGAGTATGAAGTCCAATTGTGTTCTTTCATTAGCACATTCCTCGTGGGCGAAGCAGCCTTCTCTTGGTCACCAGGCATTCTGGGCTGCTATCAGTATTTTATGAGTCACTGGAAGTAGTAACAGCACAACAGTTCTGTTCATTATACTGTCTCTAGCATCTTGTCAACTTCCCATGATGCTTACTTGCAACTTTAATAACGTAGGTTACAAAACTTACCAGTAGGCCTCTGTAAAAGAACATCACACCCCAACTGCTCTTTTTTTTTTTCCCCTAAGGAAATTTTTTCTTTTTCCCCCAGGGATAAAGAATGGACAATATTTCAGTGCAACAATCAATACTGTCGCTAAAACTTCCCACCAGAGCTGGAGCACTTGGCTATTTTTATTCACTTCTTACCCCAAGTGTACTCTCTGGGGCTGCAGTCAGTTTTGAAGGGCCCAAATCAGGGTGAACCTGGCAGCTGAGCTCACTCACCACAGGCAGTCTTTGCCTAAGCAACATGTAACACATGCGAACTGAGTTCAGAAGCTGCTTCCTCATGTTTCCTACTCATATGTACAGCCTTACATAGTGTTGTTACAAGATGGCATGCTCTACTTTGCTTCATGCAGACACAGGATGTATCATCTATTTTTCCCTCACCTCCTCTTCCTTCTGCCTTCCTATTTTTTTGTTTACTCCATCCTCTTAACATCCTTTTCTCTGCTACTCTGCTTGTCTCTGTGAGGCAGAGAACTCTACTTCTCTCTGGGGCCCCTATTCCCAACCACCCCACACCAGGAGCAGGCCCACTGGCAGTGGTATCACCCACCCCTGGTACCTTGACACAGCCCCAGCTGGCAGTAGGCCATAGAAATCATATGGCTTCACTCCTCCAAGATGCAATCTTGATATCACACTGATCTTAATAGAAAAGCCACAAAGAGAGAAATAAAAGGTTTTTTTCTAAGATAATCACTACGTAAGGCTTTTAATGGGTAACAAACTGGCATCTCTGCCCTGTCACAACAAATCTGGCTATCACCATCAGGTGCAAGATACCTGTGGTAGAGGAAGTTTAAATAAACTTTCACTTCAAAGGCCTGCTACTTGGGGAGCTCTGCCTCTATTCAGGTGGACAGTGTCACAAAAGACAGTTCTAAGAGAAGCTAATGCGGGGAGCAGTTTCAAGCTGACATGATACCAGTGGGGCTGGAATCTCACAGTTCCAGTTTAGGTCAACACCAACAGGTGAGGAGGCTAATTACCTTAATTTATTTCATAATTACAATAATTACTAATCACTTCCTTCTTTCTTGCCTATTATCGGGGCCAGTGGTAGGAGTGCTCCCAAACCCCAGCACAGCATGTGACTCACTAGGTTCATCTCCATCACTTCCACCCTTTCACAACAGGACTTCCTTGGAGCTATGCTGCTGCCTCTGGAGACACAGTAATTCAGATGCTATGCTGACCCAGGCTGACTCACCTGGGTGATGTATGGTTCCTTCTGCAGATGATTTTGGAGGCCCAGCCCTCCTAAAAGTGGAGGAGGTTGTAGGACACAGCTGCGATGTCTTTTCAGAAGAAGGGTTTTTAAGAGGTTGTATAGGCATTCAATAAAGCTGCATGTTTTCATGCTAGATATTAGCTTTTGGCTGCTTTGGCTAAAGGAGACCACATGAAAAAGGGACCAAATAAATGTGTGGTCTGGCAAGGCAGCACCTGCCAGGACAGGGTGTGGCCTGCAAAGCATCACAAGGCTGTGCCACAGTCAAAACCACAGCTGCAGCAGCTGCTCACACTGGCTCCTGGGTGGGGACCTCACATCACACAGTCCCAGTGATGCCAAGAGTCCCTGTCACAGTTTCAATATGAAGGTATGATGAATTCACCTGTTCAGGCAGGACGGGCAGCACTGCAGCCTGTTTATACGTATTAGCTGGTAATCTAACAATGGCAAGCTCAGTAAGAATGTGACCTCCATGCAACTCTCTTTGCCTCTTCCTGTCACCCTCAGGCAGGCAGGCACCTTCCTGGCACAACTCTCAGCATCCATGAGTTTTCTAAGGCCACTGACACATAGCTAGTAGTAACACTAATACAAAGTTAATGAAGGAAGAAGTTCTCACGTAGATACTGTCTAAGTTAATTGCTGACTGTGACAAAGGTAAGACAGGAAGAAATGTGCTCTATGTGGAGACATGAATGACACGTCAGAAGGAGATGAGGGCATGTGGGACTCCTCTGGACACAAATCAGATCCTGGATCATTAAATCTCCAGGAGTGACATCTTCACAACTAAAAAAACAAACAAACAAAACACTTTGCAGAGCAAAACTCAAGGGAAAAAAAATCATCTTGTTATATGAACAGCAAACAGCTAGAAGTGCCAGAGTTATGGGGTGCTGCCAGAAATAGGTTTACTGAGGTGATGGCGCTCTGTCACCCAAGCTCCTGGCTGCAGCTGTGTGCTCTGGGCCATTCTCTTTGCATATAGCAGTGAATGGGCAGGCAGAGCAGCAGGACAGCTTACCTTTGTAGGAGCAAGACTGAGAGAGCTGAAGAAGCTCTTAGCTGGAACACAAGAAGTAAATAAAATATTTGCCCTTGAAAGCAAGTAATCTCAGAAAGTGCTTCCCTGCCCATTCTTTTTTTTTTTTTCCCCTCTTCTCTGCACTTCTATTTTTAGTTCAGAACATTAAACACTGCCAGGTTTGGGCCCCCTAAATAAGCACAAGGAAATTGCAGTGAGCTAGAAAGCTGTGTTTTCTGTTTCCCTCTCTGAGGCTACAGGAGCTTTGGCTTCCTGTGTTGTAATGGCAATATCTCACTTCTATCCTTAAAACCTACAGTAAAATATTTGAAAGACTGCATCTGTTCCCAAAGAGGGAGAAGCAAGGAGAGAAGAAAACAAACTAGTCTTTTTCCTTCACAAAAGATCAAAATGATTTTTCCCTTTCTTGTTACCAGATTCGCAGACTGTAAAATGTACAATGCTTGTGCATTTTACAGCCATGTGCAGCCAACATACACATACTATACAAAAATCTAACAAGGTGGCTGACCTTTTAATAATTATGAGCAAAATGATTGCTAGAGCTGCAACATATTTTGTTATTCTACATGAATTATTACACATATTATTCTGATTATTTCATACCATAATAAACTAGGACTGTTCTGGTTCTCTGAAACAGCAGTTTGTTAGCACTTACACCCACTTACAGGGATATCAACAGTGTGAATGTTGTGAAGGTTTCCTGAAACCAAACTGATGTTTTGTTGAAAATTTTCAACGTCTTGGTTATAATCCTACAAGCTTTTATATACGAACTCATTTTACACGTGCTATATTTAAAAGGCTGACAGAAACCAGCTTACCAGATTTTTTGTATATATTAGCTCTAACCTTTCTTGGACAGGAATGCATCACTACCAGGACAGCAGTGACAAGAATTGTACAATATCCCAGGCTCAAACTCAGACTATGTTGAATATGTTGAAGTACAGGTCTGTGGAAGATTGCCTTCTGCTGGCATTTTCAACATGTACCTCCTTATTTCCCCCACTGAAGTGGTGCAGCATTTCTGGAGTACCCTGATGCTCAACTCCAGCAGAAAGATGGACTTAGCATAAACTGGTCCTGCAGTAGATTGAGAGCTGTAGCAATACGCAAGCTCACCTCTGTAAGGACAACACATACAGTGGTGTAAAAAGGGTTTAAGTAGCTCTGCTAATACCTTAGCATGCATCACTCTCTATAAATACATTTTCCTTTTCAGAATTTTATAACTGATATGTCTCAGTTGCTCATAGGCTCATATGCTCTTAATTCTTTAAGATTCTTACAACTCCGAGGCGATGAACAGAAGGAGGGAGAAAGAAGAAAGTGTCCTTCTCAGCTAAAGTCCTGGAAGAGGTAACAGTTGCCAGATATCTACGTTAAGTGCGGACGTATCAAGTTTAAATAGAGAGCTCTGGAAAATGAACAAAGTTGAAGGGGATGAAGTTGTCAAACTTCAGTGAGGCTGAAGGAGAGGGTATGCACCATGGGATGCTGACAAGATGCTAGAGACAGTATGTTTCCCTGAGATCTAAAAGCTCAAACACTGCTTGGTAATATTTTGCTCTTCCCTATACTTTCTTAATTCAGAAATTAACACTTTCAAAACGCACTCTACTTTAGAAGAACATTAACATTGCTGAGCCTAGCTTTTCTGTAATGAAAACCCCAACAGAATATAATCCATGTAAATGTAATATATCTTGTGTGTCTATATGCAATCTTATAAAATCATGTTTTTTCCAGTTACTTCTAAAGTGTGAGATTTGATTAAAAAGAGATATCAATGCTACTGGCCCACACAAAATTGGCAGGTATTTTTTCATCTTTATCTCTTACTTTATAATATGTACCTATTCCACTACCATGCCTGGATGATTAGGTACAGAAAACCTGACAAGAAACTACTTCATACTTGTAGTATTAACAGTGTGAAGGCACAGAGCTATGCATCAAGTCATGAGGAAACAGAAAACTGAGACTTTAGCAGGTGGAAGGTAACACAAATGGCACAATGCACTTTCCAAGTTTTTCAGTTCTTGAATTAGCTGTGTTACTAAGTTTTAACAGTTTTTAAACCTTTCATATCATTTCATACATAAACACAGGTCACATTACACAGTGATGTAGTATTTATCTAGCACTGAACTGAAAATTCATAGCACATTAAACTCCTTTATAGAATGACATGGGAGGAAAAATCACAGGACAAAGCAAGACCACCCAATGATGAACTCAGCAGAGCTGAGGAAGATCACCTGGAAAAGATCATGATGGCACCTGAGAATATAGCTGCCAAGGGCATTTCAATTCTCTGCTCAGTGTGTCGACAAGCAATATATGCACACCATTTTTTTAATCACAAAAAAACCCACAAAGCCCTAACTTTGTTGGGTTACAATAGCTCACAAACAAAGGTGGATAATGATACGCTTCTAGCTCAGAGACGAAAGCTAATTTCAAAAGTGATCGAGCTTCCTAAGAATTCTGAAAGACATCGTCAGAAGATCAATATTTCATTTGAATTTCTCATGGGTGACCACTCTTCTACATCTTACTGTGACCTTGACAATACAAATAGCGTTAACGCTCTCAAGAAAGTAAAAAATTCTTCAATAAAAGCATTATCAGTTTGCCAAGATAAAAATTCCATGTGGCAGAGAGACATGGAAGACAGATTTTTTGTAGTGGACAACTACGGAAGAAGGTCAGATACGTGTTTTCTGGGGCTAATTGATGGGCATCATGGCACAGCAGCTGCAGAAACGGTTGCAGCAGAGCTTCCACTTTTATTTCTTGACCAGCTTGCTCAAACAGATCCCTCCTACAGAACAACCAAGGAGGAACAGCAAATTCTAGATTCTTTTGCTACAGTAATCACAGAAGACTACAGGGAAAAAGAGAGGATTTTCTCTGATAGACTGGAGACCAAGACCAATAAGACAAATACTTACGAATGGATTCACAAAGCGTATGCCAAGTCCTTCTGGAGAATGGACAGGCTTTTACAGCTAGGAAGGAATGAAGTTTCCAGAGTTCGATGGAGTGGCTGTTCAGCTGTAACCTGTTTGATGGAAAGACTCCCAAGTGAAAATATGGATGGCACTGAAGAAAGAAAACACTTTGAAAACAGTATGCAAAGTTCATTAACTACAACTGAAGATGTCGCTGGGCTACTGCATATTGCTAACATAGGTATGTACATTTCACACTGGATTTTTTTTCTCTCTGCTCAGTAAGAAAAACAAGCTGATTTAGAGGTCTGCTGGCAGTAAATATTTGGAGATAAAAAGTTGCAATTGCTTTATGTCAATGTGAAGGAAACACAGTAAATATTCCTGTAAGCGACAACAGCATCAGGCAATAACATCAGGCTTATTGGGTAAGAACTCTCAACATGGTAGGTATTTGAGTTAAGGCAGTAAATTTACTGACAGAGACACAGCTGGAAAGCATTCTGTTTATATGCAAGTGAGCTGGGTAGCAGTAGTAACTATTTATTTAAAATCAAGAGGAAACTTTTTCATTTTAGGACAGCCAATAATAAACATTCTAGATCAGATAAATCCCTAGCGTCAAAGAAATGCTTTAAGATCTTTTCTTCTCTTAGTCATTTGTTTCATTGAGATTTAAATGCCACTATTTATTGCTACTGGAAAATGTGATCCACAGGAATTACAGAACTATCAACTTCAGAAAAAGAAATTGGTCATTTACTTTTGTAAACAGAACTTTAACAAAAAAGCTGCTTGAAGAGTAGTTTCAAATGAAATGCCGTCTGCAGTTTCAAGTATATTCCAATCTCTGCTTGATTAATATCCCCAGCACTGTAATACTTCCATCTCATTCTCAAGGAGCATTATCAAGAAGCATGCTAACACTAATTTTCTGTCAGCAGGTGGTACTCCCTCCTCCTCAGATGAGTATTTTCAGAAAGCTTCTATGACTTCTTCGTATTTCTTCCTGTGAAATTTGATTGCAATTAATCAAGAGGGCCAGAAATAAGTAGGAAAGGGATTATCTTTTAAGATACTTCATTTCTTTAGGAGGCAAAAACATTAGTCTACATTTGTATCGAACTCATCCAAGATTAAAAAATGATAATAGTAACAATAACACAATTCCTTGTAAATCCTTCTATAAACTAACTTGAACATACAACACTGAAAGAAGTTCCTGTGCTCTGCTCACCATTCCTCACTATTCTCCCAGTACTTGCTACTATAGCCATGCTTTACCAATCATTTTTCCAACCACCAGAATTTAATCATTACTGACATCAAAACTGGTAGTTTAGCATCAGATCACATTATTCTTGCAAGAAATACAGTCACGTGTTTAATGGTATATAGAAGCAATGCACATAAAAATCAGTGTTTTCAGATTTAGCAACTGCAATTGTTTACCATGCACTGGGATAGAAAATACTTTTTATCACAGTGAGCTTGAGACATAGGATGGAGGTAAGACAATAACAGTAGGTAACTCACCCAACGTATTTTCTGATTCTAATTAGCTGTCTGCATCCTTTCCCTCTCAGATGAGGTTTTATGCTGTCTTCGATTACAGACACTGTAAGCTCAAGCTCCGTAAGTCAAGTCGATCAGAGATGCTTCAAGCCTTTTATGACTGAAGTCCTTGTATTTAAAAAACTTCTAAATATACATTTATTTAAACTAATACATTAATTTCCCCCACCAAAGAAAAAAGATTTTCACAACAAACAATTTTTCCCCCAGGACTGTGTCCTTAACAGAAGCATTAACATGTTCCTTTAGCACCAGATAGCAGCTGAAGAGGATGGTCACTCAGGCAGAGCAGAAGACTGCAGCACTGCTTGCTGCATTTTGTAATAGGTCAGCTGGTTCCTGCTGGCTCTTCTACCCTGTCTCTAGATTGCAGATAAACCTGCACCCAAAAGCAATCTAGATTTTACTTTCTACCAAATAAACTTTTTCACACGGGTTACATAACGCTCTCAGGATGGTTTTCCACTGGCACCTTAGTCTGGGGGTTCAAATGAGTTTCAGACCATCAGCTAGTTCTCCACATAAAATCAGACTACAGAGGGAGCAAGAAACAAATAACTTATGGCATTTACATTCTGTAACCAATTCTTCAGTTTGATATTAGAAATCAAACCTACCTTCACAGGGGACTACTCCTGAGAGCTAGCACCTACACTAGGCAATGCCAAGAAATACAACTGTATAAGCACTGCCTGTAATCGGTTTCCATGCCTTCCTCTAATCAGAAAATTCCAACTGTAAAAGAACACACTGTGGTCAACTTAATACCTGAAAAGCTGCAATCCCGCTCAATTTGTCTGCAGTGTATCACTTTTGCCAAATGCCAAAAGATCAAAGTCTCCTCAACACATAACCTGCCTCCTCTCAGTGTAGCCACAGGGGATCTTCAAACACTGCACACCTTGTTTCAGAGATGCTTTCATGTATACCCTGCATTCACGTCTGACAAGACTGATCACCTGGTGTGTTGTGATTTTTAATACTTTTTCACTCTCACCCCCTGAATTTCAATAGGACTGAATGAAAGAAGTACCTATTTCTACTAAAGTCTTAAGAAGACTGCAAAAAATCCTCCTCCCTTGTTCTTTACTCAAGAAACAGACTTAAGCCATCATCTAGTGAACTGTAAATCCTAAATAACGTCCAAGTTATTTTCCAGGTACTATATATTTTATATTGCTTAGAACAGTCTGAACTTGCTTTCTGATGGGTTAATTCAGCCACAACGTTTTGAGAGCATACTCTCTCCTAGAAAAGTAAGTGAGAAGTAGAGTACTCAACACCATCTTTATATACAATTGAGACCTTCAACGTTTCTATCAGACGTGTTGGGCCAATTTAAAGCATCATAGATTCCTCACCAAAGTTCAGCTGCAGTCTGAAAAAATTCTAGAATAATCTTCTGAAAAGTGGGAAGGGGAAAACTCCAGAAAATCCTGCTGTAAAATAAAACTGGATTAATTTATAGTCATATTACTGCCTACAACAGTAAAAATTGAACAATGATTTTTTTTTCCTCCCCCAGTCTTTAGCAAAACGCTAATCACTGATATGACAGCAGTGTAAGAAAAAATAATCAGTGGACTATTATTTAAAATATTTATTTTACTTTTAGGTAACGTACATGCAGTTTTGTGTAAAAATGGGAAGAGTTATTGCCTCTCGGAAGAGCACAGCACCTCTAATGTAAGGGAGAAAAAACGCATACTTCAGAATGGTGGAAACATCAGCACCAATGAACCAGATGGATTAGTAGAGGGTCACCTTAGAACTACAAGAGGTCTTGGATATCATGGAGATCCCACACTAAAAAGATCTGTTATCCCCATACCTCACACCATCTCTGTCCCCATTGACGACTCTTGCCAATTTCTTATTCTAGCTTCTAATGGGCTTTGGGAGATTTTGGATTACAATGAAGTATGTGCATTAACACTAACAACATTCACTCATTATCTGAGAATGTATGAATGTATTCAACAAAATGGGGCTTCTCTGTATAACTGTCAGTATTTGATGCCCCTCTCTGAAGAAGAGTCAAATGCCTCAAACACTACTGATTATCAGCAAGATGGAACAGAGATGCTGGACTCCAATACAGAGATTTTTCCCACTGACTCAAAAGGCAACCTTACACATGGAAAGCCAAAATATTCTCAGCTGAGCTACTTGCAAAGTGAAGATGGAGTTGTTCCTAAGGAAACTGACTACCACAAAAACCAAGCTGATCCAGAACTGACACCCTTCAGTAATGATGAAATAGGTTCAGAGAGAAGAGGGATAAAACAGCCTGATTCTAGCACAAAACTCAGCTCAGAAGAACTGAAACAGCCAGAGGACAGAAAAGTTAATCTACGTAATAGTTTTCAGCCACATCCACAAACCACAGCACCAGAAGAAACTGACGTTACCCACACAACAATTCCAAGTTATACCCATCAACAGCTACCAAATACACTGACAACAGAGTCTAAAGACATGAAACAGCTTCAAAATTGTACAAAAGCATACCTATCTATTTATAAAACAGATCCACAACTGGCTGAAAAAATAGATTCTAACCCATCATGTAATAGGCCTGTAAGTTATACTGGCCAGCAACTGCTCCAGACTACACTATTAGTGGATTGTGAGCCACCTACACATTTTGAAGAGGACACAAAAACATACCTGTCCAGCTGTGAATCACAAACTGCAGGAAAAGGCGGGGTCACTTCTGAGGCACTCTATGACAATGCAGCAAGCTACATCGGTGAGCAATTGGTAAAGGCTGCATTAGATGCAGGCTCAAGAGATAATATTACTATTTTGATTGTACTTCTAAATGGATGTGATAAGTTACCCAACTAACTCAAGATTTAATAGGTATCATATGACAAATGGAGTTCCACAGAGCACACAGCACAAGCTTATATTTAGCTGTGTCATGAAGTTACTTGCAATCATAAATGCTGACCCATATAGCAAATCAGACACGTTCTCTCCAACTGTACAAACAAAATTAAAGCTTCTGAAACTCACAATAAGAAACAGTAATCGCAAACTTTTTTTAACCACTTTATTCAAACCTGAGCACCTCAATATAAAACTAAACACTGGTGAACTGTCATTTGCCTTGCTAAATCCAGATTACTGCAAATTAAAAATCTGCACAAGTTAAGTTTCTGCTATCAGTTCAACATTTAAATAGACTAATTCATCTCTTCTGACACACTTGGTAGATTTCATATAATGAAAATAACTAAGAATTAGTGCAATATACTGGACAGATCAAAATAAAATGTACTTTGGAAAACAAAGTTGCAAAGTTCATTATTGACAGACAGCAGTACTTATGTTACAGATACAGGAGCATCATTTATTACTGTTCTAGCCATAAAGGAAGAACTTAGAACCCCCTTTGATTAGAGAGGAAAAACGTTAGCTTTAAGTAACTGTACATTCTGTATATCTTTAAGCAACTCTTAAATATTACAGAAAGTATTAAACAAATGTAGACTACAATGCAGAGTACCTATTTACAGTACATTAATACCCAAATTTAAAATCAAGTTGAATGTCCGTAACAGTTAGTGCACTATTTTCTTTTCCTCAGGGAAAAAACAAACTGTAATGGCCAGCAATGATAAAAACCAAGAAAAAAAAGTCACAGACACCAAGTTTGTTGTGGTTTTACTTGAAGAGCTCTTACAGTTTGTAAAGGAAAAATATCCTATATCATAAAGATGAATTTACTGGTTTGTACCTTCTGAACGGATTAGAAATGAAGTTAAACTTGATTTATCCTATTCTCTTTAGACAACTAATTGGGTTGATATAATTTACATACAGTGTACCAACTAAAGATCCACTTTCCTGCAAGCATAGGGTTCTTAAAATTGTTAATGTAAGTATTATTTGGGATTAAGGTATTAAACTATGGAATGTATAACTAAACAGTAGATACCTGCAGAAACAACTGGTTGCATCAATACTGTGAATAAGTTTAATTTTTAAACCCTGTTGCTAAAACTTTTTTAAAGCATGATTAAGTTTGAATTCTATCAACTGTAACAGTAATCAGTATTGAAGCAACATTAACTGGCCAATTAGGTCCATGGAAAGTAGGTCTTCTATATCCCTAATGGTAAGCCACTTTTACAACCTTTCAACTGAAGGAAGTTAATTCTGCTTCCATCACTCCTCTATGCTGAAACATTAAAGACAGCAGTGGATACATGCATGTTAAAATTTAAGGTCAAAAGGAAATTCTGTATCATAAACTTGACTATTATTGTAAGTCTCTTCGCTGTTTGGAAGCTGTACTGGGCCAGGTTAAGCACTCCAATTCCACGGTTATTAACAGTTAGGAAGCAGAAGAATATTCAGAACAGTTTAAAGCAATTGATGTTTTAGTTACTACAACATTGACTCTTGGGTGGTTGTGTGGGTTCAGTAAGGTCTACTCCTCTTCCTCTGGCAGAGTTGGCTCCTGTATTCTGTGGTTCGTTCTTTGGCAATTTTTTTGCTACAAAATGAACAAAAAATAAGAGGTTAAACACTGCAATGAGATTAAATCATCTGAGTGCAAAAACAGCACTCCATATTCTATATTATATAGTCTGATTTAATTCAGTGTGTTGGTAATTAAAGAAGTTACAACACATCTTAATGATTAGCCACCACATCTAAGATTTAAGAGCAAAATGCATTAGTATCTTGAGCAGTAAACAATATCTGCCTAGGTACGCTGTGCTATGTCACAAAGTGACAGCTCTTGCAGGAATTCACCTACACAAAATAATCTTTAAGATAAGAATGTTGGTGTTTAAAAGATAGAGAAAGAATGAAAGAGGACACAACAGACAGAAACGGGTCAACCTACTGCCCAGATAACTATCCAGAGTAAGTACAGCAAACACCTTAAACAGTCCTCAGCACAAGATCAAGCTTCTCCTTTCCCTCCCATACCTCAAAGACACAGCTTATGTTCAGTTCTTATAAACCCATTTACTGTGCTAACTTTTGTCACCCCTGCAGCTCAAGGATAACTTCTCAGTTGGACACCAAAAATATGGGTAACAAGCACTACCCTTCACAGTAGCAACTCCTTGGGAGTAATTTTCTGACAGACAGAAAGGTAAGTTCAACTTCAGAGGACTTTCATGGGGCTATCTTGCCTATTTTCTTAGGACCCAATCACTATCCCTGTTCTACTTTCTGGCTGCATACTTTGATTCCAGAATTATAGTGCTGGACAATGTTTTAAACAACTTTCCCAAAAAGAAATGCCTATTCCTGTAGTTGAATTTCATCAATAAGTAGACTAACACATCAAAAAGATTAACTCAGTTAACAGAACTCAAGAGTTCTCATGTCCCTAAGCTGCAAAGCCAGCATGAAGAGACAAAGCATCAGCAAATGCCTTTACAGCACTGTTGTTTGAGATTGCAGATACTGAACATGAGTTGTTTTTTTTTTTTTTTAATAACTGGAAGTTTTGAACATGCTCTAAAGCACTTAATTCACAAGCAGCTATAGCTTGCATCCACTCCTTTCTGTGTTCTCATTTTTGACTTTTCTCACATTTTTGGAAGATCATATTTACATAAGGTCCTCAGCAATGAACCCACGCTGTGCAAAAGGCTATTCTAAGCTCAGTGCTGTGCAGATCTTGTTCTGACACAATGCTAAGTTTTATATTCACCCATTTCACCTAAAGAATACTCACATGGACTAGGAACTTTGTAGACTAAATGCTAAGGTATTAAATACATAGTCTTTGTCAAATTTATTGCGTGTACTTCATTAAAGTAGGGAAAGGTAAGAATTATTCTTTATATAAAAGTTACCAAAAAAACTAATAGACTTTGAAGACTTGTTCTGCATCATGCTGTTACAAGAAATTTGAAAACTGCATCTTTAAAAAACTGCCTCCAGCATTTATGACAAAAAATATATTTTCTACTTAGGATTATGTATTCCCCCCCCACACACACATATTTGAAGTTAATATAAAGAAAGTACTTGCTATAAAATATCACTATAGTCATAATTTAATTTACATTTGCTGGAAATTCAAACCACGTTAGGTTACCTTCTACTTCACTGGTTTGCAAAGAAAAAGGTAAGAGCTCTTTAAAAGCAATTTACTTTCATAGCAAGAGAGGTCACTGTAGTGCAAACTGAGAAACAGATCAATACAGTTAGCTGACACTGTACTGTTTCCTCACTATAACAGAGTGACTATAGTGATTAAGGTTATGAAACAGGGCACACAACCCACCTAAAACCCACCTCTTTTTTTTTTTTTTTAATTTAGCAATGAAATATGATGTTACATGTACCAAGGGAATTCACAGGACTGTTAGTAATTTAAACTTTCTATTATATATTTTCACCTTTACAGTAATTTCTAAGGAATGTTACCACTAAAAATATATTAGAAAATCCACTTTTCACATGAAGTACCCTTCACTTGTACTCAGACTTTAAATTTAAACATACACGCTCATCTTTAGCACATCCTTTGCATTTTACACTGCTGCATTTGGAATTCAAAATTTTAATATAAAACAGAACTTAGCAGATACTCTGATTAGACTAAAACGAATACTCTTGACTTATCTAAAGCAAGTCACTGTTATTCTCCTATTTTGATATGTTTCCAGCTTCCATTACAATTGCCTCATAAGAAACATATCATTATAGCTTTTGCACCTACCCAAGGCACTATGCAATCTGTTGCCAAAAGTGTAACATTAAAAGTCACTTATTTAAAATAAGAATGTAAGTGAACATATATAATGCGATAACCATAAAATATTTTTTGATTTGTTGGAGTAAAACTATGTAGAACTTTTAATGGTTAACTACACCATGGTTGGTTTGGTTTTGTTTTTAAATATGTAACAGCAACTACAGCTTAATTTTGCTTCAACTTGAAGCAGTACCATTGATCACAACATAAAGACGGTCACACGAAACTTGCTGACACAATTCCAATTAATCTAAGCTTGTTCAACTATTACAAGTTAACCCAAGTTCTAAGTGCTAGACAGAAGACGTGTGCAAATATGCTCCAATTACGTTTATCTCAACATCATAAAGGAACCTCAGGAAAATTATCTTTCTTTCTGTGGCACTGGAGTTAAATGAAAGACTGAACGAGCTTGAGTTAGGATGCTTCTGGTTACATGAATCTCAAGAAAACCATTATCTTAAATTCTCCTTTTTCCCCCTCCCCCCTCAGTTCCCCCCCCCCCCATCAACTCACCAATTGCCATAAATATTTCATTTACGTTCATAGATGTTTTGGCAGATGTCTCCATGAACAATAAACTGTTGTCATCTGCATAAGCTTGTGCTTCCTGAAAGAAAATACTGCATTAGTTCATTCCTAAAAATTAAAAGTTAAAGCCTCACTTTATTACACACCGTACTCTTAACTGCTACTAAGGCAGAATTTCTATTCCTTTTTGAAGAACAGTTTGTTGAAGCACTCACGACAGTGTGTTATTCATTAGCTATGGAGAAGTTTTAACTCCACCAAGCAGTTCTAAGAAATACAATCTTGAAATCCTTACAGTCTTAAAAAATAATATTGCATATCAAACCTAATATGAAATGAAATAGTGAATATTAAAAGGACAATACTACTATGGGACTCCAGCTATAATAGCAAGAATGAAAAAGCACCAGAAAATGCCTTCAAATCCCACCTCTGTAAAGAATGTTGCTGAACTACTTTCAATCTTTCATCCACTAAGGCAGATCAATCAGAAGTTTTAGAATAGACAATTTCTGCCAGGATAATAAAAACTAATAAGGAAAATCTAACGTCTTGTCATATTATCTCCTTTTCCAAGTCTGAATTTTCATCTAAAATAGACGTGAAATATTTCAGTTCCCTATTTTTGCCACTTCCTGTTAGCCAGCTCAGTTATGAATCCTTAGTGCCTTAAGATTATATAACTGACAAACTGCAATACCTACAATGAAAAAAAACTGCAGTCTAGTTCAATATTCATTTAAGTAATACTTTCTAAAACCACAGCTAAAATAATGCATTAACCAATACTTAACAATCTGAAATATTTTGGCAAATGGCAATAATAAAAATGTGAAGAATACAACTATAAGAAACAAAAAAACCAGTACAGGTAGTTCTACTTTGATAATTAAATTTGATGAAGTTTTTTTTAACTCCGAAGATACATATGATTTGTCACATACTCCAAGTTTTCCACAGAATACCAAATTTATCCCTAGTAGTTTTTATGTTACGACTGACATGAAAGGATAACATTTTAAGAATGTTGAATTTAGGTTGAAAAATACCTAAAACTACTAATCTGCATAGACTGATTTCTAAAGTTATAAAAGGATTCATTATCATACGCAGCTGTATTTTGCACAATGACAACAAATACAGACAAAAACAGCAACAGAATTAATGACAAATAAATAAATACAATGATCTTAAGAAACCTGATTCAAATACAATCAATCATGAATAGACCAGAATTTCATTTGCTTTGGAAGTCATTTTCTGATTAAAGTTTAAACGTTTTCAAGAAGACAAATGTAACAGAAGAGCACGGGTGTTATCAACGTAAACAGAAACAATACCATGAAAAGCACAATTAAAAGCTGAACACTGCTTCAGCAGTATACCCTAGGCAAGTTAAGTCTATCAATCACCTTTGTATCATAAGATAAACAAACTTCCCCTGTGGACAAGTCAGGGAGCTTAGGAATAAACCCTGTGCAGATCATTCTATCGCTTCCACTAACACAGTAATAACAGAATTTTGAGTGGAAGACCGGAAGAGATCATAACATAGCACACAATTCCAGTCAGCCTAACATATATGCAAATTTATTAGTTATTCCTCAAACTTAATTATTCAAAAAAGTCTACTGCCATATATCATTTGTACTAAAAAAATTGTCAGCAGCATCTAGAATAAATCTCACATGAAGTTTATATTTAACAGCATGACCTCTATAACAACTACCTAGTCTATACATGTAAGCTCCTAAGTAGGCCTACTTACCTTCTACTCCAACAAAAAGCTATTTCTATAAGCAGAAGTTATGTCCATACCTGGAAATCCACAGCTCTTTTGTTAGAGAGATCAGCTTTGTTTCCTGCTAAAGCTATTACAATGTTAGGACTTGCTTGACGCTGAAGTTCTTTGACCCAGTTTTTTGCTCTGGCAAAGGACTCCTGTTAATGATTGCAAAATGATGCAAGTTGAGTTTTATCATCCTTTTGCACTCATCTATTATCCCAATCTCTGTTATCTATACTTCAAGCAAAATGCCAATTAAAGCAAGGCTGCTACCTCCGTCCACAGATGCACTCAAGAGTTTTTTAAATGATACATCCCTACCCTAATTTTCACATTTCTTAGCTATGACAATACTGAAAAAGTAAATAAAGATATGAAGAGTTATAAAGACTAAGTGAACAGCTGAGAGAAAACTGGCAATTTATTTTCACCTCTAGAAGAATCAAGTTTATGAATAAAATCAAGGATTCTCAACATTTCCAATTATATAGCACTGTTGCAGTACAGCAATGTTGGGTTTTTTGAAAGCATTGTTTTTTAAGTCTCATTTTTACCAAAAGCATATAAAGCTTATCTGATGCAAGTTCAAATAAAAAGAAATCAAATAATGTTATAGCTTCAGTACATTATGCTGCCTTTAATCCTTACCATTTACTCTGCAACGACACATGAATGCAACATCTTTCACCATTAGAAATAATTCATCCCCAGTAGTGTGGTGACTAATATGTCAATTCAGATGAACTGATACAAAGGTGGGTTTGAAAAAAAAAATTCTGCAAAGGCACTTGCTTTCTCTAGTTTTATTATTTAATTACTTTTTAATATAAAGAACACTATAAGGGGTCTTTTGGCAAGAGGAGTTTCCAGGCACAAATTAGTATTACAAAGCTCAATGATGATGAATTGATACAGATATATATGAGACAGTTATATATTAAAAAAAAAATGGCAGTTTCAAGACCATTAATATCCCCCATATCACCCTCCTCTATTGCACTCACCTCATTTGTAATGTCGTATACAACTATGGCTGCTTGTGCTCCTCTGTAGTACATAGGTGCTAAACTGTGATACCGCTCCTGCCCAGCCGTATCCCAGATCTCAAATTTTACCGTTGTATCGTCAAGACACACAGTTTGGGTTAGAAAAGCAGCTACAAAAGAGACAGAGGTGCTGAAACCAGAAGTCTGCTCAGAGAAAATTATGTTCACAAAAGATGAATCATGCACCATTTCCTTGACAACTCCATCTATTATTAAAATACAGCAGGTCTGAAGTCAATAGATTGTAACTCATCAACAAAGAAGAATTACTTAACCAACCAACATTTCCTCACATTAAAGACATATGGAAGCAAAAATCAGTAAGAATTCCCATTATTCTTTTCTAACAGTTCATCTCAGTAACCACAAGATTCTTCTCATCTCCTAGATCCATCTCATCTTGATGCAACAAACAGCATTTCTTCATGCTACACTCTAACAGCCCAGACACATACAGTTCTGGACTACATCTACATCATTTGAACAGCACATTAAAGCCTCAATTTCCAGCTCCTATAAGCTTTAACCAAAATGGGGTTTTCAGAAGTACAAGTAAGTTCTGAAATTACCTATATGACTGATTTATGAGCATTTTCGTTGCAAGTCATCTCAAGAACCACTTCAAAGCATGATTTCCACAGCCTGCAGTTTCAGGGACACTTGCATTCTCTGCCACTACAGCTTAATGTATTTATTTGCATATCTAAAACCCACATCTGTTATTACCCTAAGTTACCTTCTAATCACAAAACAAAACAAAAAAGTAGTTAGTAGCCAGTCATCAAACAGTTACTGCTAGAAAACACTTTCCATTCAGACTAAGGTTACATACTAGAAACACATCAGAAACTGTATTTCAAAATTAGGCTAAAATCTCAATGACATGCTAAAGGAAGACCCCTGCTTGGTAGAGAAATTGAGACTCTCACCAACACATGTTCACAGTGATCAGTTTAAGTCAAATGCCTTTAGTGGCCCTGACCAGTAACTCTTGCACACCTTGGATGTTATGCTGTTCCACATGCTCCAAGACAACGTAGCCTATGAATCGTTCCTGAACTGCAGCTGCCACAGCCTTCAACTCAGCTTTTTACAACAAAAGCAAGTCAATCTTGCTTCATATAAATGACACTACAACTACTGAAGAGAAGTTGACTATGAAGTAGTCAGATGCTCCTGCTTCAGATGTATGAGCATCCACCAGAGATGAGCAACTAGGCTGGAGAAGTAAAAGGCTTTGATGTTCCAGCTGATGTTCCAGCATTAAATTCACTAGGTCTCTGCATGCTAAATATCCAAGCACTTGGTGAACAGGCTTCTACTAGCTACTTATGCAGCCAGAATAAAGAGAAGTAAATAAACAAAAAACACAACCAACCCACTCTGTGCTGTACTAAGGACTTACTCCTCAGAGTATTACATTTCTCCAAGGCAGAGACAAGATGCTAAACAACTGGAATTTGAAGTTCAAGATATTACTGTTTCCAAGAGAAGAATGTACCTACTCTCCATAAATAAAGGGATGCACTGAGATATATAATAAAACCATTGTTTCATTCTGTCACCCTCTTGTTTTTGTTGAAAGGAACCATTCAATGACTACAAAAGAATGCCAGTTAATTCCTGCAAACAAGTTAACTTTCTTCTAGATAACAAGATCATACTTAATTGATAATTAACATGGTTAATTATCTGAAAAGCCTACCATCTTTCATTGCCATACTTTGAGTTAAGTAGCTAACAATCACTTGTTGCACTAGTCTGAAGTGGCGAAGTCCAGTTATCAAACACAGCACCATCCAATGTCTGCTTTTAACTGCACTCTTTCAGAAGTTCTTATTCAGGCTCACAATGCACATAAGCCTCTCTTTGTTAAAGGCCCTTCTGAATACAAAGAAAATTACGCCTAAAGCAAATACAGCCTACTGCTGAACAGCTTTCACTACAGAAAACTTTTTGAATCCCAACACTGCTGAATTTAATCTCTCAGTTGTATAGTATGGCATGTCCGTGTTTCTATTTTAAACAATTGAGTAAACTAATACAGAGATGATTACACTGAGTGTACACATGAGTTTGGAGTTCAGTCTTTTCTAACCTTTGTACAGCTTTTATATAGTGGAACAGTTTTGGGTTATTCCTAATTCTACCCAGGCACTAAAAGGGAGTACAGAAAGGACTTTAAATGAATTAAAAAAGAAATCACTGAAAGTTAAAAAATGAATAACTGAAAAATCTTAGTTTTTTATCATTATTATTCACTATACCCAGAATTTTACATTTCAGTAATCATTAACATACAAACACACAAATTCTCCCAGTTCAAAAGAAACAACAGGCTGCATACATAACATTACTACATCTTTCAAAAAGGTTGTAGTAAGTCTCACAGGCACTAAAATACTCAAATGGTTATTCTATGCTTTACACACATAGCACAACTCGAATAGCCACACATCCACCTGCAAACAAAATTCAACATAAAGCTCACTTTTCAGAACCTTGCAGTTGAAGCACACGTTTACTCTGTCTGCTTGATATCTAAGAGTGGTACATCTTTGTGCCAACTACAGTTCTTTTCACAGTAAGTTACAGGTCTCAGTTCAGATTTGATCCTTGCTGTCAATGACACATTCTGGAATTGCCTTAATATTCATTGCAGTCAATGGAAAGAAAAAGGAAAGAATAAAAACTGAGTGTGAAATAAAAAGAATAATTTTCTCACCTCCAATTGTACTTTCTTGAAACTCATGAAACTGTCCTTTTACAAAACGAAGCACCAAACTTGATTTACCAACTGCAGACTCTCCCAGAAGTACTAATTTGAATTGGCAAATTTTATTTCCAGCATTTGGCCCATTGGGTCTTGTTGCTCCACGATTAGCCATGCCCAAATTAGAAAGAAGTCCTTTGTTTCAAGTTCTTGAAAGCAAGTTCCAGGATGCAGAACTCAGTGGCTTCTGCTGTTAACAACCTGGCTATGAAAAAAAAAGAAACAACAATGTGAGGTACTAGATTTACAAGTCAAGTGAGAAAAACCTAATTTACCACTGCAGCATAAAGTACATAAAAGTGTATTAATGATTCTTGCACTCTGCAGTAAGTACAGTAGTGCAACCCTCACAGGTAATACTAGACAAAAATCTTTGATTAACAAAACATTTATCTTCTTCAATACCAAATCCACCCATTACTGTCATAATTGAAAGCTTTAAAGCCCAATTATGCTTTTTCTTGCAAGACTTCAGTCTCTCAATTATAGTGACTTTTGACAGAAGGGACCTTAAAGACCACTCAGCTCCACACTCTGCCATAGGCAGGAACACCTCACACTAGATCAGGCTCCCTAGAGCCCCAGCCAACTTGAATCTGAAAACCTCCAGGGATAGGGCACCCACAGTTTCTTTGGGCAAGCTGTTCCAGTGTCTCACCACACTGAGAGTAAAGAATTTCCACCTAATATCTAACCTAAATCTCCCCTCTTTTAGTTTAAAACCATTCCCCATGGTCCTATCACAATCTGTGTAAAAAGTCTATTTTCTCCCGTTTGTAAGCTCCACCCAAGTACTGGAAGGCTGCAATAAGATCTGCCTGGAGCCTTCTCTGTTCCAAGCCGAGCAAACTTAGCTTACTCAACCTTTCTTCATAGGAGAGGTCCTCCAGTCCCCTGATCATCTTCACGGCCCTCATTTGGTACCGCTCCAACAGCTCTGCAACTTTCTGGTGCTGCAGGCATGAGGGCAGAACAGAGGGAGGCAATCACCTCCCTCACCCTGCAGACCACCCCTCATTTAAGCAGCCCAGGATACAGTCGCTTACTTCATAATGTAACAAGATCAAAGTATACAGCACAACAGGTTCAGACCTGTCATCTGATATTTTACCAATAACGTGCAAGAAATAACCAAGAATTTTCTAATACTAAGCTAACTATTAATACTAATCTTAATTTTGCAAAATGCAAGCAAAGCTGCTATCTTCCTTATGGTAAACTTACCACCTTTTCAATCAAACAGTAGTTTTAATCATTAGCATCTTCCCATTTGAGACATCAAGCATAGCTAAAATGATTTTCTACCAGGCATTTGAGGATTCCAATTCAATATACACCAACCTCAGACACCAAGCCTTTGTTCCTCTTCCTAACTCCACTTTTGTAAACTCAGCACACCTTCTAAGATGCATTCTGCAGAAAGCTTCATAACTCTAGCAGAACCCAATCCAGTACCAAAACACTCCCTTTAACCTAATTTTCACAAGTGTTACATGATAAAGAAATCAAACTATTATTTATCAATTAACATAACATTCTGAACATGTAGTTATTTTCTCACTGTAAACAGAACTTTAATGTAGGTCCTCAAAAAATATATACATTTTCCAACACCTTACTGATACTCCTATTTACTCGTGCTGCAGCTTTACCCATACTTCTCAAAGTAATTATCCTCTTCCAGTGAAAATATTACAATCTTTTGTTCAACTCTGTCTGACCTGAGTTTGTGACATGTTTGACAGTTCTTTAGTACCTTTAAAATCAATGGATTTTTATTTCAGTTGTACAGCATTAGTAAAATACTTCAGATATAAGTTCTCTCAAACATTTGAAAGATGTGTGCAATAATGAAAGTTTTATGAATCAAAAAAACCCACTGCATATTCCACCACTGTTATTAACTCCTGTATCTACATATTTAAATCCTCTAATTTGTTTTTGTTGAATACTTTTGAATACAAGAACGGATCTAGCTGGTTTAAGAATTCCAGGCCTTTCATCCTTATAGAATTAAAGAATAAATAAATAAAAAGTCACACAGCTTCTTTGTGAGTTCTCAATTCTCTTGGTCATTTACAGCCTTTAGTTACTGAGATTACCGAAAAGTTAATCCACTTCCAAAATATTTATTACTACCCCTTGCAAAATTCTTTCAGGACCCAAAGTTGAAGTTATAAAAGAAACTGAAACTTATTTTGACAAGAAAGCCCAATCAGAAAATTCTGACATTTACACACCCCTCCCTCCTTTACAAGAAAGCATTCTAGACACTCAGGTATTGTGCAAAAATAACCAGCTGTCAAGATGACAGAGATCACACTACTTGCAAAGCCATCAAGTCCCGCAAACAGTATTCCCTCAACAGTTGCACCAGTATGTCTGTTAACGTAAGGAAACCTACCACAGTTTTAACACACGGTTTTTAATAAATGAAGGAAAAAAAAAGAGCATATCCAGCCAATTTAGATACATGAAAAGTCACAATCATTTTCTGTAAGCATGATGTAAATCATCATCATTTCTTTAAAAGTTTCAGATTACATGAAACTGACCAGTAAGATCACAACAGAACATCATACAAGCAGGACAGAAGATAAATCTACAGAGCTTCTTAATCTGAAGACAAGTAGTGCAAGTATGACAGCCATTACAGAACATTCCTGGCCTTTCTTTTTAGATTTATGCTCAACATATTGGCTTACAAGAATGTAAAGGTAGATTTCAATGCTACAGAATCCACATATGTTCCAGGCCTCGGGCCACACTTGTTCTCCAGCTCTTTAAGTCATCTGTAGCTTTGGGAAACATTAGAAAGTACCACAAAGAAGTCAGGAACATTGCTTTCAGTATCTGACAAACACAAACTGCAAGTTTAATTCTTTTTTTGACAGATAGCTTTCAAGGCAATTCTGAACACTTACTTCAAGAGCTTAGCAGTTGGATCTATTTTTTTTCCCCTCTTTGCTTCCCTTAAAGTCTCCAAGACCCACTAAATGCACCATCTTCTAGTCCTGCCATTATTAGGAAAGTGCTCCTGTTAATCCTACCAAGTAAACCATCAGATGCTGGGTATTCTCATCTCTTTAGAAGTCTTTTTTTTTTTTTATTCTAGGTTGTCTTTGTTAATGACTTTGGTTAGAGAAAAGAAAGTACTCACAACTATTTCCAGGGAAAATCACGTAAAAATATCTTACATTTGAGTTCGTAAGCAGAATTCCATCAGTTCTAACCAAAACCTACAAACACACAACTTAATGGAATAATTCAGTCATTTAAGTGTTCAGATCAGTGTCTATTTTAAACAAGAAAGCCAATACAGAAGTATCAAAATAACACTCGTGACAAAAGCCAGCCTACTAAAGGGATTAAGACAGCTAACACTGTTCCTACTATGAATGTGATTAAGTGCATAATCAAAGACCTCAAGAGAAGTCAATGATTAATGCAAACATGGTACATTCTAACACTTGAAACACCTTCACATTTCAAATCAAATGATAATATTTCTTATCATGAATATAATTCATACTGTACTAATTTCTAATGAACTTTCTGACACTTCTTAAATAGAAATCACAGAGCACTGAGCTTGCAACCATAGTCTAATTTGATTACACTGGACTACCCTGCCTGTTCTAAAAAGCAGTATCTAAATAAATTTACCTATTAAGTTCATAAGGTTGGAAAGGATCTATAAGATCATCTAGTCCTTATTATTATAAGGATTCCTGCTAACAAAGTTTTCTGTTACTCTCTTCCAGAATTGGCAAAATTATTGTGCCACCTTTCTGCAGTGTTCAAGACAGGGACACGTATAACTATTTAAACATTTGATGCTGTAAATTAAAGATGTGAATCAACAGTCACCACAAAAAAAAAATCCAAACCACAGATTCCCAATTAAATGCAATAGCTATTTAATAAGCTCATATAAATGATACGTAGTACCAGTTGCTTTGAGACAATCTGGTTCATCATACAGCATATTAAGTAATGATGACTGTACTATCACTGCCTATAACCACCTCACTTCAGCAAACATCTATCTTTTACTGATATTTCTTATTATATGACAAAAATATCATCAAAGCAAGCCACCTAGCCTGCCCACAGCTACCAGAGTGGAAAAAAAAAAAAGATGCCATACAGAGTCTGAACATTGTGTGGATGGAGCTCATTAATTTTAGTTCAGTTAGCTGTTAAGTGTATCTTCTTCCATTCCCAGGCTGTGAAGGAAGTACAAGGTTGAAAAAAATGACATAAAACGCAGTGAGAATACCGTTTCAAGATCCTGTTTCTTGAAACACTTTGATAATTTTACAGTTCAGCTCTGTTGTAAAGTTTATGTTTCTACAGTGCTTCAGCTTTAGTTCCAACCGAGACTCAGACGGTACACACACCGTCCACTAGGCCTGTCAGCATTCTCTGGGTGGCGACGCGTTGTCTAAGTATTTTACTTCCCACCTTCTTCGTTGGCCTTTCTCCAGCCGCAAACGAAAGGGAAAGCGAGGGAGCCCACCGCCTTCACCCCTTCCACGCACGACCCGGAGGGCACAACCTCTCCCTTGTAGCTGGATCAGACGGCGCTGAATCGCAGTGGAGGATCCCGCACCCCGCCACGGCTCCGGGCCCGGCCCCACCAGCCCCCGCCGCCTCCCCTCCCCCGCAGCTCCCTTCCAGGCACAGGAATAAGGGGAAGTGGGAAAATCGGGGGCGCCATTTTGAGCCGGGAAGAAGAGAGCTCAGCCTCTCTTCCCCACCACTGGGCTGCTCACCTTGGCAGCCCGCCCCGCCGCCCAGTCTGCCCGCAGCGGCCAGCGGGAGGGGAGGAAGCCCAAGCAGCCCAGCCCCACATCAGCCCACAGTCGGGGCTTCACCATCCGCCGCCGCGGCCCCCGCCCCACCAGCCCCGTCGCCACCATACCTGGCCAGGCCGCGGCGGCCGCGCAGGGGAAGGGGAGAACGGGGAAATCAGGCGGCGGCGGCGGCGCAGCGTCAGTGCCTCTGTCCGTCCGGCCAGTACAGCCGGAGGCCTAGTCGGAGCAGGGCTGCGGGAGGAGGGGGCGGTGGGGAGGCGGCTCCACGGCAGGCGCGGGGTGGGGGCGAGGGGCGGGGGCGCAGCCGGGCCTCACCCAGAGGCCGCCGCCGCCGCCGACTTCCGCCGCCGCCTGTTCCCCGACCAAAACACACACGCACACGTACTTCCGGTACTGTCGCCACGTCACGGCACTCACGCGGCGCACGCTTCCGGTTCGCCCGCGAGTCACGTGGGGACTCGCTCCCTTTTCGTCTTCCTCCATTTTCTCCTGTTTCCCGCTGAAAGTGTTGAAAGTTGTCGGGTGCTGATGCCTCCCGTTCCTCCTCGGGAACTGATGCATCGGGCTGATGCAACGGGCAGGCATCTTCCGTGCCTCTCCTCTTGGAGCTTTTTCTAGTAAAACGTGTAGATACTGAGTGACACGTCTTGTTTAAAAGGCTTTTGTGTATCCATCATTGATGTTCTGTGTTACTAGTGTGTTTGAAGCCTTCACAATCCTGAATACCTTTTTGATGTGTATAGAATCACAGAATGTCCAGAATTGGAGGAGACCCACGTAGATCATCAAGTCCAACTCCTGCCTCCCCATAGGACTGCACAAAATTCAAAGTCTTACGTCTGAGAGCTTTGTCCAAGCACTCCATGGACATCAGCAGGCTTGGGTTATGACTGCTGCCCTGGGGAGACTAAGGAACAATGTTGAAAGATTAGAGAAAGCTTCAGGAAAGACCTGTTAAGAATGGCTGTAAAGGCTTGAAAAGTTGTCTCATAGAGAAAGGGGGGAAGATGTGCTGAACCTCATAACTGACAGTAGTATGGATCAATTACTTGGTCCCAGGTGTGGGACAAAGAAGTGAGCTATGTAGGAAACAAAAGAGCGACAATAAATATTTCTTCACTCTAGCAGATTCATCAATATTCTGTAGTTGGCATTTGAAAAAAAAAAAAAAAAGAACATGCAAGAAATGTAACAAGTTCATAATCGAAGACATTTAGTCATTTGTACAATTCAAGGTTGTTTAGAAAATCCATCACTGGAAATACTGAATCTTTTTTTTTTTTTTTTCCTCTCAAACTATGCTTTAGTGTTTTAATCCTAGTCAGAACCAATACAGAAATAAACAGTTTGGGATGAAAGATATACTAGGGTATACCAAAAGTAATGCTTTGTAGTTTGTTATGTTGGCCCACGAAACCACAGGAGGATGTTGGTGATAGTGCAGTAGAGGCTGAACCTTCCCACTTATATTCTGCTTCATTTCGTTGTCACGTGACAGATGGCAGCAGAGGGGTCTGACAAGTTGGCATATGACACGGAAGTCCATGTGAGGCAGAGGTGTGTAATTGAAAGCCTCCATGAAGAAAAAAATTGTATCCATTGACAGTCATCAACGCTTGCTGAATGTTTATGGAGCTCAAACAATGGATGAGGGCAGTATGTGATATGTTTCATCGGTGGTGTCAGTGTGCCACCTCCACTGCTGCAGATTTTTACAAGGACAGCATGCAGATTCTTGTTCATTGCTGGCAAAAATGCATAGCTAATGATGATGACTACATTGAAAAACTGTTCTGTAGTTCTATCAAACACTGTTACTGTACTCCTTGTAGTATCTGTTGTAGTTTGCACAGAAATAAATGAGAAGCACCACTTTCAGAGCAAACTTTGTGCAGTGGTAGAACTACACATGATATTAATATGCTCCTAGAAAGTGTATGTTATGTGCATGAAGTTCCTACTAGCTATGACTGCTACACAGACCTGCAACCTCTCTCTCCTGCTTTGTGAAACCCCAAGTCATTCACAGCTGGTTGAAGCTGACATAAGCAAAGATTCACTATGAATGCATGAAATAGAGAGTCATGGAGCAGCAATTAAATGACTTTACCATACTTTGGGCTTAATGAGTCCATGAATGTTAGTGCTGAAGATAAGTTTCTTCTACTGTAGTGTGGACCAATATCCATTTAAGAACAGGTCTGCAATCACCAGGGTAGCCATTCCAGTGACCATGCTTACGTATTTGTTTCTATGTTAGTTTTAAAATACGAAAAACAAAACTTTGCATTGATTATGATAACAAAATAATAATAATGTCAATAGGTCATGATCTCACCAAATTGTTTATTTATTTCAGTATTTCTCAATGGAGTTTAACAGTTTAACAATATGCTGTACTCATGCTTTTAGTATTTAAATCTAAATATATATTTATAATAATAAATAGAAGTTGACTTTAGAGGATGTACATAATCTCTTTATTCTGTTAGATTTTTCATCTTGATTTCACTTCCTCAGTTGTTGTTTTGTTTCTGTTTTCTCCTCCTCCTACATATCTACCTGTTCCAATATCCTCCTTTCTGCCTTTCTTCTGTTTGGTTACATTTTCTTTACGACCATTGTTTTGGTCATATTATAGCATATAGAATGTACACAGCACATAGAAAGCAGTAATTTTCTGTATGCAAATGAGTTAATTAAAAAAAAAGTAACCAAATGATGTCATCAGCAAAGGATATTACCATAGCTAATGCCCATCAAGTGTTTCACAAAACTTGAGACATTTTACTTGAAGTTCTCTGGCCTTCAGACACTGAAGAACTTATCAACTTGGGAGTGCTAAGTACCGAGACCGTAAATGAGAACTGTTGCAGAACATGGGATCATTGTTCTTCATAAAGAAAGTGAAATTAAGATTTTAGGTGTTTTCCATTCCTCAGTTTTAGCATGTACAAGACAGAAAAAGGTGTGATACTGAGGGTATTAGATGTCAGTGAATAATGGAAACTTTCAGATGATAAGCACTGTTTTAGCACAAAAAAACAAACAAACAAAAATCTGTGAAAGAAATTGGAAAAAATATTCCTTTCTAAAACAGAATTCTCTAGAGCTTGCATTATAACACAGGAGATGACAAAGTCATCATGAGTTGATTTGACTCGAGAATATCATTCTTTTTTTCTAAAATGGGGTTTAATTTTTTTGTTAATTCATTAGCTTATTCTTAAAATGTATACATCTTTCCTACCCTCCAAACTTTCAACCTACTCACCAATTAACTTCCAATCTGTCAAAGTATGAATATGAAACCGATTCCTAAAAATAAGCTGAATTACAGGGAGAAGGGACAGTCCTTTTGTTAGACACACGTACACTGAACGTTGAGTTCACATTTTGTATCTCCATGGACTTAGAAAAGTATTTTGAAAATAGAGGCAAAAACTCACATTTTTATTAACCTTTCTCTTGTTGCATATCTACCCATAAAATGCACGTAGCCTGTTTTCTAACAGGTTGAATCCTATCTACTTTTGAGGCAATTCATATGAAGGCAGAATCTCTCCAAATTCATCCAGTACCATATTGATTTTATTTCTGTGACCTCAAGAGTCTCATTTTTAATAATATTACTTTTTTTTCTGATAGGCAGTGAAAATATGAATGTACTTATTTAAGCTTAATATTTTTTAATATAGGAGATGAAAGGGAAATATTAATCTCTATCTTTCTAGTAGCCTTTTTTTCTAGCAGGATTTATAGACTCCCATTTAGTAATTTATGTTAGAAGAAGCTCCTGTAGATGAAAATGTTCTCCTTTTTGTCACCTGGATGTATCTTGTAGAGAAAGTACCTGGTGAGGCATCACCCTCTTTCACAAAGATGCCACCAATGGAGATCATTTTTAAAAGCAGATTTTCAGTCTGAAGAGGTTCAGTATCTGTATCTAAGAGTTGTGCTGAAGATAGCTCCGAGAAGCAAAAATATGGCTAGTAAGTTTCAAGTTGATTTGTAGGGATCTTGATCTCTGTTGAAAGACACAGGGACAAAACAGAAAAAGCTGGGGACTTATCTACTTGTTTCTGCAATAGGTATCACTTTTCCCAGGCACTATTTTTCCACCTTTAATGCAGCCCTCTCTAGCAAGGCTGAAGTGATTCTTTCAGTTAGAAAGTGTGGCCACCTACTGGGGAAAAGCACTAAAATAAAATAAATCAGTAGTAGCAACGTGCAAAGTAATACTTTGAGACCAAATTAAGTAGAAATGCAAACACACAAAGCAATAAAAGTTCAAGTCCTGATTTCAGCTTTTTCCTACACGCTCATTTTATTGTGATATTATACGTTGTTCTCTCCCTGAGTAAGTAGTTCCTTCTTCTGCTGACAGTTTTATCCTTGCCCAGTTACTCCTTTCAGTTAGATGAAATTTATCCCTCATTTGTAACACCTGAAGGTTTATTCAAAACACAATTTGGCCTTTCCTAGATGGAAGTTGTATTTGACAGAAGAACAGGTTGCATGCTGAGGCATAACTTCATCTCTCTTTTTTTAATTTAATGAATTACAGGTAGTCATTATATTATTTGGCAGGAACTTTAAACTTAAAAATAGCAACAAAAATGTTTGAAGGAAGGATAAAAAAAACCCCAAACATTTTAAGGATTTTCTGAAGTTTATTTCCTAAGCAGCCATGTTTATTCTACATTACTGTCATTCTTCCAACAGACAAACGTACCTACACTTGAGAAAGGAAACCAGCAATGGCCATAGCTGGAAAGAACATATGTTACCTGGAGAAGATGTGCTCACACACGCTGATGGATCACACAACAGATAAGCATTGCTGGAGTATGTAGCCAGACATCCCTGACACTGGGCAAACAATTTATCCCAGAGGGACCACAACCAGCCTCCAATCTGCCCTTTCGTTTTAAATCTTTATTAAGCAGTTGTTAGAGCTGTGACTAAAATAGCAACAGCTGGTAAAATTTGTTAATTAATTACAGATAAGGTCTGTATGGTTATCTAAAATTGGTTTTGCCTTTACAGGAGTATTGAGAATGGAACAGGATGTGATTAAATATAGATGTTTTGCTGGGAGGAAGCGGGGAGTTTTACTGTCGCCTGAGAGGAAAACAGCCTTTCTGAAAGCAGAGGAGCTTCTAAATGGCAGTGAAACTTGATCTGCCTTACCTAAGCTGCCTTTTTGAAATAGTCTGTGTCTGTTTCCACAGGGCAAGTTTGATATTTGTCTTAGCCTTCCCCCGAGGGGCTGGGGCCAGGAGGCCATCAGCAGGTGCTGGTCACCAGGGTGGTGCCACCCAGGGTGCGGCCATTACCAGGCCAGTGGGTAAACCGCCCGCTTGCACCATGGTGGGTCCACCATGGCCTGTCTACCAGGGCAGATTCACCAACAGATTTCCCCATGTTGCCGCTGTGAGTGCTGCCTGCCTGCTCTCTGTGCCTTACCAGGGTCATAACCTGTCTGTGGGGGCTGGAGCAGGGGCAGCTGGAGGGCCCCAACATAAAGCAGGGGCTCCATTTTAGCAGCATAGGGACAATTAGCTAACATTTTGTATGAGACAGTGGAGCGTTTGGCTTGGTTACACCTTGTTTATTTTTTTGGTCGTGTTGCTTAGGCTGGGAAGTTGTTTCTAGCTGGTGATACAGCTGCACATTGCCTCACTGAAGCTTTACCCAGGGTCAGTGTGCTTTTGAGATGCTCGCTTTTAAGTTTCTGTATAACTTTGCATTAGTGATTGTGCTCTCACCCAGGCCCTAAATCTGTTACTTCTACTACCCTACGCTATTTTTTAAAATAAAGAACATCGGTGAAACCATGGTCATATTTTTCTAAAGCCATTACCTTCAGAAAGTACCATTTTCATATATATGCTTTTTATGTTAATACCCATTGTTTAAAGGGATCTCAGAAAATAGTTGGCAGGAATGTAAAAGTTTCCAGTTTCTTTGGAATTGCACCAAATTGGTTGAGGTAGATTTTTCTTGTGTTACTGCATTATGGAAATCTTCTGTAAAATACTGTTGTTTTTTTTGTTTGTTTTTGGGTGTTTTTTTGTTTTTTTGTTTTTTTCCTCGCACATAGCCTGTTACTCCAGCTATTGTGAAAAAGTTTCGAAATACAACAAATCCAACTCCCGGTGCTAAAAGAATATTCTATGGCAGAGCAGATGATCCTGATATTAACATTGCAGCTCACGTGACACATGGCATAACATCAGGTTCTTCAGTTACTGTAAGAAAATGACTTTACTTTTGTTTGAGAATGAACTGCTTAAGAATGTGCTTAGTAAATGCAACTGGTTCTGTCGTGGTTGGAGATAAAATCATTTCATTGAGCATTAAACTGCTGCTCGAATTATCTGAATTCTGAGGCCTGCTCGTAGGATTTAGTTAGCTTGATTGAAATAGGGAAACAGTTGAACTTCACTGACTTTTATCAAATAACTTTTTCAATGAGTAATGAATTTCAACATTTCAACATTTAACTGCCTTCTGCTCACAAATATTGCTGCTTTCCTCTTTTCTAAATACAGACGCAAAACTGGTTGAGCTCTTAGCAAGAGAACTGTTATCAGAGAATGTTCAGCAAATTTTTATATATTCTTTCTTACTTTTGAGTTGTAAATGATTTTGTTAGTTAAAAAGTGCTATTTTGGACATGTCAGTCTATTTGGTATGTATTATTCAGAAATTATTTTTGTAAGGTTTAATTGAACAACAGTCTTGGTAATTTAATCAAATAATACTCAAATTTCTGAAAGCAGCAATTTGTTAGTAAATAACCCTTGCTGGTGTGTCTTGTCAGCAGGGCTTGTAAGTTAACAGTTTTCATTTAACAACTGAAGGAGCTTAGGTGAAAGTAGTTTAGGTCTTAACCTCCAGGTTGAAATAAAACCTGATATTTGACAATATTGAGTAGGACATTCTTTAGGCATATCCAAAATGGAAAAAAAAAAAAAAGATTCTTACTGTACCTCCTCAGAAGTTTTACATTGAATAGATTGATTTATTTAGTCTGTATCAGCTGTGGAAGACCATTTTACTTTGCATTATTAATTAAATATTAACTGGGGGAAGACTTGGTGCCAGTGAGTTTTCTAAGCATGGATTTGGATCATTATATCTACTACTGCCATTTTTTATTTTTTATTTTCTCCTGTCCAATACATATTTGTATAACATTTAACCAATAATTAATAATAATAAATCCTCTTTAGGATCCCCATTATTTTGATGGGCAGTTTGAAATGATTAGAGATCAAAGTACACTGCTTTGACATTTTTTGAGATTTTATTTTTCTCCATGTGTTGACCTGAGCTTACAAACAATTCCTATTGACCCAAGCCTTCTGGGGAGACATTTTGTTCAACTTAGTGTTAAACTTTGAGAAACCCTCCTGAAGTCCTTCCTGTTGGTACTTTGTTTTGAATTGCAGTATTAGTCTGTATCTTAAAATATCTTCACTGGCAGAATTGGGAGTAGGTGTTTAGTGAATAGGCTTAATCACTAGGCAACAGATGTTTTCTCATGAAGCACTAGGAAGCTTGGTTCAAAAGGTGTTATAGCTATATCACTTATATCACTTTCACACTTCAGGTTGGTCATATTGTAATTTGACAGTGGTTTCTAATATCCAATAAAAGCAGAAAAACTGCAGGCAGAAATTTTATTTATCAACGAGTGAAAAAGCTTGTAGAAACTTTAGAAGTTCTGTCTTACAGTCAATGTTTCATTCTGCTGGGGATTTAGCATAACACTGATTATTAATGACCTTATCTAACAATAAAATTCTGTATTGCAACTTGTTAGATAAGATTATGAGTCTAATAATCTGTGTTTAGAACATGTACTGTCAATCTTCTGTTCTTGTATCTGTGAGGGGGTAGCCATACTGATGTGTGAATGATTAAAATCTGCTGGTTTTCTTGCCTCTTGTGTTGTTTGTGGCATATTTAGGTAGTTTCATCGATAAATCCACTTCCTAAGACTAATTTTCAACAACAAATACAATCATGTGTAGTATGAAAAGGAGAAAAACACTCATAGTAGCACAGTAGTATTTCACTTACCATGCTTCCATATCTCTAGTTATGTGTCTGGATTGATATGTTTGTTTGTTCGTTGGTTTTTTTTTTTTCAGAAGCAAGCGCTACTTCCCTTTTCAGTTTTGATGGAGACTTCTAATTCATGTACCAATGTTTTAATTATTAAACAAATATAAAATGAACATCACATATTTTTCAAATTAAGAAATAAGTTCTTTGAGTCATCAGCAGCATTGTAATTTTCTATTTAAAAAAATGGGGTCAAGTTTTCTAGATGGATATTTGCTTGGTTGCAACACTTTGTAGAAAGCATTACATGTGAAGAAGCACATGTAATTAAATCTTTCAACTGTTGTGAAAAGTAGTAAAAAACTAAAAAAAAAAAAAAAAACTTTTCCATATTACTTATTGATCACTTTCCACAGATTATCCAGTATGTGGCATTCCAACTATTCGTTCAGATATTCCGACTCCTCGAATTCGCCGCATTAGTGACAGAACCAATTATGGTGATGAGTCCAATGCTTACTCATTACTGTTCCCTTCTGTCTTCAGTCAAAAGAGAGTGTATGAAAGAGACTTCTTTAAATCAAGACCAAAGGCGAGGTATAGTACATTTTTTTTGGAACGTTCTTTCAAGATAAATGTAATGGCTCAAGCTGTTTGGAAGTGGAAAGTTGTATAGGCTGTAAAATTCATTGTTCTTACATTACCATCCTTTTATATCCATTCAGACATCTGAAAAATATATGCTCTTCACATTTAAAGCTATTCATGAAGATAAATAAAATATGTAATATGAAGAGGTATGTCAGGTTGTTGCTGCTCACATGCTCAAATGCTATGTTGAGTAACGGTTGGTAGATAACTTAGGGCTTCAGAGTCTGTCTTTCAAAATTTCTATAATGTGAGAAGAGCAGAGGAGGAACAACTGGCCTAAAGGAAAGGAGTTCTGTGGAGAAGGACCTGGCTGTCCTGGTGGACAAGAGGTTAGTGATGAGCCACTGGTGTGCCCTTGCGGCTAAGAAGCACAGTGGTGTCCTGCAGTGTGTTGGAAAGAGCTTGGTGAGCAGGTCAAGGGAGGTGATCCTCTCCCTCTACTCTGCCCTGGTGAGGCCACATACAATCATCTGAGGTGGAAGGGACCTTCAAATGTCATCTAGTCCAACTTCCCTACAATAAACAGGGACTTCTACAGCTAGATCCAGTTGCTCAGAGCCCTACCCAGCCTGACCTTGAATGTCTTCAGGGATGGGATGTCTGCCACCTCTCTGGGCACCCTGCTCCAGTGCTTCTTTACCCTTATCATAGCAAAAACTGTCTTATATCCATTCTAAATCTCCACTCTTTTAGTATGAAGCCATTTCCCCTTGTCTAAAAGGGGAAAAAGTGTAAAACTACTTTCTGTCACATAGGAATGTTCAGTGGAAAAATTTAGCCAGATTGTATTCCCTTGAGTTGACAGGTTTTGTTGACAGCAAATTACAATCATTTTTCATCTGATATCTTTGGGTGCTGTTACCACTTCAGAACCCAGAGTTCATCCAGCATAAATGCTAAAACAATGTTGCCCCTTACTCTATGTTGCTTATTGTTTTTCTATTTCTCTACATTTTCTAATGAAAAAAGAAAAAGATCATTACTTGAAATATGGTTGATGAGCCAATGATAGGAAAATATGAAATTCCAATCTGAAGTGGAAAAAGAAACATTAGCACATTCTCCATCTCTTCTAGACATCTTATTAGAGAAATATCCAGTCATATGAAAGTAGATCTGGAACTTATGTATGTATTTTACAGAAAATAATGTTGCAAATTAGTGGTGGGGAGATAAAAGATATAGTATCATGTTCCACAAATACCAATAACATAGCTTGTCAGAATGTTGTATACATGAGTATTTACCACTTTGTAATGTAGCTAACAGTAAGTAGAATCTATGCTTCACTGAGAAGTCCATTATTCCTGTCAAGTACCAGATAGAGCTCTGAAGTTACAATGTGGCCTGAGATGTCATCCTGTATTGTAGACTACACAGGCTGTACATAGTGCAGTACAGAGCTATCTCTGAGTGCATTAAATCACCCAGTACTCATGAAATAGGTTGCTTCAGTGTTGATGTTCTTTTGAATTATATTGACATAGATCATTAATATTTTCAAACATGTAGTAGCTAACTAAATTATTATATGTCAACCCAGAGTCATGTCATAATATCAGTTTGTGACTAGGCCTGTAGTAATGAATGAGAATTCTGACTACAATGCAGTTTTGTAATGTGACTCTTCCTGTTACAAAAGAGCAAAGTGTTTCTAAGCCTGCTGGTTTTGTCAGTAGAATTCAACAGCTTCAAAAAGAATTGAAATAGTTTGGCTGAGTGATAGTGTGTAATTGATATTCAACAAGATTGTGTTGATAGAAGGGCCAGATTAAACCATGTGTGCACTGGATAATGTATGGTTTAGTTAGTGCTTACTTTATGGCTGTTGATGAGTAAGTTATGAGAACCAGTAGTCATTTACCATCCCTACAGTACTATTTGTATTTGATTCTTTATTATTAAAGTTATTTCAACTTCATTAACACAGTTTTGTACACCACAGCTTTCATCATAATAAGATTCCATTTCACATTAAAGGGAACTCTTTTGGGTAAGGACCAACTATGTGGATTGCTAATGTATGTAAAAAATAGACTATACAGATTAAATAAAGTACTAATCAGAATTTTATGAGTTGTATAACTTTGCAGGTAGCACAAATTTTTCACAACATTGGTGTGAACATTTCAGATGAAAGATTTGAAGAAATATGGAAGCCTTTATGAAAGAACAAAAAGAAGAGGTCTGTGTAGAAAGTATCAGGAATATAATGGATGAGATGCATGCATTGCACGCCAGAGATAGATGCTAATTCGAGCTCTTGGCATTGCATTTATTGAAGTTAACGTCATTCATAATTCTGGTGCTTCATGCAATGAATGTTTTTAGAAAGATGTGCTTACATAACTGAAAGTCACTGTTCATGGTCTTTCTGAATAGTGTTTTCACCGTGAATGTATGTGATTATTTCTGCCAGCATTATGGTTTGTATCCATATGAAGAAAAGCGGATGCAATATTATTATTACATCATTTGCTTTCTCCTTTTTTAATTTTATTTTTTGAAGTGAAAATCATAATACTTCAGGAATAGACAAGATTTGGGGGAGCATTTTTCATTGTTTACTTTAAGACATCTTCAAGATTATTATCATTGAATGACATCTGGCACACTCCTTTGGGCAGGGCACAGGATGCGGGCCTTTGGAACCTGGGCAGGAAGGCGTTGGCTCTGCGCAGACTGAGGGGCTGGGTGGTGGCCATGCTGCAGGAGAAAGACCGCTTCTGTCCACCTGCTGGCAATACTGCTTGTGCCAGAGGCTGGAGTGGAGCTGTCCTTTGGGCAGGGCTGCAGTCCTGGAGCGACCCAAAGGTAGCCTTGTTCTTGCACCTCAGCCCAACATTAATGGGCAGCCTGGTCATTAATGGGCAACCCTGCCTGAGCAGTCTGTGGGTGGGCACAGCTCTTGCGGCCTCGCATTTCAAGATCCAGCACAAGGACACCAACCCGAGTGGGCTCGACATCCCCATATGAAATAAAAATAATGAATGTTTGTTTCTTCTGTACCCTAACTATATTGCGTGTTTAATTTGCGGCCTATGACAATTCTTCACAGAATCACTGAATGGGAAGTGTTTGCAGGGACCTGTAGAGATCGAGTCAACCTCCCCCCCACCGCCGTAGCAGTCTCCCTAGACCTGGTTGCACAGGTAGATGTCCAGGCAGATCTCCAGAATGTCTCCAGAGAAAGAAAATCTACCACCCCTCTGGGCAGCCTGTACCAGTGCTCAATCTCCAGTATTGTGAAGATTTCCGTTGCTTTTTTTTTTCTTTCAGAACTTTCTGTGCTTCAGTTTGTTGTCATTTCCCTTTGTCTTATTAGAATTCATTGCTGAGAAGAGTCCAGCCTCCTCCCTTTGCATCTCTCATCTTAGATATATATATATTTGAATCAGATCCCCTTTGTGCCTTCTTTTTTCAAGGCTGAACAGACTCAGGATTCTTAGCCTTTCCTCTTAAGAGATGTGCTCCAGGACATTCATCATCTTTTTGGCCCTCCATTGTACTTTTCTGAGGAGATCCCTTTCTTTTTTGTACTGGGGTGTCCAGAGCTTGACTCAATACTCAGATAGGGCCTCACCAGAGCAGATCATCTCCCTCAACATGCTGGCCATGCTGTTTTTCATGCACCTCAGGGTACTATTGGCCCTTTTAGCCACCTGGGCACACTGCAGGCTCATGGCCAATCTGCCGTCCATCAGGACTCCTACATCCCTCCCCTCAGAGCTCCTCTCCAATTGGTCATCCCCCAACATGTACCTGTTCATGCGATTATTCCTCCCTAGGAATAACCATGTTCCATGGAAATCTCTGTAATACAAGAAAAGACCTCGCCTCAATTCATACCATGTAACATCAATCTATATTTTAAAAGGATTAAAATCTTTATTATTCTTTTCTTCCCAGTAAGTTAAGATTGCTGGGAATGGCCAGTTTTGATGGTTTGCCTAATTAAATTTCTTAGTTGTGAAAGCCATTCTCAGGAGTGAATGGACAATGGTTATGTTCAGTTGTTTTTGTTTGTTTGTTTACACCATTCTGTGTAGTGATTTCAATATTAGACTTCCCAGAAATACTATTCTGGGAATTCTATGTCTTATCGAGAAATATTAATGAGTGGGATTTTTTTTGGAATGGCATATATCACCTAAGTTGTTGATGTTTGCTATTAGGGTATATTTATTTATAAATTGGTTATTTGCATTTGACAGTGTATCATCAGGCACCATCTGCATGTGCAGTATTACCTTGTCAAATGGCCAGAATACTTCTCTTAACAGATGGGTAGGATTTTGAGCATGCTTAAAGAACTACAAAATGCAATATAGTTGGGTCATTGGGTAGGATCTTTATTTGTTTCTCTTCAAAACTTAATTTTGAGAGTGCCAACATAAATTATGCAAACTTGCATTAAAGAGTTTTACTTCTTTTAATTCTTTACTTTACTTTTTCTTTTAATTCTTTACTCTCTAAAGAGTTTTACTTCTTTTACTTCTAATTAATCTGTACTGGGAAATGTTAGTTACAAGGATGTATCGTACAGTTATATTGTGGCTGTATGAGATGAGTAAGGCTCTGTTTAGTGCAGCACCCTTGTGATATACAGTTGTCTGTTTCTGTGTTGCTGTGAAAACAGAACATGGTTCAGTTTACACTCCTGGACAGTCATTTTCTTTCATATATTTCATATTATGTTACAGAAAGCAAAGCAAATTTTTAAGCTGCTAGTGAGAGATGTTTATTATATCAATATGTTATTCTTCCTCTGTTTATATACAGCAGGAAGATCTAGCTGTCTCTTACATCAATGATAGGGCTAGAATAGTGCACACTTTTGCTAAGATTGTGAAAATAAAGGTCAGATCCAACCTGTTAGCTTTTTTTGATTGCCAGGTCTCTTGATTTAGAGCCAAACCTGATGCAATCTGCCAGCACTTTTGTTGTTGAATCACAGTGGGAGTGTAGAATGATGCTATCTCTGTATTTTTTTGGTCTTCTTATTCCAGTGGATTTATATGGGTAACAAAACACAGCATTTGTAGGATGACTTGCTTTGTCAAAGCTCAGTAAGAATAAAAGAATGCGAATGGATGCCAGACTTCTGAAATAAGCATCTCTTTTGCTCTTCTTATTTACGCTACCTTGAGGGTGGAAAGCAGTATAAACATTTTTGAAGAAAAGTGAGATAATGATTAATCACATCATTTGAAATAGACTTAAATTACAGTAAAGATAGCGATAATGACATATATTGTTTTTTATGCCTGCTTTTGTCCTTATTCTACAGACAGGGAAACAAAAACTCTTACTGAAATTTTTTTTAGGACAAAAGTAGCTGTTGAGCCCTCAACTTAAAACAGTAGGCATGTCTCTGCATACATGCAGGCGTATAATTATCTGTCACAGATATCTCTGGTTTTCTTTTCCAAAGTTAATGACACAGGTGGTAAGTAAACCAGTTAATCCACATTAAGACATTATTGATATTTGTATGGAAATTGTTGAATTACCATCTGAACCACTGATTGTTGACATGAGGCAGGCACTGTGTCAGCCACAGGAGCACAGGTGAGGGCAATTCATCTCTGTGACCAGTAGGGGTGGAGCCCGGCTCCAGATCTAGATCTCATGTAAGGGCTGACTGCCACTGGAGAAGTATCTCTTTCTAGAGATTGGAGTTTTTCTAGTATGAGCTTGTGACACAGGGGAGTGTTGCATTTTTTTTAATTTATTTTTTATTCCCTTCTTCCATGATCATCTTTCTCATTACGCGTTCTGACTACCATGCTATTTAAGCTGCTTATCCTGTTAACTATGCATCTGTTAACTAAACAAATGTTTAATGAATTGGTGCTTAAGATAGCACACAGTTCTCTCTAAAGCTGCATGAAGATTAATAACATTAATGGGGAGAAAATCATCACCAAAATCTCAGATATCCTAAGTATTTCCCACTTGAATAATGCTTACTTTAAACCTTTGTTTTTCAGTAAGTGGAAACAATAGCAGTAACCTGATAATGTTGTCACATAAAGTACTTATCCTTCATTACTGACTCATTTGTTTCTAGCTGTTTTCACCTGTTTACTGCATTTATCAACTTTTCCAGATCAGATAATTTTCCTAAGGATAACATTGAAGGCAGAAGAGTAGGAATATGTAGCCTAATAACGTTTGTGGGTAGTTGGAGGTGTGCTAACAGTGCTCCTGTGTCATGGTTATTGGTCCTATTATTTGAGAATGAAAAAGAACTGGGATATGATTGAATACAATGCAGCACAGCAAATATTTGTTTGTGTAAAAAGGCTGGGATCAGATGAGTGATAATATCTTGCATTTTTATTGCTTCTTCAGAGAGCGAAGTATAAAAGCGGAAGGCTGTCCTGAGTGGAGCTTTGCATGAGTTAAAGTATGACCCCAGGTCTTGAAACACAACAGAACTTCTTTTCAGTTCTTCTCCTGGTTAACCAGTTACCAGGATTGGTGGGAGAAAAATCTACTTGGAATGAAATGAATCTTAAGTTTTCTACGCTGTAATGTGTTTTCTGTGCGTTATTCCTTCTTTCAGTGGGGGAGGGAATAAAAAGGAAAGAAAACAGTCCCTCTACTCTTCTTTTTTCTACTGAAGTAGGAGAAAAAAATGATATGAAAATAGAAAAAGTAGGGAAATTAAAGTTTAGTAATAAATATTTATTATCCAACAAAATAAACACTTGTATGAAGTTAGCTTTTGCTTTTCTTTCTTTGTAAGAATAAAGTTGGAAGGAACTCTTTAGTCAGCACTATCAATTTCTGCCAAAAAAAAGTCTACAAGAAAAAGCTATAGTCTCTGAGGAAGTGTTGTCCCTTTCCAACATACTACCTAAGGTTTAGGAGAGAAGCATTTTACCTTTCTGTAGGGTAGAATATATTATTCATTATTAAAAGATTATTTGAAAAGATGAGAAGTTGTGTACTGGGCTATATGACTATTCTGTTTGGATGACAGCGTTGTGCCAGAATGATAACTTGACTTCTCAGAGTGTGGAAATTCAGCGCTTTTTAGGGAAATACATTTATATGGGGTAGTCATGTATATTTGTTTCATGCCTAGCTACACTTTTGATGACCATAACTCCAATCTCAAAAAAAGAAAAAACAGCAAACACAAAGTAACTGTAGAATTTATCTAGAAGTTATTATATATATAGTAATGAAATAATTTTAACAGAGATATTCACTCTTCAAGTGGAAAGTGGGTCCTGAATTTCAACATCACTTTTTTCAAATAGAAAGCATGCATTTCTGATACAGAGGGCACATGAGATTTTCAAGTAGTATTCTGCTGTATCAAGAGGCATAGAAGGAATCATTCCCTGTTAGGCAAATCTTTTCTTTCTTTTTTTTTTTTTTTGTGAAAATGAGGGAAGGAGTAAGAAAAATATGGGTGATGAAATTTATACAGAATGTGTTTTTTCTTCCTTTCTTCCACTGTTAAATTATGTAAGAAGCTTCTATACAAGAGATTTCATTCTGTTAGTCACCTAATTACTTAGAAAAGTTAAGTGAAGGCAGTGACTATGTCCTTATATGTTTTTTTTCTTTATATGCTGAAGAAATACTGTCAAGACCCAGAGTGCTTCATATATGACTCATTATGAACTAGAATAATATATTGTCTAGTCTTTATCTTGAGTGACTGTAGATATATACTTAAATCATCATTCTTCACTGAGTTGTTAGCTATGCAGTAGAACACAGTATTTTATTCTTCCAGACTGCAAGTTATCACTTTATTGATTACGGTCTTGTCCTACTGGTAAGGAAATGAAGAAAATATGAATGCCTTGAATATTCTATAGTTTTGTACAAGAAGGAGGATTTGTTGTATTCAACTCATTTTCCTGACATGAGAGCTGCAGCAGCTCCTTGAATTTCTGACTAGAAAACAATTTTTTCTGTTTAAGTATGTCAATGATCTCTCTATATTAAAAATATTAACCTAAAGTTAGCTTAGTTGTTTATCATCTAGCATTCAAGAATGTCCCATTTTTTAACTATCAATGTGATGAATGGGATGCATTTTGAAATAGGATAGTTGGTGATGTGATGATGAGACAAAATCTATTCCTGTCACTTCACTGCAGATAATTTAATGAAAGACCGGCTTACCTAAGGCAACCTTTATATTAAACAGAAGAAAAGATGTGCACTTCTATTGGAGCTCAGTTTTCAAACATCTTTCTCACTTTTCAAAGTTTAAGGAAGGATTTATAACTAACATAACTAACACAAAGTTGGTGGGATGCTTCCAAACTCAGCACTTATCTTTATCTTCTGTCCCCAGTCCTTATTTGTATCTCTCTTGTATTTGTACACTAGATTACTATGTGAAAGAGAATAGTTTTCCTCTATTTGTGAGTTTGATGGACAGCATTTTTCCACCAGATGAGTCACTTTGTAGCAAAGTGTTGGCTCAAAATTTGCTTGTAATGAGTTGTGACCTACTGCTATTTGATTTAATGCTATTTTTACTAGGTGGCAGTAGTACATGGACTGAGAAGCCAGAGAGAAAAGTTTCTCATTCCCAAAATAAAATTTAAAAGTTCCACCCCCGATTTTTTTATTTAGCTGGAAAATACAGGTGTGGGTTTTTTTTGTTCGTTTGTTTTTGTTTCTTTTTTCTGTGGGGTCTCCTTGTGATTTCCCCCCTGAACTTAGCAATAGCAGAAGCAATGGATAGAAACAATGATTGTTTCATCAGTAGGGGGCATTCTAGTATTTCCACAACAGGAAAGAAATGTGGCTGTTATTGTTCAGCTGTGTTGGATAGTGTGCACACAGCAACAGCATGCAGCACAGAAAGACATGAGAATAGAAATAGCAAGTGGTAACTAAAGGGTAGAATTGCTTAACTCTCTATTTTCTGAAATTCAGGTGATATATCCATATTCCACTTCTATTGAATGGTAGAAGTAAATTGAAAAATAATGGAAGTAATTATGTCCCTTTCTCTGAAGTTTAAGGGGAAACATTAATTTGGGGATGTTCAGTATTATGAGTTTGTTCTGGTCCATATAACATTGTTCTGTGACAGAAATGAAAGTCCTGACTATTTTAATGTATAAATAAAAACCTTGTCATACTTTCTCAGTCACCATATAGTCATATAATTTGTTTTCTTTGTAGGGTTTGTATTACTTGAGTTGCACTGAGATTTCACTGTGCAAATTTAAGCAGGTTACAGATTTTCAGTCAAGGTCAATAAGTGTTAAACCAGCCTGGAACTGCTAATGCAAACGAAACAGAATATTTCATCTGTGAGGGTTAGGATCTTCATAGCTGTAATAGCCTTGTTTTACAGCTTAGATCTTCAGGGAACATAACATTTTATCATTGTTAGAAAGAAAAATGAAAATTTGTATTAAAGAAAAATCTTATCCCTTTAATGGTATGTTTGTGATCTGGGCTATGTACCAGCCATGATAAATGGCTAGGTTGGCAATTAAAATTGCAAAAAGGAAAAAAAATACTTAAAGGACCTCCAGAAGCCTTAGGATGTCTTACGTATTGCAATTAAAAATAACCTAACAATTACAGGGAAAAACCCTCAAACATCAGTAGGTGTATATATATATTAGTCAAAAAGCCTGAAATTTTTTGTACAGATTTATTTATTATTATGCAGCAATAATATAAACTGCCTCTAGACTGAAAGGATGGAGAAATGATTTTAAAAATCTTTTAAACTGTTAATTGTGTTTTACTCCTGATACCCTTTGGAACAAATCTGTTTTTAATTAATGATTTGTCTCTATAATATGTAATTTCTGGATTTCCATTCATTTACAGTAATGATCGAGTGATTATTGATTTTTAGCATATTCTGATGTTGTCATTTCTGTTTTGATAATTATATCTTCTTAATGATAAACTTTCTTCACAGTAAAATACACACCACCCAATAACAGACTCAGGTTAATTATCTGCCCTTAGACACTGTTGCAGAGCAGGTGAGCAGAGCTAGGGAATATCATGTTTCTAGCTCTCAAGTTTCAGCTATATTAAAGCCTGTTATTCTTTTTCAATAGAAAACAAAATTAAACCAAGACAAATTGAGCTGAAAATCAATTAAATTGTTCCCTTATTAAGTTAAACCTGAGAGTATATGTAATCTGTTGAATCCTCATCTGGCAAACTTTCACAAATAAAAACCTACACTTGAACCAGAAGGAATCTTCCCCTATGATCACAGAGATGGGGAAAATAAAGTATAAAAACTCTCCTATGTTCAAAAGAACTTTAAAAAAAAAAAATCTCCTGTTCTTTACTTAAAAGGCCCACTTGAATTACTTTTAAGGGGTATTTCAAAGGAAACGCTATCAGCATTTTCTAAAAGTAGAGGCCATTAAAGTTCCTCACAGCGTAACTGGAAATATAGGAACTCAAAGGGAAGAGATATTTCAAGCAATATAGGTCTTCATATTACCTTGCTCTTTCTTTCAGTAATTCACATTTTAACTTTGGTGTAGGGCTCCTAAGTTTGATTTCTGTTTTAAAAGTAGTGAATGGGAAGCAAGCCCAAAATTGGATGTGAAGCTCTTGTCCAAGAAATTGATCCAACAACTCAATTCTCCATTTAAGAATTACTTTTTTTATTAATACTGGAGAGAATAAAGTTCTAGTTCCGAAGTTGCCATGTTGCCCCATGTTTTGCTCTTAATATTTTCCTGAAGGTCAATGAAATAATTTCTTAGATTTCAGTTGAAAGAGCACTGCAATTGAGTGAGTGTTTTGTCTTGGGTTGAATGTACCCTTGGGGGTGAACAGTAATCAGGCTTTTCTTGGAAATGTATATCTTCTCCAGTGCCATCCAACAGCAAAATCCTGCAACCCTTGCACAGAAGTCTCCATATTAGCAGGAGCTCCTGCCTCCGGCACTGCTGCAGAAAATGATGGTACTGACACAGAAGTGGCTGACAGGCTGACAGTGAATATTGATCTGTGGACACGTGGTTCATGGGCAGACCATTGTGAATGTCATCTGAGCAGTGTTCTATTCTTTTGTTCACTCTGGAACCTTACATGTGGAGAAGATTATTTCGTTGAGGTTTATTTACTTACCAACTGTTTTTGTACAGTAGTTTAAAATTGTTTCAGATGCTCTCTGAAGCATAATTAATTAGGGTAAATGGAAGTTATTTTATTGGAAGTTGAAAAAGTATTTGCTAATTTATGCTGTTGAATTTGTTCACTGCCAAGGATTTCACCTCTGAATCTAATCTTAAATACAGTATAAATTCAGAATTTGTACTCATTTGACATCTATTCTACAGTTTCTACTGCTTTCTCATCTATCTTGTGAAGGCTTTTTTTCTTCTATATCGAATTACTCTTCTATTTTCACTTAGCTTTCTCTCCTGGTGCCACAATCTTACTAAAGGCTTTTTTCCTTCTTTCCCTGAGTCGGCCTTGCATCATATTCCTTTATATTATCCTCTGAAATTATTCTAAAGCCTGTTTTCCCTTGTCTCAGCTGCTTTAAAACAGTCTTCTTTCTTACACCGTATGATCTGCTCACCCTTTTTCGTTTAAAATGATGCAAATAAAATCATTTTACTGGTTGTAAAATGAACAATGTCTCATTGTTATTTTTCATGTCTGTCTCTGAATCTTTTAATCTTTTCTGTGAGGTTTAAGTGCCTACTCTTGTACATCTGTCTGAACTGTACTTCCACCAAACTTTTCCTTTATTTCTGTTAGACTCCTTAACACTGTGACTACTCCTGCTACTATTTGTATATTTTTCCTTACCAAACTCTTGTCATAAACACTATTTCACTATGTACCAAGTATTTTCCTTCTCTATATTTGGATTCTTTCTTTATTAAAATAAAAACTGTGCTACATTAGACAGCACAAACTAGCTTCCAATAACTGTCATGGTTTTATGATTTTGGTTATTGGAATTTCACATCATAACATGTAGTGCATTGGAAGTTAAAGAGTTAATGCTCCAGCTCCATAGATCATCAATAGCTCTGGGAACATCTGTCTCAGAAGGGAAGAACTACATACCCCAGAGGCCTTTGTGTTGCTCTGCATTTTTCCACTTTCTGCTAAGAGGGGAAGATAAAGAACTGTTAGTGTATCACGAGACACAGGTTCTTTCCTTTTGGACTGACCCTGCAGTAGGTGCTTCCTAGCTGTTTCAGTATTTAGCATAAGGCCTTCAGTCTTTCAGACACTCTCCCTCATTTGATTTATTAGCTTCAATTCCATTGTATTATATTGTGTTGTTTTGTATTTTGGTATCTTATTTAGTAAATTAGCTTTCCTCCTCAGATTGTTGCTGCTGTTTTGTTTTTTTAGGCCCATCTCCTTTTTTTTTTTTTTTTTTTCTCTCCCTTTTCCAGGGCATGAGTCTGTGGGTCCCCTGCCCTATTTGTCATGAAACTGGGCCGAACCAGCCTGTAACCTGTTGACATTTTTGGTGCCCAATGTGGGGCTTGAACCCAGGATCCTGAGTAAGAGTCTCGTGCTCTACTGACTGAGCTAGCTGGGCAGTTTTGAAGGAGAAAAAAAAATGCATTTCATACATATTTTTTTCCCTTTTAATGCTCAGAAGGTACCGGGGCTGAATTAATTTTTCCAGTCTGATGTATGGAGCTATAGGTATACATGATAAATGAGAACTCTGTTGGAAATACCCGCCTGGTTTCTGCACACAATGTTGCATATGATAATTCAATAGAAAGCTGTATTTTTTCTGATAGAACAGTGTTTTCCATAGTGAAAATTGTGCTCAAATGCTACTTGTGACCAAATGATGGAACACAATGACATTATATTGTTTATGAAACCGTTTGGATATGGCGCTCAGGGACATGATGTAGCGGAAGGTTGTTAGAGTTAGGGTAGCATGGTTAGGTCCTGGTTGGACTCAATGATCTTTGAGGTCTTTTCCAACCTGAGTGATTCTACGAAATCTAGGCAGAAAATAGGAATATGCTGATACAGGAGTGGAGTCACCCAACCTGACCATCTTTTCCTCTAAAATCCCATATTCACATCTAGTCTTGTTTGCTGTTTCTACAATGTATATGCATTTTTTGACTGCACTAGGACACACTGCCTAAGTTTTAATATCCTACCCTCTGCCTAAGAGGTGATGCTCCTAGGAAGAATTACAGCTGATTACAGTTGTTTGCATTACAGAATCACAAAGTAGTAAGGTTTGGCAGATCTCTGTAGAGATCATGGAGTCCAGCCCCTGCCAAAGCAGCTCCCTAGACCAGGTTGCACAGCTAGGCATCCAGGCAGGTCTTGAATGTCATCAGAGAAGGAGAGACTCCACAACCTCACTGGTAGCCTATGCCAATGCTTTGTCACCCTTATGAATTGAAAATAACAAGCAGAAATCAAGACATAAAAAAACCAAGGCCAAAATAAAAATAAAGGCTTTTTATTCCCCCTCCCCCCATCTCTTCTAAATTGTTTCTTTAAAATTAGGTTGAGAATTTATTCAGATCTTCTTGTTAATACCTAATATTCTGTTTTGATGGAGGAAAGAGTGGAGAGAGGAGTACTGTCTAGCTATGGTAAATTACATTTCTGCTTTTCCTTAGTCTGCTATTTTTTCCAATTTGTGGTGGAATAATACTGCAGTGAAAGAGTTCATAAGGAATAAGAGGAGGAATGTAATATTCTTAGCAACCTTGTCAGTGTTTTTAATTCCTGTGGTATATGTGTAGTTTATTTGCTTTTGACTCAAACTGCAGTCCAAGGGTCAAGTGAAAGAATTACTTCTTTTTTTTTCCTTTCAGCAAAAGCTTATCTAATTCTTATGATCTAAAATAAATATATAAGATTCTGACTAGTATGTATTATATAGATAAAGGATGGGGCTATTTTTCCTAATTCCTAGAAATAATTATTGAGGTCTTTATAAAATGCACTGTGAAGTTTCAAACTGGGAAAATAATCCTTGAAACTGGATATGTACATGAGCTTGAAACATGAGTTCTGAAGACGCATATTTATTTGTTTCTCCTTTCCCACTGGACACCAACAAGCTGCCATAGTTAAGATCAAAGCAGTTTTTATCAAGCTACATTTCTGTTTGTTTTCTTCAGAAGTTCTTTTGTTTATTAATATTTCTGAAATTCTTGTCTTAATGTAAGTGACTGTGCAACCTTACACCCCCAGTGGCTGTATAAAATGCTACCATCTGGCTTTCATAACATTTTTTATCTTCCTTGTATAATAATTCACATCTGTGATAATATCATCTTCAGAACCATGCAGAGAAGGACCTTCTGTATCTGAAACCATTACTATGTATATGAAAGTAGGGTAGATGAATTTTCAGTATGTGAGTTTTTTGCTTTTAATTACATATGTTACCTATGTAAATCATAGAATCATTGACATTGATAAAGTCCTCTAAGATCATCTAGTCTAATAGCAACAATATTGTCCACTGAACCATGTCCCTAAGTACATCTTTGTGTTTCCTGAACACCTCCAAGGAACACCACCACCTCTCTGAGAAGCCTGTTCCAGTTCCTCACCACTCTTTCAAGGAAGTTTTTAATAATATCCAATCTGAATCCCCCCCCACCACAACTTGAGACCGTTCCCTCTCATCCTAACTATAGTCCTAATGTGTGTATTTATAAGGAAAATTTCTGTGTGAAGTGAAAGTGATTGTAGGCTGTAGTAGTAACGTGTAAATTGACAATGAAGGTCAGTACATGGAGTGTGGTATAACTTCAAAGTTCCCCTGCACTGCATGTCTTCTATAGCTTAAAAAAAAACTAGAGAAAAATGAAAACTGTGAAGTTTTTAGCCCTGTTCCTTCTAATGTGAGAAAGAAATGTTAGTAACTTTCTACTTCCCCTGCATTCCTTACAAAAATTTTATTTTTAATTAAAGCAAAAGGGGGAGAATAGTGAATGGGTGGACAAAATTAGTTCCCAGACACTTGGTGTTGTGTTGTGCCATTTCTTACAACAAGCTTCCTAAAATGAAACTACTTGCTTTGGAATGGAGATCATATATTGTCATTTTATTTTCATGAATTCTCTTCTTGATTTTTGGCTAGTGTTAAATTTGTATTTGTTCCTTCAGAGGAAAATAATGTCATAATGCTGCAGTGAATCTTGTGATTTGACAGTTCCTAATTTGAGTCCCATGAAACAAGAGGATTAGATGGCTTATTCCTCTTTCTTTGCTTGTAGGGCAAGCAGCCAGTGCTTCATGCAAACATTCCTGCTCTAAAGGAAGGGCTGTTGCTCTTTGTCCATCAAGGAGTAGTTCCTCTCTCCTCGCTAAAGATGATAGTCATGTGCCATGAGTTTTACATCTAAGGACTGTGTCTTTTTTAATCATATTCAATACCTAGTGGTTAACTCATATATTTTAAAAGAATGTCTTGCTTGAATGTAATTGAAAAACATTGTCACTACTATTTTTTTCTCCAGCACTTAGTATCCTTTTAAAAACCACTTGCAGCTTCATAAAGAACATAGCAGAAGTCATTGCTCCTCTAAGATGGACAAGGTTGTACAGGTAGCGAAGTGTTGTTCACTGATGCACTGTTTACGCAGGGTTGTCAGGTATGCTATGTATTAGACATGTCTTTAGTATTTCAGTGGTCACTGTTCATAGAGAAACTGAACTTCTGACATTCCTTGAGGTATTTAACCTATCTTTATAGCCTGGAGACAAAGGTACTGATATCTATCTTCTAAATGTTCCCAGAACTTCATTCTTCCCCAATGACTTGTGCAGTCACATGAAGCAGCAGGTGACAACCCAGGGAGTTCATTCTGGAATCTTTTGAATTTCAGCTCAAGAGTCCAAGATGCTGAGCCATCCTCTTTTATTGCAGAAAGGAGGAGTACTGACAAGTTAAGTATTGAAACAGTCCTAAAAGTAAATGTCAGTGTTTTTACATTCATCTTCAGGAAAGAAAATTTGCCTAACATTTCAAAGGTGGAAAGAGCCCTGGGAATTTTAACACTGCTATTGCAGCAGTAATTAAAATTCCACTGAAAAAAGATATTGATAAATGTCACGTTCTGTATTGCGTCATGCTTCTCATCAGAACACAATGTGGCTAGAATAAAATTATTAACTCCATGTGGGGTTTTCAGAGTAATCAGTTGATTGATCAAATATATACTTCATAGCACTAAAATCATCTCTTTTCTCAATTTTCTTTCTCTCATCTAAAGATTGATGCAGTCAAATAATGAGCTAATCTGGTGCAAATGACAAATCATTTTTGAGTTTTGAAGCTTTTAATGATAAAAAGAGCATCTACAACCCTGTAACCTACTGACATTGAGAAAATGAAGAAAAAATGAGTAATTGTAACTTCATATCCTGATGAGTTCAGAAATCAGTAGAATATTAGATGAACACTTAAGCTACTACATTATCATTATGATTCATTCACCATGGAATATGATTTGAAGTCCAGAATAAGTTAGCCAAAAACTCTTTGAATCTTTGTTCATGGAGAAATAAAAGGAGAGGAAATAAACAATTTGGTGCAGTATGAATGAGATTAGAAAAAATACAAAATACTCAGAATATTATTCAATCTTTATTTTGTCCTGGACACTTGCAATATTTTCTCAAGGCGAGTTTAACTGCTTTAGATGAAAAATAAAAATAAAAAAGGTGTGCTCCATAATACTGTTTATTTGTGTGTTCCTCCAAGTGTTCTAAGAACTTTATTGAGAGTTAATTGCAAATGTGGACTTCCTCGATAAGCTTGCAATGTGTTGAAGAAAGCAAGGGAGGAGGTGACCTGCTGGCTGTGGCTTGTCAGTGACTTAGACCCACATTCTTTGCAGATTATGGGTGTATTTTATGAATCATGGTGGAGTTAGGGGCAGTCAAGCAGAATACTTTTGGGGATATTGTTTTCCTCAGTGAGCCTTGAGAAAAAAAAGATGGTTTCTTAGTTTTCTGTGTTACTGCTCATCCAAGTGAATACAGGTGCTAGAAAATGCAAAATAGTGGAGTCAGACTGTGATGGTCTTTCTCTAGTTTATGTACATTTCCCTTGTCTTTCACATAGTGTTATCAGTCACTGTAAAGTTGATATTTACAAAAAGAAAATGTTATGATCTTTTGCTGAGGCTTTCAGCAGCTTGTAAAAAGTTTTGTACCAAAACGCAGTTAAGCTAAAGTGTATGCAAACTGTTGTATTTGCCTAGTGACGCTATTTCTTGAGTCGGAAGGAGAGTGTGTAGTTTACATAGATCACCCATGCAGGGAAAAGTTGAATATTGAATTATCTGTGTTTCTGCCAGGTGTCATTTTTCTCTCAATCTTTTAACATTGCTTGTGATTTTCTTTTAAATTTATAATGTTGTAAGTCTGGAGAACTAGAAAACGAAAAGAAAAGCTAAAGTATCTTTAGCAGTTAGACAAAATAGACAAAACAACTTAGGTAACTGGGCTGGTTGCCTTGACACTGATACCAATCAGGCAAAATGCTTGAGACTGGTATGGGATACAGTCAGTAATATTAGCAAAGCTAATGCCAGTCAGCATGGTGCTATGGAAAGCAGGTTTCCTGTTGTATTTTCTTTTGATTTAGATTGGAAATGCAAAATGAGACAATCTTCACTTACATTTATTTATGACAGGGGTTGGATGCAGTGTGAATTTCCTTGAGATGAGCTGCATGTAGATGGTAGTAGAAGAAAAAAATTCCAATGAAGTCAGCTCATGATAATTTTAAATGTAGATGTGCTCTGTTATGTGGATATTTTCTACAGGAGTTTCCTGAATATTAACTATCTATCTATTTATTTATTTTGAATGGATGTTGTGGGTGAAGGTGCATAATCATTGCTGGCTTAATGGGAGCAATAGGAATGACTGAAACTGGTACTTTCTGCCTGAGAAATGCAGAATGCAGAGTACTTGGAAGTTACAAGGCTGTAAAATGCAGTGCATTATGAATAATCATTGCTTAAAAATATTTGTGGAGATTAAATATATGTTCTATATTTACATAGAAGCATTTAGATAAATATATCCAAAAACATGTTCATAAAGCCATCACAGCAAATATCTGACCAAATTTTCTCCTCACTCAATATTTTATTTTTTTATGCATTGTAATTTGCCTTGTGCATGAAGGGAAGATGCAGATTACCAGCACTATGTAGAATATTTTTATTCATTATATTGTAATTACTATCTCAAATAATTCAGGCTCAGGTCATTCACTTGTGTGTACCTTGGTGGAGACCCAGCAGACTGGCCAGCCCCAGTGGACCAGAACTGTAGCTTAGGGGTATTTGTGCACTCTAGGCTTCTCCATAGCTTCTTGGAGTCCTGTTCCAGCAGGTACTATTTCTTTCCAAGACCTTCAGCAACACCATGTTTCATCTTCCTCTAAAAGTGATCTTTCTAAATAACTTCTATTGTGTTTAGAAAGACCAGAAAGCAAGTAACCCCACCCCAAGCTTCAGAGCCCTTACTCGATATTTTTCAGAAATAAATAAAAAAATAAATACTGATTTCCTGTGACTTTTGTCAAACAGCAACTTGAATTAATATATACTGACAGCAAATTGGAGATCTAGTCTGTGTAGAGTGATTTACGGTTAGAAGTGTAGAAGATTTCAGAAACTTTGAACATATTATTTTTTTCCACCAGGTTATGGGCAAATATTAACTTTGTGGAGAAAGAAATTCAGTTTTGCAGAGTTGCATGCCTACTGAAAGTATTGGCTTGTTTGAGGGAAAATGTCTTCATTAAATTGCCTATATGTCGTTCACTGTTTTATGTTGTTGTTTTGTTCCAAATTTTTATTGTCATCTTAAAATTAGTTTTTGAGTGGTTATTACTATGAATTGACAAATAAGGATAATTTATCAAGAGCTTTTTGGAAAATGTTAGCACGATACCTGTAAGAAACTTCTTCAAAATCCCTGGGAAATGATACCTTTGTATCTCTTCTGTCGTTTCTATGTGGAATGGGAAAAACCTCACTGAAGGTGCTGTTAATCCTTTTCAGAAGCTGTTAAACTCTTTAGTGGTTTTGCTTAATTTCTTCTAAATATATTGTCAAACATATGGAACTGAAATCTTGGTCAGAAAAATACCCATGTGGGTTTTGTTTTGGGGACAAGTGACAAGGAGAATACAGTCAAACAGGAGCAGTAAAATAAAGATTCTAGACATATTTGAGAATGCCTTTTGCATAAAGTGCTCTCTGAAAGGGGACTTAGAAGTAAGAAACATGGCAAACTGTTACTTCTTCCCTGAATATGGAGGAATTTTTGCTTGCTGTGTATTTCTGTGAATGAATTGCATCAAGGAAATGCCTGTAGATAAACATCTCCCTCTAGAAAAAGGCTGAGCTCTTCTAAACATTGTGGAAAAAATAGCAAACATAATGATTTTAAATTGTACTTTGCAACAGCAAGAGTTACTTCTAAATGCACTGCATATCCAGATTTATTCAGTGTATTATGTTGATAAACCTCTTTAACTGAGCATCAATATTCCAAGCTTTAACACAGATTGGTGAAGTTTATTTGAGATATGGAGCCAGGTGAGGCAACTGGGTTGTAAGAATCAGCTTAAAATAAAGATAGCTTGCAAAAATGTGAACATCACAAGGCATGTTATAACCTTGACAACACTTGCTCTCTTATAATGTAAAGAACAGATGGCCAACTGAAAAAAAATTGAAGTGTTATGGGAAAAAATCCGTGATTCTTCCATAAAATTTCTGCTACACCTGAAGTGGAAAATGCTGGTAATGCTTGTAAGTAATTCAGTCACAGTGAATCTTTGCTTTGCTATTTATGGCTACTGATGTAATTAGAATCTCCCAAAGCACTGTTACAAATCATTTCACATGGAAATAAATATCTGATGCTAGTGATCATAATGACAAGAAACCACCTGAATACCTGAAAAGGATTCAGTGTCTGGAGAAGATTTGTCTGTTCCTGGAAGCAGGGTGTCTGTGTTCCTGCTTGTACCTGCTGAGCTTCATTTGACCCAAGCTCCCTACCTGACTAGTACAAATATATTTTGAGAGCTTCCAGCAGAGGTCAGAGGAATGCTGAGGCAAAATCTACACTTCTGTGGAGTGCATCACGGAGAAATGAAATAAAAATAAACAAACTACATCAGACTGTATAAAATACAGTGCTCTGGAGGGTTATGCCCACCTTGTCATTACATTGGACTGGTGTGGCAAATGGACAGCTGCTCGGTGGTTGGGATGCCAGTTAGTGATTGAGGAGCTCACAGTATAAAGAACTGCTCCAGATACCATGAACTGGGGCCGTCTCTGCTACTTTTAGAGAAGCCTTGTCAGGTACCATCTTACTGCCAAGTTCCCAAGGCAGTGTCTGAGTGCACTGTCACAGGAAAGACTGTGCTTCATTTGCTGGGTCTGTCACCTATAATGCTACTGTGACCATCATCTGCAAGAGAGCAACTGTGGCCTGGGTCACTGTCTTTTTCTCCCTCACCCTTTCTGACCTATGCTGGCAGTAAAAGAGAATATGGCATATATTGATGCCAGACACCAGTGCCAGTGACTGCTGTGACAAAATGGCAAATGACAGTATGTGGTGGGTGACAGTCACAACCAATGGATCAAATGAGAGTTGCTTCTTGTGAGCAGCTGCTCTGCAAGGCAGGAGAGACAATCGGCAGGCACTACGTAGCAGATGACAGAGCTACAATGATACATGGCTTCCTAGAAAATGAATCCATGTTACTTTTCAATGAAAACAGAAATAAATAACAAACAGCTGAATTACAGACAAACGTATCTCTCTCTCAAGTGTTGTAATAAAATGTTAATATCTTATGTTTGTTGTAAAAAGCATCCAACACAAATCTGAATGAGGAACTTAATGGAAGCCAGTTAGCAATAGCATAAGCACTCTTGCTGGTGACTGATCATTGGGTATTTAATTCAATAAAACAAGTGTGATATTTCCATTTTTTCCAAGTCATTAAGGACTTCTGTGACTTTTTAAATATGGTGGTGAATGGTTTGGCAACTACAACATCTACTTACCTCAGGACCACAGGATGCATTTCACGATTTCCCAGATTTCCATATATTCAGGTTATTCAAGTGGTCCTGATCCCAGTCCTCACTGGCAATGGGAGAGACTTTGTTTCCTCAGCCCTTTCCTTGATATTCAGGGACTTAAGACATGTGAGGAAAGTGATTGCCACTGAAAGCTGAGGTGAATATGTCTTAATTATTAGTCAAAATATTTTAATCATTTTGTGAAAATTGTATAGTTATATTTGAGTTAGAATCATAGAATCACCAAGTTTGGAAAAGACCCAAAGGATCACCCAGTCCAACAATCAACCCATCACCAATAGTTCTCAATAAACCATCTCCCTTAACACAACAACCAAATGACTTCAAACAAAGTGAGGTGACCAAAGACAGCACTGATGTTAATGGGAATGCCCACTGTGGCACTGGAGACTCTATGCATGGCTTACCATGGGACTAACAAGTAGGAGTGAAGAAAGGGCAGATCTCTTTGTCTTCCTTAGAAAATCCATGCCTGCTTAGGAGAAACACTCTGAAATGCTGTAGATTGAAAGTGCTGCCACAAGAAGCAACTGATGATTAAAGAAAATAAGCTCTGTCTTTTGATTGCTTATTCAGAAATTGTACAGGATGTGAAGCAAAACATCAAACACACATAAAATACAAAATAGATATTTTCTGTGGGTTGACTTTTTTTTTTTTTTAATTTCCTTTCATTAGAATGTTTTTAAGCAGCCATTTGTTCAGTATTTCAGGTGATGTTATGTGTATGTTTTATGTATCCATAATTAGAGACAAAATTGAAATTTGGAGTGTAGTTTGTGTGTGTGACAAGTGATCTTCTGTTTTAACCATAAAAAGGACAGCTGGTTGTTAGGGTCTACTACAGGTTGTCTGATCAAGCAGAGCCTGTTGACAAGATCTTCTTGCTTCAGCTGCAAGAGGCATCAGACTGAAAGTTTCCCATCCTGCAGAGAATTTCAGCTACCCAGATATCTGCTGGCAAAGCAACATGGAGAGCTGCAAGCAGTCCAAGAGACTCTTGGAATTGGTGAGGGATTTGAAAAACAGCAAGAAGGGATTCTTTAGATACATAAATTGGGAGGAGAGACAGCCAAAAGAGAGTGTATCCCCTCCAATAAATGGAAAAGGAGAGCTGGCCTCCTCAGACATGGTGAAGGCTAAAGTACCTAACAAGTTCTTTGCCTCAGTCTTCATGGCCAATCAGACTTCTCATCCCTCCTGTGTCCTTTAAATTCCAAGCAGAGTTGGGGGAGCAAAATCTCTCCCAGTGTATGAGCAGAGTAAGTCCAAGACTATCTCATGAGACTGAATGTATAAAAGCTAATAGGGACAGATGAAATGCATTCCAGGGTTCTGAAGGAACTGGCTGATGTGGTTGCCAAGCTACTCTCCATTGTATTTGTAAAATGATGGCTGCCAGTTGAAGTCCCTGGTGACTGGAAAAAGGGAAGCATCTCTCCCATATTCAAGAAAGGGAGAAAGGAATAGCCAGGGAACTGTAGATCATTGAGCCTTACATCTGTACCTGGGAAGATCACTGAACAGATCCTCCAGGAAAAGATGTTAAGGCATATGCAAGATCTGGAGGTGATCTGAGACAACCAGCATAACTTCACTAAGGACAGATCATGGCTGACCTAGGGGAGGGCTACTGCGTGTTAAGATTCTCAGGCTTCTGCTCCTTCTCCTCATTAAGTTTTATAGACATCAAGAAGGTTCTAGCAGAGCTTATATATTGTCTAAATGTGCTAAAAATGATGCTTCTCTCACATCTTGCTATATATCAGGTCATTGAATCTGTACTGGGATACAGACCGGTGAGAGAATGAGTAGACTCCATTATAACATGCTAAAAGGCACAAAGGGAGTGTCTGGGTGAGTGGTTTTCATGACCTCCCCCACTAGCTTGATAGGGCAGTTGCATACTGTGCTAGGAGACTCAGCTGTGGATACCTATACTAATACAGTTCCTGTCAGAGTGATTATATTACCAGGATGTTCTTTTTCCCAGTTCCTTGTAGAAAAGACTTTTGAAATATATCTTTAAAAATGAGTCACAGAAGAAATGATCAAAACAAAAAGGTATCTTTTTGAAGATCAGCTTGAACCCTTAGACTTACTCCTGAAATAGTCTCTACCATAAATGGATTCATTTTTGCATCTTGGAAAAAAAAAAAAAAGTTGATTGTTGTTTACTGATTTTCATACTCAAGAAGTGGATTATGTGAAGTGAATAATTAGAGATTTCTCCCTGCTCTTTTAAGTTCGCTTCTTTATGTGAATAGACAAGTTTGATGAGATATTCCAATAGAGGAAGCCACTGCAGAAACAAGATCTGCTTGCTGGATAAACGGTGATTCAGAGGCACTTATCTACAAGATAACTTCCATTGAAAAATTCTTCCATTCTGATTTTTACCTTTACTATGCTTTATATTAGTGAATGCTATAATTTTTTAACATTTTTGTAATTTGACAGTCTTTATACTTTCCCAATGGAAAAAAAAATGATTTAAATAGCTTGCTTAATTATTTAGTTACAGTAAGGTTCCTTAATGCTGGAATTAATACTGAAATACAGTGACTAATTATAATTGTTATGTGATGAATGAACAGTTAAATTACAGCTTTTTGTGGTGTGTGATATAACTAATCATACTTCAGTTTAGATGAGTTGATTAAAACTTTCTTTTCTCTCTCAATTTTCTGTAAACTTTGCTTTTATGATGTTGAGCATAAAGGATATTAAAAATATTAGTATCAACCTAGCTTATGTGAAGCCATGCTTCTCAACAAAGTAACAAGACCCACAGGACAAAGTTAGAAAGGAATTCAGCGCAGTGTATCCTATCTTATAATTAGTTTCAGGGCATGGGCAGACAACTGTAGTAATCTGCAAATGATTTACACATATCTAATAATTGTTTCTGCCATTACTGCTCTATTTCCCCCTCATTTGTTCCTTCTCACATCACCTAAATATCTCCCTTTTCCCACCTTCTGTTAATCCCATAAACATGATGTCCAAATGCTTATCCTTAGTGTGCTATGGTGTGCTCCACACCTCTAGGTAGCAACGCTGATGATGCATTGAGCTGCTTTTTTTTATGCTTGGACACTGGAGCTCATGGCTATCCAGATACACATGCACAAATGAATCAGTTCTAGTGTGATGGGGATCCATCTCCCTCTTAAAACTCCTTTGTAACTAAGGAAAGGACTCAAAGATCACAACTCTTCACATTTCTCCAGAAGACTTGGGACTGTTTCTGCCCCTTTCCCATGGCTGTCTGAGTCCTGCCACATCTTTTTAACTGCATTTTAATCTCTTTTCTGGCTCTGCTACATAAGCCTCAGCTGTCTCAGTAGAGAGCCAAGCTCTGAAAGACTGTGTGTCCTAAGATCAGTATCCTGCGGAGCCTATTTGCAGTCAAAGGCTTTTCTGCAACAAAGGCGGCTGATCTTTACAAATGTGTAGTAGGATTTTTTTCCTCCTTTTGTAAATGACAGTTCCCTAGGATTAAAGGTGCTGCTTTTCTATGTGTTTCATAGGGAGCCAATTAATATTGATTTGTGTGATTTCTGTTTGTTCCCCCCTGCCCCAGCTCTTTTCTCACATTGGAGAATAAGATGGTAGATGAGTCATCCTTTCAGCTTTCCAATCCTTATTTTACCTGCTACTTTTGAAGCTCCTGATAAACTGTAGGGATTTGTTGATATTTCTAATAGTGAGACAGGGCACTGCTATGAAAAAGCAAGTGTTAATGTCACTCACACAGTAAGTTTCAATAATTATAACTCCCAGCGTCAATAATTTAATTGGTACTAGACATCAGTAACTTTTTTGGATATAACTGCTTAACAAAGACATCACTATGCATTCATTAATTTCTATCTCATGTCTTGATTTAAACTGCATTATTAGCTGAATATGTTTGTGAACATTTCTTTTGGTCATAATGGCAGTATTGCAAATTAGATAGTTCCCTACTGAAAATATCCAAGCAATTTCATATTTTCATGAGAATAGCACATTCATGTGAGTAGTAATGCTTTTATTAAAAAATGAACAAACAAGCAATCCCAACTCCAATCCTGACCAAAAAAGCACTTTCTTATAGCATTGATTATAAGAAATCTGAAATGTATCAAAATGAATGTTGCACTAGTTGGCTGTAAAGATAGAAGTTAAATTTATCTCTGAAGCAGTTCCAGTGCACTACAGAGCTAAGACAAGAATGGACTTGGCGAGCTTCATAGATTCATTAGGTTGGAAAGGACCTACAAGATCATCTAGTCCAGCCATCCTCCTATCACCATCCCTACCCACTGAACTACTAAATCAAATCCCTTAGCACCTCATCTAAACGCTTCTTGAACAGCGCTAGGGATGGTGCCTCAACCACCTCCCTAGGCAGGCCATTCCAGTGCCTGACCACTCTTTCAGAGAAAAAATGTTTCCTCAGGTCTAATCTAAATCTTCCCCGGAGCAACTTGTGGCCATTCCCTCTCGTTCTGTCATTAGTTATCTTGGAGAAGAGGCCCACCCCCTCCTCACCACAACCTCCCTTCAGGAAGTGGCAGAGTGCAATAAGGTCTCCTCTGAGCCTCCTCTTCTCCAGACTAAACAACCCCAGCTCCCTCAGCCGCTCCTCATAAGACTTGTGCTCCAGACCCCTCAGCAGTTTTGTTGCCCTTCTCTGAACACGCTCCAGGGCCTCAATGTCCTTCTTGTAGTGGGGCCCAAAACTGAACACAGTACTCAAGGTGCAGCTGTACCAGAGCTGAGTACAGGGGAATGATCACCTCCTTGCTCCTGCTGGCTACACTATTTCTAATACAGGCCAGGATGCTGTTGGCCTTCTTGGCCACCTGGGCACACTGCCGGCTCATGTTGAGCCGAGCATCAACCAACACCCCCAGGTCCTTTTCCTCTCTACATTCTTCAAGCCATTCTGCCCCAAGCCTATAGCATTGCATGGGGTTATTGTGGCCAAAGTGCAGGACCCGGCACTTGGTCTTATTGAACCTCATCCCATTGAGCTCAGCCCAGCTATTCAGCCTATCCAGATCCCTCTGAAGGGCCTCCCTACCCTCCGGCAGATCGACACATCCTCCCAACTTGGTGTCATCTGCAAACTTACTGAGGGTACACAATTCCCTCGTCTAGGTCATCAATAAAGATATTAAATAAGACGGGCCCCAATACCGACCCTTGAAGGACACCACTCTTAACGGGACGCCAGCTGGACTTAACTCCATTAACCACTACCCGCTAGGCATGGCCCTCCAACCAGTTCTCCACCCAGAGAAGAGTGAACCTGTCCACTCCACGGACTGCCAGTTTCCCCAGGAAAATACTGTGGGAGACCATGTCAAAGGCCTTGCCGAAGTCCAGGTAGACTGCATCAACAGCCTTTCCTTCATCTACCAGTCTGGTCACCCAGTCATAGAAGGAGATGAGACAAGCTTGACCTGCCCTTTGTGAAGCACTGGGTCTGGAGCACAAGTCTTATGAGGAGCAGCTGAGGGAGCTGGGATTGTTTAGTCTGGAGAAGAGGAGGCTCAGAGGAGACCTTATTGCACTCTACCACTTCCTGAAGGGAGGTCGTGGTGAGGAGGGGGTGGGCCTCTTCTCCCTGATAAATAATGACAGGACAAGAGGGAATGGCCACAAGTTGCGCCAGGGAAGATTTAGATTAGACCTGAGGAAACATTTTTTCTCTGGAAGAGTGGTCAGGCACTGGAATGGCCTGCCTAGGGAGGTGGTTGAGGCACCATCCCTAGCGCTGTTCAAGAAGCGTTTAGATGAGGTGCTAAGGGATTTGATTTAGTAGTTGGGTAGGGATAGTGATAGAAGGATGGTTGGACTAGATGATCTTGTAGGTCCTTTCCAACCTAATGAATCTATGAACCTATGAACCTGTGCTGGCTGGGTCTGATCCCTTTAGTGCCATGGATGTGTTGTGTGATCTCCCTCAAGGTCATCTGCTCCATAACTTTCCCTGATACCGAGGTCAGGCTGACAGGCCTGTAGTTCCCCAGGTCTTCCTTACGGCCTTTCTTGTAGATGGGAGTCACATCGGCAAGCCTCCAATCTTGTGGGACCTCTCCAGGTAACCAGGAATGCTGATAGATGGTAGAAAGCGGCTTGGCAATCACCTCTGCCAGCTCCCTCAGCACCCTTGGGTGGATCCCATCTGGTCCTATGGATTTGTGGCAGTTCAGATGGAGGAGCAGATCTCTAACTGTCTCTGCTTGGATCACAGGGGGTATATTATGCGCTCTGTCCCAGACTTTCAGGTCAAGGCAAAAAGTACCCTGAGGATAACTGCTCTGTCTATTAAAGACAAATGTGAAGAAGGTATTGAGAACCTCAGCCTTTTCCTTATCCTCCGTGGTTACATTCCCTGCCTCATCAAGTAAAGGAGTGAAATTCTCCTTAATTCTTCTCTTACTGTTAATATATTTGTAAAAGGATTTTCTGTTCTCCTTTACTGAAGTAGCCAGTCTAAGATCGAGCTGGGCTTTTGCATTTCTAACTTCCTGCCTGCAAATCTTGGCAAGTTCTCAGTAGTCTCTCCAAGTAGCCTGCCCCATCTTCCAGAGGACATAGACTCTTTTTCTTCCGGAGTCTCAACAAAAGTTCCCAGTTCATCCACACTGGTCTTCTTCCCCTCCGGCTCGCCTTGTGGGACTCAGGGACAGCCTGCTCCTGTGCCTTTAAGATTTCCATCTTGAGGAGCATCCAGGCTTCCTGGACCCCTTTACCCCTCAGGAGCGAGTCCCAAGGGACCCTTGCAACAAGCATCCTGAACAGGTCAAAGTCTGCCCTCCGGAAGTCCAAGGTAGCAGTTTTGCTAGTCACCCTCTTGACATCATCAAGAACAGCAAACTCCACAATTTCATGGTCACTCTGGCCAAGATAATCCCCAACCTTCACATCTCCTACTAGTTCTTCTCTGTTAGTAAAGAGCAGGTCTAGCTGGGCACCTCCCCTGGTAGGTTCTTGCACCAGCTGTGTCAGGAAACTATCTTCCACACATTCTAGAAATCTCATGGGCTTCTTCCTCTGCGCAGTATTATATTTCCAGCATATGGCAGGGAAGTTTAAGTCCCCCATGAGAATAAGTGCTGGCCATCGTGCATCATCTACGAGTTGCTTGTAGAACACCTCATCTATCTCTTCATCCTGACTAGGCGGTCTATAGCAGACCCCCACCACGATGTCACTCCTAAAGACCAACCCCCCTGATCCTTATCCATAGAGACTCTATCATTTCCAACCTCAAGCTCTTCAACATCAAAACACTCTTTGATACAGAGAGCTATGCCACCACCCTTTCTTCCCTGTCTATCCTTTCTGAAGAGCTTGTAGCCATCAATCCCAGTATTCCAGTCATGGGAGAGGTCCCACCATGTTTCTGTAATAGCCACAAGGTCATAGTTAGACTGCCTCACAATGGCTTCAAGCTCCTCTTGTTTGCTGCCCATGCTGTGTGCATTGGTGTAGATGTACTTCAGCTGAGATATCTGCCTCACCCCTTTCTCCAGCACAGCCTCCTTAGGCTCTTTACTGGAGAGCCCTGTTTTATCCCCTTCCCCCGTCACAGCTAGTTTAAAGCTCTCTCGATGAGTCCAGCTAGCTCCTGTGCTAGGATTCATTTCCCCCTTTGAGACAGGTGCATTCTATCAACAGATAACAAGCCAGGAGCCGAGTAAACTGCCCTATGGTCAAAGAATCCAAAGTGTCTGTCTCTACACCAGCCTCTCAGCCAATTATTCATCACCTGTGTTTTCCTAGCCCATTCTGTGTCCTTCACCACCCCAGAAGGTATAGAAGCAAACACCACTTGTGTTCCCACCCCTTGAACTAATCTCCCTAAAACCCGGAAATCTCTTTTCATAGTTTGCAGGCTTCTCTGTGCTATTTCATCACTGCCTGCCGCATATGTTCTTAATGCTGATCAGAGGGATATTTCGGAGTTACAGGCATGCGTTTAATCAAAAGATTGGAGGGAGATGTGACTCTTGCTTGTGATTATTTAAAAAATTTTGTAGGGTCTATTTGAATGTCTTTCATAAATATCAGTGTAAATAGATTTGTTCATTTCTGGAAGCCTTTGGTAGGCATGGAGAGGCCTTACAGAAACAGTGAAAGGACTGTACATTAACCTTGTAATGGCCATTCTATAGAGGAATGAATAGAGAGTAGAGTAGATAATGTAGTCTGTAAGTCTGTTGTTTAATAGTGAAGCCCCTGCATGGTTAACCTCTGAAAAAATCATGGGACAGATGCAGCAAAAATACATTTGGCCAAAATTTGATTTACATTCACAGCCTCTATTCTAATCTGGAAAGATGCAGGAGCTTTTTTTGGGTATTAAGTAACTTAATGAAAGTCTGGGACTGTCTAAACCATAGAAGAGAACCTCTTCTTGTCAAGCAGTATGGTTTCAAGGCAAGGTACTCTGCTGCAATGCAGGAAATTTTACTTTCTTGAATTAAAGCAGCTCTGTGGAATTAGGAAAATCACTTTTCTTATTCTTAATTTATCTTTCTGAAAAATTGGAATGCTTTCTCTTATATTATCATAATCTTCATGGGTTAAAGTCAAGGTAAAGGCTGATATAATCTGTGGAGTACCCACTGTCAGAATGTCATGGAACAAGGGACTTCTTGCCTTGTCAGTCTGTTCCTTTGGGCACAGATAGGTTCAACAGCCTGCCTAATTTCTTGGCTTTAGAAGAATCAAGCATTCTTATGATACAAATCAATATTGCTCATATTTGAGCAAAATAGTTTGATTGATCTGGAACCACAGATTATATGTTCTGTCTGCAGATTCTTTTGAATATTAGTAGACAACTTCTTTTTCCTCTTTTCTTCCCTCTGTAATAGATCTGGGACTCAGCTTTCTTGATGCAGGCATCCCCCAAAACCCTGTTCTCGCTAAGGAATTAGCCTTCTATTTCTTCTCCAAAGCAGCATATGCAAGGTCCTCTTCCTTCATGTCCATGCAACCCACCAAAGCCTCTGCTATGTAAATGTCCTTAACGTTGCTTCTTGATCTCTTGGGAGCATCAATTTTTTTTCTTCCAGCCATTCTTGCTGCAGTCACATTACTGTTTTGTCCTACCTTATTAACTAGATCCTTCCTGAGCAGGTATGAAGCTAATGAAACTCCTGCACAGAGCAACAAAATGGGGCTACTTAAGTCTTTTCAAACAAATGTGCTAGCTTCTATTAACTTCATGGAAAAACTCTGTTCCTCTAGAAGGAATCAGACTTGTACCTTTTGGAGGGGTAAGAATGAACTAAAATTCATTACTTAAACAAGCAAAATACTGTGTGACACTGCTGATGAACTGCAGCATCAGAATCCCAGGGATATCTGTTTTGTGATTACTGCTAGCTTGTTTTTGTGCTAGATGCCATGTGGACTTGTGAAAAACCTGTGGATTTAATTTTTCTATGATTGATAAGATTACATTACCAATACTAGAACTTCTAGAAGAGAAATGACTTAAATGATTTTCCCCACTTGTTGAAGAACAATCAGATTTTAAAATGAAGATATACTCAAAGCATTTTTTTCTTATTCAAAGGTTTCTAATTTTGTGTTTAGTCTATTGGCTTGAATCAAAGATCAAATTTGAAATAGTTCAGTCTATATCTTTGCTTTTATTCATTCTCCTTGCAGGCAGGCTTAGATTGCACCTTCCTCTCAAGCAAAGCTTTAGATTTAATTATTGTTCTGTATAAATCTTAAGATGATAGGATTAGTTTCATGTTGTTCAAAAATGATCAGTATGACTGAGGTATATCTCTATCAGAATGAAATACCTCCTTGTCCTCAAATTACAGTCTTTCAAATGGAAAGACAAAATGTTTTCTTCCTCTTATTTTTATTTTATTTATTCCTTATCAAGCAGGTTAAACATAATTAAGACATAGACTTTTCAGACATTTTTTCTTTCATTTAATTCTCATTTACTCCATTCCTGAAAAAAAAAAATATTGTATAAGCATCCCTTTTAAAATTATTTGAAGGAAATTTTACTGACAATTCTACTATTCTTGCACAAATATTTTGCAGACAGCATTTAACTTCAGATAACTTGTCTCTTTGCCAGGGGTTTCCTGCATGCTTTCTCCAACTGAAAGTTTTTATTTTGCTTGGATATACTGCATGGCCTCTGGATGTTTGGCTGTATCTTTTTCTGACAGTTTTTTTCTTCTTTTTTTTCTCAGCCCCTAGGCCAGAGACAAAAGAGCACGTTATCTGGACTTACCTCCTCTCCAAAGTTAGGCAGGCTATCAGTCATCTCTCTAATTCCTCCCTTTCCACTTTTAATTTCTGAATTCTTCCTGCCCTTATGTTTAGGTGAAGTCAGCCTTTGTGTTGTTCTTTTACTGTTGCTTTTCATGCTTTAATCCCATCTGTAGTAACACTCAAAGTTTAGAAATTGTTCTCTCTGACTTCTCTGCTTATTACTTGAATTTCTCTCTTCTCATGCTTTCTTATCTCCTTTGGTACTACTCATCCTTCCTCACCTGCTATGCCAAATTATTCTGCTGCTTCTAGTTCATTAGCACCTGTTCGATGAGCAGCTCATTTGGGAGCATTTGAACCATAGGACACAGTTCTGTCTAAGGAGAAGTAATGACCTCCCTGAGCCCGTTCTTCTCATCTTTGTGTCTGACTCTACACCTGAATCAATGTATCTGACAAAAATTCAGAATCTCTCTGTCAGAAATTATCAAAGCCATCATAATCCTTCTCTAATGATTAGTTGTAACCAGCCTATATCAGTATTTACATGTTCACCTCTGATCTTTACATAGTTGCTCAAATTTTTGACAGTTTTCCTCTCATTAAATGGATTTTGCAAGGTAGAGGTTGTCAGAATAAGTAGGACAGCAGCTTCTGGCACCATTTATTAGTGTGTTCTGACTTGAATGCTACTCCTAGAAGCACCAGCACAGATATTTGTGTTATCTTTGGCTATTGCTCACTCTGAACTGTGCACAGCAAATTTTCAGGGGAAAAAATATAGTCAGGGAAGAAAGCCTGTTATTGTAGGTCCCTAACAGTTTGTGCAATTTTTCTGGGCAGTCAACATTTGCACTTATGTTGTTATTCTAGGTCTTGTATGATCCCTGGATCAAATCAGCCTCAATGTGAGCTGCTGAAGGAGAGTGCTTGATGGAGGTCATGAGTTTATTTGTGCCTGCTCTGAATCTGGAAAAAGGAAAGAAGACTGATTTTCAGAACTTGACTTATTTCCTTAAAAATTAACAGCTCATTAGAAGAAACTTTTGCAAAATTCTGTTTGTTTTCAGTCAAATTATTCAGCTTCCATTTAATGGAATAAAGTTGGATTGATGATTGTGCTCAGGATAATACCATATTCAGAAACTGTGTATGTAATAAGTCCAGGAAATCCTCCTTCTTGTGACATAAAATTAGATCTGTGAGTTTTGAATAAAATACGAGGACCAGACTAATTGCTGTGATGTTGGTAATGGTGCCCTGTACTCTCTCATACAACTCTGGCAACTCTGAAGGACACTCGAGACCAGGAGTGGATCAGCCAGGTTCACACTTGGTTTCAGAGCAGACATTGAAATGTCATTTCTCTCATTTAAATGGAGGCTAAAACTCTGATTTCCTCCTGAGTTTGCTAAATATTTGTCTTGAAGTAGAACTAGACAAAGGTCAACTCAGAAGTACCACTTGTTTCATGGCAAGAATATGTGCCTCAGGTTTCTGGTTTAATTAAATGAATTTCCTTAACACTGAATGAAATGATGTAAGAAGGCATCTCCATGACACTACATTTCCATTCAAATGAAATTATTCCAGAACTGAACTTGAGAATTGGTTTTACAAGTAATTCTGAATCAATAATCTGTGTTTTTTTAGTTGATAAGTTGTTTGCCAAAATGGTTGTGAATAAACATTTTTAAGGACAGACAATTTGAACAGTTCTAGGACTTCTTCAGTTATACATAATTTTTCATACTGATGTTACTGTAAAATTGCTACTGATCAGCAAGGTGATATTATAACTTCCATGTTGCTATAATCTTTTTAAGGTTGTGTGCATTTTATCATTTTAATCTAGTTGGCAAGTCTGTTTTTTTTTTTTAGCTGTCGTAAAACATTTTGCAGCCAGAATCAGGCCTCTTTTACAATGTAAATTTCACATTGCAGAATCCTATTACATTTCAAGGAAGATCTAGTTTTAGTATTCACTGAAACATAATCCTACTATATAATTACACAGATTCAGGTATTAACCTTTCCTTATTACACATTGCTTCAAAGAAATATTGTATAGCTATACAAAACCACTTAAGCATAAGATAACAGCGCTTCAAATGGCTGGAGGATTTCACCTTTCAAAGCACTTAAAGCAAGTTTAGTGTTATCTACTGTTTTCATGTTCTGTTGTCTCTCTTGGTTTAATCGTGATTAAAAATTGTACTTTATAAAGCTCTTTATCTTTCTCAGTATTCAGAAATGGATTCCTTTGAGGCAGAGCTCACAAAAATTAAAATAAAAATAAGAATTAAAAAAAAAATCATTTCAGAGAAAGTAAAGACCTAGACTAGGCTCTGGGAAATGCTGGTTCAGTAATGATGACAAGATAACCGTAAAGAGTGACTATCGGAATCTATTTATAGACAGTATACATCAAGAGTATAATGCACTGAAGGGAAGAAGAAATTCTTGTGGCAGCTATATATAGCTTTTCTTCTGTACTCTACAGAGGATTGTTTGTGAAAGCTGATATAACAAGTTCTTTAGAAATAGGAGCCATTTGTCTGCCTGAAAGCAGGAGAAAATATGAAGCAATATCACAATCAAGCTTCTGTCAGTACTCTTGAATTGCTTTTTAAGGATGCTGTGTGACAGATGAAGTTTTGTGAGAGTTTTGCAAACTGACTTAACAATTCCAGCATTTCAAGGCTTCCGTGGAGAATGGCTCTGCCTTAAGCCTTCCTGTTTTGTCTGTTAGACCTCATGGTTTTGGAGTGGGAACAATCTTGCAGCATGCATAACTGAGATTGAATAGATCTCTATGTTGAAATCTTGCAATTATGATAGTACTCTGGAGCAGTATATAAATTAACAAATTTTTTTTGTCTTTGTATTTTTAAGGCTATTTCTCAATTATCTTTAGAATCAGAATCTTCCTTAACTTCACTGAATACATCCAACCTTATTTTGAAGGTCCTTGTGCAAGCCCCGAGTTTCTTACTCAACATGTTCCTTAATACATTTAAGTTCTAATCAGTTACCTGTAGAAATTACCTTTATTACCTGAAGAACTAGTAAATTACACAGAAGTTTCTTTCTGACATAATCTGTGCTACGTATCCTGAGCACACTGCTACTGAGTAGACATTTCATATCTTGTGTTCAGCAGTACTGTTGTTTGATTAGATGTCTTTGAAGGTCTTGGAAGATTTAGAGAAGGCTAAACCTTAGCTATAACATAAAAAATTACTTTCAGATTCAAAGGATAAATATTCAGCATTTTTCTTCCACAATTTTCTCTTAAGTGCCCTACATCATTGTATATTGGTTTGGTTAGGATATAGAGTCTGTGTTTTTCCCTTGTTCTGTTTTGTTCAGCTAGGTTAATGGTCATGATGTTATTTATTTATTTTTCTTGCAGGATTTGATTTAGTTACTATAGTGAAATGATATATTCTTAAGAGTATGATACCTTCCATTAAACCTATTGTAATAAAATAGAAAAAAAACACAGCAGGTCAGCATTCTACTCTGCAATCAATCTTGCAGTGATTGGATTGCTGACACAGTAATATATCAGCAATTGAGAGGATGGAGAGTAGTCTATTTTACAACTGTAATTGCTGCTGAAGCATGAAAATTATCTGTGAATGCATATGATACCACTTGGATCCAGATGTTCCTTTTCCACTTCACACATGCTTACCTTCAAAGGTAGCAGTGTGTGTTCTAACTGTCTGCCGTTACATTGTGTGTTTTTGGAAAGCATAAAGGTAAAATTATTGGAGATGCAAAGAAGAAATTTACTAATTATGTTTTCCTATTGGAAATTTAGACTTATCAGAAAAGCATATAATCATAGCATAGATGTTAACTGTACAGATTTTTTGAACCCCATAAATAAATTATATGTTTGCATCAACTACCTCAGATTGTTTTGTAGGTGTTATTTCTTTTCCATATGGTTACCAGATTTCTTTTAGGCATCCTCATTGGGGTTACTGGGGAAGTACTGTGACTGTGATACACCTTACCTACAGCACAGCAAGAAGAGCAATATGTCTGTATTTTAAAGTTGTGTTGATACAAGTAAGTGTAGAGAAAAAGACAAGACTCAATATATTCATACCTCTCTTGTTTCAAAAATAGACTCTCTAGGTGGTGAAGCAGTGTGGTAAGGCAGTGTGAGAAAGCAGGTCTTGACCCTATGTGAGCAGCAAAATAGTGGAACTCTGTTGTCCTGAAATTAAAGTATCATTAACCCAGTAGCATCTTAAATAAATGTGAACACAAAATGTACTCTGTGTGAAAAATTTAGATTGTTAAATGACTGACAAATACTTCTTGATTTATCAGATCTATTTTACTTTTATAAAATTCCTTGCCTACTTTCACTGGCACTGGATTGTTTCTCTCCATTGTTTTGTAGAAAATCTGATGGTTGATCTATCAGAAGACAAAGATCAAAATTACTTCAGGCTTGCAGGTCTGATACTGCCCACTCATTCTCTTAGAGGGACTAAGATTGATACATGAAAATTAAACTGTTCCTAGGTGGAAAAAATCAGAATGTAGTTACAGAGGCTTTTGTTTGTTTGTTTGTTTGTTTGTTTGTTTTAATTGCCACTTTTAAAATCTGTCATTTCTGATAGTGGTTTGGGTTTTTTTTGTTTGTTTCTCCTTAGGAGAATGAGATTTTTTTTGTTGTTGTTAGCATTAGAAAAACAGATAGTTGCCCATAACATTAATCTGTTAATCTTTTTCTAGGTGAGCCACATGGCTTGCACTAAAATATTGAACAATTTCATCAGTGTAGGACAGCATGAACTATGCAGAGCTGCCTGCTCATTTGCTCTTAAATGGTTTTTATTTCCTTTCTAGCACTCTAACTTTATGAGAAAAATACTGCAGATGTTGGATGATGAAATCTCAGGCGCCCTGCATTGATTCTCATTATTAAAAGTTAATTATAGTAATGAGTTCACAAATTAAGTACTTAAACAATGTTTTAGGAACTGTAAGTACAATAAAGCCAATTTTAATTTTACATTCATGATGGACTCCGTGCATTGACCTAAATGACATAAAGCTAAGTTTGATGGGTTAAATTTGGCCAAACCTTTTTTTTTTTTTTTTTTGTGTTCACTCATGTCACCTTTCCAGGAATAATGCATATCTTCAGAGTAATTTTATTTTGGTGTTTAATGGCACAAATAGAATTGTAGTGTGCAGATTTCTTTTCAGATATATCAAAGAGGTTCTCTCATGTTCAAAATACCTTCAATCTAATGTCCACATAGATAAGCAAAAACTTCAGTAAAAATGAAGGCATAGTTATTTTGTCTTATTTGGTGTGCTGTACCTAAATGGGAAGTAGCTCTTCAGAAGAGTCATCATATCAGAGAAAGTCATCTAATGTGATCTAGTTCTGCTTGTACATCTAAAAAATATAATGAATGGATATGTACATATATTTACTTATATTATGATACCTTCAATTTCCCCCATGTCGTGTTTTCATGATAGAGTGTCTCAGGGAATCAGCAGTACTGTTGCATTGATTTGAAATTTAGATTTTTAGGTTTTACGAGTTTATAGTGGAAGGAATAGATCCTGTGATTGATCTTCTCCTTCACTTCCTGAAGCTTCTCCAGTTCTTCTAGACAAAATGCTTTATCAAAGTTTCCAAGACTTTTGATAAAACCATATAATAAGAAAAATACCACACTGTAGCTATTTTTCTAACAAAAAGAGAGCCGTCACTTTTGAGAAAGAAGAACCCATAGGCAAACACTTGCAAAACTCCCATTTTACTTTGTTCATAAAGTTGTCTTTTATTTAAAACTCTGAAAGGCTCCCTAGCAACAGCTAGATTTGTATGATTCACGTCTTTCTTTAATTTTACAATGGATTACTATTACACAGGAAGCCAGATAAGAAACATTATTTCTTTGACAGGCAAAATAAATTGTATAATTTCTATTGTTGTGTGTTTTAATAAGTTTTCTGTTTGAATGTCTTAATATTGGTTTATCAGTTTTGGAACTAAGTTTGGTTGAGAGAAGCAAAATCTTCTTCAGTCATGTTTCACCTTCTTTGTGAAAATCCATCCACAGTACATCTGTGCTATGGGCTTTAAACTCCATTTAACATGGTCAGTGCTCTGTTTTTTTGTTTTTTTGTGTGTGTTTTTAATTTTATATTTTTTTATTTTATTTTATTTTATATATTAATTTATTTTAATGGTTAGTACCAGATAAAAGTACTGAATTCTACATAGGGATGAGATCACAACATCCCCCAAGGTGGGCCACACATATATTTTCTTTAGAAGACAGTAACTACCTGGACAGAGATCTCAGAATCATGGAATTGTAGGGGTTGAAAATGACCTCTGGACATCATCTAGTCCAACTAGTCCTAAAGCAGGTTCCCCAGGAAAGCATCCAGGCAGATTTTGAATGCCTCCAGAGAAAGACTCCCCTCTCAGTCTTCTCCAGGCTGAACAGCCCCAGATCTCTCAGGTATTCCTCATACAAGAGATGCTAAGTGCCTCTAATTATCTCTGTGATCCCCTGCTGGACTCTCTCCATTAGCTTCAGTATCTGTCTTTCTTGAGCTGGGGAGCCCAGAACTGGACACAGTACTCTGGATGTAGCCTCATGTTGGCAGAGTGGAGGGGAGGATCATCTCCCTTGACTTGCTGGCCACAGCCCAGGATACCATTGGCCTTTTTTGCCACAAGGGCATATCGCTGGCTCATGGCCTGCTTGTCCACAAGGGTACCCACATCCTTCTCTGCAGAATTCCTTTCTAGCAGCTCAGTCTCTAACCTGTACTGATGCATGTGGTTATTCCTCCCCAGGTGTAGGACTCTGCATTTGCCCTTGTTAAACCTCATCAGGTTCTTCTCTGCCCAACTCTCCAGCCTATCCAGATCTTGCTGGATGGAAGTACAGACTTCTGGTATGTCAACCACTCCTCCCAGTTTTGTATCACCAGCAAACTTCCTGAGAGAATCCTCTATCCCTTCATCCAGATGGTTAGTTAGATGGTTCCTAGCAAAGAATTATAAAATTTCCTCTGGAGAAAAATGTGGAGACACTGGCAGTGCCTTGTGGCTGTGATAGTAGTTCATGAATCAAGACCAGCTCTTTCTAAGCATGACTTTTTTGTCTTTACAGTAAAAATAACAGGAAAAATATTATTTTGACAGAAAGAAATTAAATGGCATTAAAGCAATGGATTAACTATAGCTGTTTTGGCTTATCCATAACTGTTTCAGAGCCACACATTTGTATTTCAGTCAGTTACTGTTTCAGAATCCTGAGATGGATATGTATAATCACCTCAGTGTACACAGCTTAGTGATACCATAATACTCTACTCTGTTTGTGCTGGATAGAAGTGGCATAGAATGGACTGGACAAAAATATACTCATTTTTACTTTAAAAGACAGACACCTTTACTTTGTCAGCTTACATATTTCTGCAAAAACTGTTAAACTCTTGGAAAAGATCATTGAATGCTTGATTAACTTATCTCATGACAGACAGGAATATACTTTCAATAGCTAGGGACAAGTGTATTGAAGATAGCATTAATGAAGAACCTCTCATGAAATTTTATATTGTAGTATCTTTCAGGGTAGAAGTTGGATACTTATTATTAACATTTGAGCCATGTTCAGTCCAATCTAAAAGATTTTCTTTGCATTTTTCCTAATAAACAGTACATATTATTTTCATGTTCTTAAACAAAATATTTTTATTTTTTGCTTATTTATATATTAATTATTATAATATATTTACTTATATATTAATTTATATATATAAACAAACAAACATCAACCTTCAAGTTTCAGATATTTTTTGTTTGTTTCTTTATTTTACTTAGGAGAACAGAGAACTAAGAATAGAAGTTTTCATTGCAAGGACTGTGAAGAAAGCCAGCATTTTAACAAAGCCATTGCTAACACTTTGAGAAGCCTTTCCTTTAATCAGATATTTAATACTGTAGTATCAGAAAAGGACCATGGTGATTTTTTAGCAGCATTGAAAATAGAAACAATGGCTTTCATAGTCTGTAGCAGTGGTACTTAACTGTCAATCTAACATAGCTATAAATCTATTAAGAACAGAAGACTTTTGTTTCTTCCTTTTGAAATATTTCCATTACTTTGTGATGTATTGCAACACAATAATTCACCTGCCTTTGATACTGATGAATATATCATCTTACTATGGTTCTGAAATACTTCCTAATTCATAGAGAAAAACTAGAAGAGTTCTGAAGTCATAAAATCCTTTAATGACTTGGAACCTCATCCTCTGTCTCTTTTAATAACTGAGTATTGAATGTCCTCTTAAAACTGGCTAGCTGTTTGAATTACAGGTTACAATGAGGTCTGGAATTTCATTGAGCAAAATTCATTTAAATAGGTATTAGCCTTCTCTTGTTTATGTAACTTTTTCCTCTATTTGTAATGTAGAAATGTAGAAACAACAAAGCAGCACAAATCTTAGTTGTTGTTGTTGTTGTTTTGTTTTGTTTTTGCCTTCAGCAAGTGCATTATGGAATACCTCCACTGAAGTCGTAGACTTTTGTCTGAAGTTCTAGCCAATATGGCTCTGTGAATGGCCATAGAAAAAAGGATGCCTGTGGCCATGGAGAACACAATAAGGTCTATAAGTATGTAATAATTACATAAAAGAGAAAAAAAGTCAAAACATAATGCTGAGGGAGGTCAACTCGAAGTATCTTAAGCTAAATCAAGACAGGAATTCCTTTGGAGTAAACAAAGTTGTTTCAAATTTTTTTGTCATAAACAAAACCAACCCAAGTGAAAGTTTAGATTATTGGGACACAATATACAAAAGGACTACAAGTAATGAATATCTGTTTTTAAATTTCCTCCAGCTTTTTTCTTGACTTGACAAATGCCTTCAGTAAAAGTAGTGTTAGTCTCCCAATAATCTTACCAGAGTATTTCAATCAGTTTTTCATGTAAATTAGGAAAAACAACCAGACAAAACTGATAAAATCCCAACCATTCAAAACTGTCCAATTCTTTCTGGAACTGGAACCAAACAGAGGAATACATTACTCATAATTAGGCAGCCCAAGAGGTCTTTCAGAAGTAAAATCCACTAAAGGAGCTCCTGCAAAATCCACAAATGATGTTATGCTAATTTAATAAAGGAAGAATATCTAACTACTGTGTGTTCAATTACACATAACAGTACTTTTCTTGTAGATACACATGTATAGTTGGATATTATTAGGTACATATGTGCTCTTGTCTTAGTTTCATCTGGGAAGGAATTGTTTCCTCGAGTGTCTGGTATGATGCCATGTTTTTGGTCCTAGGGGAAAAATTATGTTGGTAAACAGTGATGTTTATAGTTGCTGCTAAGCAGTGTTGTACAGACCCAAGGCCATTCTCAAAGATGGGAACAAGGAACCTGGGAGAGAACAGAAATAGGACAACTGATTTAAACTGGCAAAAAGGGTATTCCAATACCATATGACATCATGTGGAAGGAGTTTTTGAGGGAGTGGGAGTTCATTTCTCTCTTCCAGTCTTTGAGGGGCTAGCTGAGCACTCGTTCTGAGTTCATGAGCAATTGCTAGTTTTAACTCTAATCACAGGTTCTACTTCTTTTTCCAGTTCTCTTCCCAGTGCATCTGGGGAGATAGGGAGTGAGTGAATGATTGTGTGGTGCTCAAATACCTGCTGAGTTAAACCACAACTATACACCACACTTAATGATGCTGGAGAGACAGAGTGGACAGAATGACTGTGTACTGAGCTTCTTCCATAAAGAAGCTTGGAATGTACTGTCTGAGTCTAAACCTCTGGATCTTTTTACTTAACTATATTTGCACAAGTTCCTGAAAAAATTGCTATCCTAAAATGTAAATAATTATGACATTCAGTTATTTAGGGAACATAAAGATACAATTACTTCAGGTTGGATAGGCTAAGGTAGTAGCTGCAGATTTTTCTTCCCTGGGTCACTTCTTATAAAGTAATATCTTGAAAATCAAGCCAACAAACACAGTGTAGGTGTACAGCTGGCTGGAGCACAAATGAAAAAGAAGTAACTCCTAGCTTTGTGCTTAGGTAAATCTATTTCAGTAAACTTTTTTTTTTAATTATTTTTATTTTTTTAGAAGAGGTGGAAAAAGTAGTTTTTCATTACTGTGCACATTAATTCTGTCCTTTCTTTGTGCAGCATTTGATGAGCTGTAATTGTATTCTTGGCATTCACAATGAAGCACATTAATTTCGCTTTTAGGTCTTTTGAAATTCAGTAGAGAAATATGCAAATGGTTCAGGTGGTAGTATGTAATTCAGAAGAGGTGTTATATGGGATTCTTTTTTTCCTAATAGAAATAATGGAAATTTCATTGTCTTCTCAGTACTGCTTTATTCATCATTATTAATCAAGAATCTCTTTCCTCCCCAAACTTCGAAATTCTACTTTTTTTTCAGATCCTAATGACATTCTAGCATTCCTAATGTGTGGGGGAGTGATTGAGGGAGTTCCTTTTGTTATTCTTGTTATTTAACTGTATATGTAACTCACTGCTAAAATGGATTATACCCGTATGGATTTACTTAAAAATGAAACCATTCCACTGATATTAACTGAATATCAGAAACATAGGGAGCAGACTAACTATGTTCTCACAACCTCTTTGTGAATAGATCTGTCAATAGACCCTGGCTATGTCAGGAGTATAGAATATGATCAAGTACATCTACAGAAATGTGATTTTTTGAAGTGACATGGCTTTCATTATAATCCTGGGAGGCAAGTTTGCTTGTCAAGACCTACAGCGTGAGCTTTTTGCAGGCTGGGGAAAAAATCAGAATATGAAATTGTTTTTAATTTACATATACTGCTGAAGATTATGTATACTATATGTAAGCTATCTTCCTGGGTGCCATCTACTTAAATTTGCAGAAGTACCCTCATACTCCTTTTTATGGCATGCATGAATAAAGAAAACCCATGTAGAATGTCTCACTGATAATGTGATGGGCAAGATGCATGTATTTTAAGGGCTTAAAACATATAGAGGTTTGGGTCATTTCTGTCTGCCCCTGATTTAATAAGAAATAATTGGAATTATACAGTGTCAGGGTTTAGATGGAGTCACTTGAAGTTGACCTGGGGATTAGGGATGGACAAATGGGGTAAAATCTCTCAGTTTTGGTTCCCCAGTCTTCTAGTCATTTCAAATTCCAATACCAATCAGAATCAGAACTTTTCTTTCACCCTTCTTTTGAATGGGATAGCATGTTGATGAGATGAGGAAAGACACCCTATCAAAAAAACAACACAAACAATTTTGTTGTTTGTTTGTGTCACCTTTGAAGCTTGAACATGCGTTTATTCAAACTCTGTTCAATTTATTTTATCTTGATGACAATTCAAATTATGTTAAAGTTTGTTGCTTTTTTGTTTGTTGCTTGCTTGCTTTTCAATCAGGCCATGATTAAAGGCATTATCTTTAATTATGAAGCTTCTCACGTGAGCTTCTGGAAGCTTTTGACAGTATTGCATGATCACAAGCACTGTCCTGACTGCCATTGCTTTGATTTTTCCAGCACATCTCTAAGGGATGTCTTTACAAGAATTATCTGGCAGCTGGAAAGAAAGAGCTCTCTTTGCACTCACTGGAAAACATCTCTCTAGAACTTGTGTGCTTTTCTCTTATGAAATCACCTTAGAAAAGAAAATAAATAAATGGTAGCAACTTAAAAGGTTTATCACTATGTATTTAATATCTCACAGCTTTCTACTTAGGAGCAAGCTATTACTAGTCAGCCCTACTGCAGTAAGTAAAAAATAGAAACAGACACAGGAAGTTACTGTAAAGAAAACACTTCGTGTTACTGCCTGATGGGAACTTCTGTTCTTAAAGCTTTGAAAAGAATGGAGCAATTAAGGCCTGTGAGGTTCAAGCATAGGCATGTTGAACTTGTAGCCTACAGGCTATATGAGCCCCACTTGCAGTGTCTCCTCCCATTGCCCTACACTTAAGGCAGTGGCCCTGCTGCAGGTGAGCTCTCATTGCCCAGAAGCAACAAAATAGGAATGTGCTAGTAATGCTGTCTGGGCTGAATCTAGGGCACAAGGAGTGCGCTGTCTGGTGTAACTCAAGTTATGGCAAATAATTGTATGTGTTTTGATGCACTGGCTAAACACAGTCCTGTGAACAGTGAAAAATATACATCTGTGTGTACCATTTCGATAGAGGAATTTGAGAATGGATTTCAAGATTGACAAAAAAAATCAATTTATGTTTGTGACTCTATTTTCAGTTGATGTAAATACATTTCCTATAAACTTCCAAGTGCAACATGTAGAGTTGCAATTATATATTAAACTCAAAAGTTTGATCGTTTGCTTTACCAGATTTGTATTGGAGAGAAATACCCTTTGCTTCACAGTCACGCCTTGTTCACATGACCACATTTTGGTGATACACACATTTGTGAACAACTATTCTGAGATATGAAGTACATGAAGAGTAAAATTTTGTCAAAAATCTCTGACAAACACTTTGAGAACTCACAAGGAATGGCAACTGCTGCCATCAAAACAGATGTTTCAAAACAAGGTGAAATATCCACCAGTTTTATGTTTTTGTTGCTCTTTTTTTCTTATGTTTTAATAAAAATGTACAAAATTAACTTTTTTTTCAGTTATATATTATTTATATTGTATATTTTATTAAGGCTGTTCTGAAAGTAATACCTCCTGCTTTATTACATTGACCTATTACATCAGAAATGTCTGTTGGTGGTATGACAGCTGAAGCTGAATCTTCCCAACAATATTCCACTACATTTTATTGCCATGTGACAGATGGCAGCAGGGGGGAAATCTGACAAAATGGCACCTGACATGGAAGTGCAGATGAAGCAAAGGTGTGGAATTGAATTCCTGCATGTGGAAAAAATGTAAGCCATAAACATTCATCACACCTGATGAATGTCTATGGAGACTAAATAGTAGATGAGCGCAGTGTGTGGTGTGTTTCAGCAGTGGTGACAGTGACAGTGGGGTCACCTCTGCTGGTGCAGCTACTGATGAGCATGGCATGCAGGCTCTTGTTCGTTACTGGTAAAAATGCATAGCTAACAGTAAGTGCCTATATTGAAAACTAGTGTTTTATAGATGAGAATTTGCTCTATCAAATAGTGTTACTGTACTCTTCATACCTGTTGTAGTTTCCATGAAAATAAATAGGACACATTCCTTTCAGAGTAACCTATGTATAAGCAGCCCAAGACAATTCCTTCTTGCTCAGTGCAGCCCAGACATTTTAAAAGGTTGAGCATCCATGTTCAAGTAACTATTTTTCATTAAGTTGCACTTAATATATTTTTCTTATATTTTGTCTGAGTGTTACATTGGCCCCAAAGGAGGACAAAATGTTGCAGTTTTAAGTATGGTACAGAGTAATAGCTACTCTGCCACACTGAGCCTGTAATGCATAGTGAAGGCTGCTACATAGCAGGGGAAAGGGATGAGACCAAAGATGTGTCTGCAGTATGCTAGCCAGCGAGAGAAGCAGTGGGCCTTTCCATTTGGAAGATGTGTTTTTTCTGTCATGTCCTCTTATGGCAAAAAACCACTTATTTTATCCCGATGTTCTCATTCTGAGTAGCTTTTATTTATGGCAAAAGTCTGGTACAGCTGTGCACTTGGGGATAGGTGTACATTTCCAATAAAGTCTGCAAATGAGGTGTGTATGGGAAATACTGAAAAATTACTAATGCTTCTAAAAGGTTTTTAGTCTTAATGCTCTTTTAATCTGTTTCTGCTTCCAGATGAGGTTGTGTGAATGCTGTTTTTGGCAGTAAGAGAGGCCAGAGGTTTCTAACCTCAGTTATTTTTTCCCATCCTCACAGTGAAGTACAAAAATAACTGGTGTGAGGACGATATGGTAAACTGAACCAACTCAAATTTAGAAAGTATTAAAAAGTATTATTTTCATGCTGTGCATAGAGGGAAAGTGCATTCATTATTCCAGTGCCTACCTAGTTTATGTGGTATTTGAGGAGTACACAGTGAGCAATATGAGGCTGAGATTTCTCTAGGCTAGCTTTCTAGACAGAACATTAATAGAACCAATACTCACATTTGTTGTTTATTTGTGCAAGTAATCTCTGCTATTTATCCTGGAACTGTCAATTAACAGTGCACCGATACCTTCAGCCTTTCATAAAAACTACAGAAGAGTACCTTAAGCTTATGGTTTTGCATCCATTCATTTGAAAACAAACAAACTTAATATATTTATTGGCTTATATTGTTTTATTTCTTCTTGATTCCAGCATGTAGTGCCTATTCACATATAGATACTGTCAGGTATATCAATTAGAAAACTTAGATCCTGGAGTTGTCTTGTAGCAAAAGACTAAAATGTAATTTGATACTTTGAGATTTGATTTTGCAAGAGTGTTGTAGTAGTTTGATAAAGGATCTGGGATGGAATTTTGGTGGACTGGCAAGATGTCAAAAGAAAACTGAATATTTATTTATTTTAGTGAATGCTAATGGAACTCCAGGTGTATGCAGTATCTGCATACATTTATATGTGTAGAAGGCTCTTCATAATGAGAAAGAGATGAACAATGACTTCATGTTTGTTTGTTTCATTTTAATTTATGTAGAAGTGCCAAGTCAATAAAGCCAATATTCTGTCATCTTTGTAGTCATTTTCACAAATAGTTTTCTATTAAAACTATGGATGGAAGGTACAGAATCATATTTGATATAAGTTTGAGCGATGTGGTCTAGTGGAAGATGCCCCTGATTATGACATAGGGGCTGTATCTAGATGATACTTAAGGTTCTTTCCAACTTAAGCCATTCTACAATTCTCTGACATAAGGAGGTGAGTCAACTACCATTTCACTGGTAATTGCCTTCAAAACCCTAGCAAAGGTGCTATTGCTGTAGCCATGGCATTCTGCAGTATTACAGTATCCAAAGTAGATCCTCTTTCATTTATATCATTTCCAAATATATTCCTTGTGTTTAATCTCCACTTTGTGGCTAGTATGACCAACCTGTGGGTGAGGGCTGCTTCTTCTGTGATTTCAGGAATTATCAAAGTTCTCAGTGTGTGATAGTGCCTTTGTTGTCTGAGATTTGGCCTAGAAACCACAGGCTATGTTAACTGTGAGAAAAAAAAATAATCTCATGCATATAGTAGACACCATGAAAAAGTTGCATGGATGTTTCTTCTGTATTCCAATCTGAAAGCAGATTACTCCCCCTCAACCCCAGAGTATTTTGTGAATGCATTTGTTAGACAAAGGTAGTGAATTTAGGTGACTGGCTCTTGAATTTTAAGCATGTAAATTTATAATATGATTTGCAGAGAAATATGTTGTCTAGTTTAATGATACAGAGCTATGTAAATGGATTACATGGCTTTTACACAATTCTGCTTTTCAAGGTCAGTAAGGCATTGATCAGATGAATGACATAGGTGAAGCACTCTGTTTCTTCTCCTGAAACAATTGTAAATGTACTTATTGTTCTTACAACTCTAAGTGCTTTTTTGTCTCTGAGGAAAAAGAGGCTTGTTTATACTGTGCAATTTGAAGCTTCCAACTAAGCCAGCCTTGGCTCTTAATTTACACACCTGCACAATCCCTGCAGGGATGGAGGCAGGCAGACGTTCCTAGTTGCTCTCTGGGGATACTCACCTCTGTTGACTGAGCAAGGAGAGGCAGAGGGAATGGCACAGATCCCTTATATTTAGTTGTAAAGACATTCATATTTCCCCTTTTTGCTCAGCCACACACGCTGCTGAATGAAGCAAACTAACCTCCAAAAATGGAAAAGAAAAAAATAACAACAAACAACTAGAGAGTGTATAAGGTGACTTAAAAACAAAGGAAAAAGCCGTTTCAGAAAGCAAAGTGCTGTGTGTATCTGTTGGAAACAGTAAAGCTCAAAGAGGAACTGTAGGGTGCTGAAAATAACAGCCTTGAAAACCATTCCACTACTAGTGTATAAGCTGAAAGCTAAACAAAGCCAATTTTCTTAGCAGCATAAGCCTTGCAACGAAGGCTGTTCTCGTTTTTTAACTGTTGCCTGCATTCTCAGACAGCTTAGCATTCTTGCACAGAAGAGTGTATTTGCTATCATAGCTGCATCCATAGCTAAGGGTGATGATGCACACCCTGCCCAGCCTAAAGGTAATGATGCACAATCAATGTTGCCTCTACTCTCTCACTGAGAGCAGACATCCTGTCAGTGCTCAGGATGTGCTTTTGAAGGAAACATCAGGAGAGTTTTATGCTTGAGAAAATGCTTCATTTTTATTCAAATCTTCCATCTCATCAATTTTAGCTTCTATGCCAGTCTGTCTATGATCTCTGAATCAAGAAACTTGGTGGTGGGATTTTTGCTGATAAGATTGAAAGAAAGCTGTCTGATTCTAGAAATAGAAATCCAGACCCTGAAAATGTAAATGTTTGAGTTCAACTTCAAGGGAACGAAAAATAAATAAAATAAAATAAAATAAAATAAAATAAAATAAAATAAAATAAAATAAAATAAAATAAAATAAAATAAAATAAAATAAAATAAAATAAAATAAAATAAAATAAAATAAAATAAAATAAAATAAAATAAAATAAAATAAAATAACACAAAAAACCCACACGCGCTGCTTACCTGGAAATAAAAATTCAGTGTTTCAATTAGTGTTTGTGAAAAGCAGGTAAAAAATTGACTGAGAAAAACTACAGTTGATTTATCCCCATTTCATACACATATGAATATGTATATCTTCGATACATTTTGTTGCTAATTTGCACAATATTCCTGTGAACAATATAAGTTAACTCGTTTAAATATAGGTAGTAAATTTTTCTTCTTTTTTTTTTTTTCTTTAAAGTATGAGTTTCAATAGAGTAGAGAAAGGATACAAAATGGGATACTTCCAGACTTTTTTTCTGGCAGTACACTTCAATATTTTCATAAATTACTAATTTGGCAAAATTGTGAACACTCATATAATGTTCAAAGGACATTGTAATGGGCTGGACAGTAAATGTGATGACTAAAATTAGAATTTGGAAGTGTTATCAAACTGGAAAAAATACTCCTGAATTATGCATGTGAAAGGTGCACAGAAATCTGTTGTGTAAACATAGAATCTGCAGGAAGTAGTTCAGTAAAAATGTAGGAGCTAGTGTGGATCACGAACTGAACATGAGCTAATAGAGTAATATGTTTATCAAAATGGCAGAGGTAAATGAAATTAAAGTTTGAAAAATGTTAGATAACTTCTTAATATTGGTAGCACCTTAGAGGGGATATAGTGACAATCTTTAGTTAAAAAGCATACCTCAGTCAAGAAGGAAAAGCAGAAAAACTTATCACAACACTGGAAACACAATCAAAAAGGAAAGACAGACATGAAATTGTTATAATAAACTGAAAAAAAGTCCTAGGAAGAGACTTAAGTCTTAAAAAGTGGTAAGAATACCTATAAGGCTGAAGAACTATTCATCTTAATGTTTAAAGGACAAGAAATAATGGACTTAGGCTACAGAAAGGAGTACAAACAGGAAAATCCTAATTTTAAGTGTATCAAGTCTGAATTAATTGTTTGGAAAGTACTGGGTTATCAACACAGGAGGATTTGAAGAATATGCATGACAAACATCCATCAGGTAGGCATTGGATCATAGAAGAACCAGATGTTCTACTAAGATCTTTTCCATCTCCATCTTCTGTGCATCATGCTGTCCACAGTGGAGTAACACGAATGACTACATAGTATGGGTGGTACAGAGAAAACAATATAAACTACAAAAACACTTGTTCATTGTTCTTGTGCTGTTCTTGTTTCTTGGACAAGTTTAACTAATTCAGAAGATGTTCATTTCTCTTTAATTTTTACTGGCAGAGAAATATCCCCTAAAATTGTTATTTAACAATGTAAGAAACGAAGTTAATTTTATAATATTTTCATATATTTTAATTAATTGAGGGACTTTCCTTGGGGAGTTTCTTAACAAAATTTATTTAATGTGAGAATTTCCTTATCAAGGGTTTTATCTAACAGGTATCAGAACCACAGTTTTAACACTTTCTGGTTTTTTTTGTTTAGTTTTGTTTGTTTTTCTTCTGTCCTTTTTTCAGACTAGCTCCTACGAACACAATACACTTCCAAGTCTTGATTTTTCACGTTTATCATTTTTGTTGTTTTGAATCTCCATACTGCTTTCTTTTTCTTTCTCTGAGCAGTTGGCTGCAGAAACTGTGAAAATAAAATAAAAAAAAAATATTTGGGGAATATTTTAGGAAGATTGGAATGCCCATGCCAATACAGTAACACAGAAAACTTTTTTTTATTTGATCAAAATTAAACTACTATTGGAGACATTATATTCAAATATCCTTACTGAAGCTTTTGTTCCCAACTGTTGTTGCTTCTGTCATTCCATTTAACATTTACATCTTTGTCAAGCGTATCGTAATGATGATCACTTACCACACGTTAAATATCTCAAGGGCATGCTGTTTTTCAAGGCAGCAAGCTGTTAGACTGGCTCCACTGATTGTCAAACCATAGTTTGCAGCAAGTAATAATAATGTGAAATTCTTTCCTCTTTGATAAGTCCTACAAAGCATGAATAATTTTGAAACATCTTTTGTTGCTACCTTGGATGTACATGCCAACCTTTAAATCTTGCTGAAAGTGAAGTCTAGCAATGTTTGAGAATGAAAAATATCTCACTGAAAATTTAGATTTCTTTTTGTTGTTGCTGTTGTTCTGTGTTTTATTGGTTATTTCCTGTTTCTCTCTGATATGATTAGAGGTTCTGTTGTTCAAAAATTGTCCTGCACTATTCAGTATGGAGGCTTTGGGGAAATATGAGTCTGTAGCAGGCCTGCCCATGTTGTTCTTTACCATATAGGTTGCAAAGAAATTGGGGAAGCAGTCAGAATAGAATGGGAAGACTCCTCTAGCTCCCTCTGGAAGATGCATCAAAAATAATGCCTTTATAGAACACTTTGCTTTTAACAATAGCACGAAGACAAAACCTCCTGTCTGTTAGATTTCTTTTAGTGTTGAAATTGCCATCTCAGCAAGTTAGAAGCTGACATGATAAACTGGATAGAAATCCAGATGTAAAGTAATTTCCTCTATTACATTAGGTCAGACCTGTAGATATAGTGGGACACTAAGGTCCAAAGGTAATAAAGTGAAAACTTCCCACTATTGCTGGAATCACAGCATTGCAGGATGTCACCAAACAATTGTGGATAGTCTGGAAGAGGGGCTTATATTTTAGATCCATAAACTATTTGTTAACAAGCTGTTGTATTTGTTTTACCAAAACAGCAGCTAAACAAATTATTTATATATTTACCTGAACACCAGGGCTAATTGGATTTTTTTTTCTACTGTTTTTGAAGAATAAGCCATGTTTCTTTACTTGTTCAAACTGCTTTGGATTGCTTGCTAGGTATAAGTTAATCTTGACCATTACTGAGCTAACAAAGGTTTATAAAAGCTGAAATTTCCAAACAATATAAGAAAAGTCTTATAATAGTTGTTCTATGTATTTGTTTCACCAAATCTATATTGCTCCTCTGTAACTTGAATACTTGTTTAATTCTGTTTTCATCTTCACTGTTATTGCAAATGCTATTGCACCTGAACGTACCTCTCACAGTTCTGTGACAACATATTTAATCAATTTTTAATGATTTTCTTCAAATATTATTGCAACTCATCAAAAATCCTCAAGTTCTTGCCTTTCTGCAGATTACACACTATAACCTGCTTTTTAATGGCTGAACAACATACTTTCATCCTCACCTATTCTGTTTCTCTATGTAGTGACTTATTTGCTTAAAACAATTGCATTTATTTACAAATGTGAGGCCATTTTTTGTTGACTACTTTCCTCTCTAAGAATTCAATTTAAACTATGTCAGACTGACTCTCTCAGTTGATTTATTGATCAAAAATAAGAACTACTGCTCCACTGATTTACAGTTTTTCATTTTGACATGTTTGTTTAAAAAGTTATAATGAAATATTAGTGTAGCTCATGTATGTACATTTGAAATTGTTTGAAGAAGCAATAGAAATGCAAAATAGATGCTTCTGAGGTCAGATATAAATTCTCTGAAGTGTTAAGTATGGTTAATTGTGTTGAAAAGTGAATTAATGTATCAACATCAATAAAGCAGAAAGTATGACATTTTTATTTAAGGCCATAATTTAAATAAGTTATTTTAAGTAAGCACATATACTATGTTCAGGAAAAAAAACAACAACAAAACAACAACAAAACAAAGCAAACAAAACCACAGCATGCCTATGACTATTACTGTAGAATCTTTTGAGTTGAAGGGACTCTAAGAAGATATCCAGTCCAAATCTCCAACTACGAAAGGGTTGATTCCCTAATTCTATGTGGTTGGTCCAGTTTAGTATAAATTCAAGGGCAGTTATTATCTTAAGACAGAGACATCTAAAAGCTATTACACTTTTCCTGGTCTCCCTGGAGTAGCCTTTTTAGGGGTTAATTTAAATATCTGTCATTTCATATGTTAGAAAATATAAGCCTTCTGTTGAATTGACTCACTACAGAATTATTGCACAAGACATCAGAGAAACAGAAACCTTATGGAAATAAAACGTAAAAAGAACAAGCTCTATGAGGAAAACATGCACACACACACAAAATCAAAGCCTTTCTAACTGAAGTACAGTTACTATTACTTGAAAACTCTGATTTATTTTAGAAATAGAATCAGAAAAATATCCATAAATGATTTGTGGTCCTGAGTAATCACTCATTTTGATTAATTACATAAATATTTCCTGGCTGCTGAAGAAATTTGGAGGCCGTAATTTTCCTTAGGATAGGATTAATTTTTCTGTCTCGGTACAATTTAATAGTCAGAGTAACTTATAGGATGCTTAAATGTGTATGCAGTTCATAGATTATATTTTGGAGAAATCTTTACTTGAAATTTCTCCTGTTCTTCATTTAACGTTTTTCTTTAAGGTATTGAAAAATATCACATTACATTTTTCTTATGTTTTTGAATGTAAAACACCAGCGTCATTTATTAATATTCATTTTCATATGACTGAGTGAACTCACAAAAGACCAATTCATCATGTAGGAGGAAGACTGTTACTCTGTAGGCTGCATTCAGACTAAAAGAAATTCTTTGCCCTGCAAACAGAACAAAATTCTTGGTTATATATGTGTGTCTGAGAAATCTGACTCTTGGATACATACCATGTTGCTGTCAGCTGCAGAATCCACTTGAGCACATGTGTAAGTCTGAATACAGGGCTTATTAACATATTTTCTGAGGACTGAAAGTGATACAGAATCCCTAGCTTGTGCCTGCCATATCCGTTTTTGGATGTGAATTTCCCATTCCACGGTCTGTTCTCTCCTACAGTCTGTGGCTGCTCTGGAGCTGATTTTTTTTTTTTTTTTGCCAGTTTTGGTTATACTGGATGGATTTCTTGTTTACTCAAAAAAGGATTAAGAAAATATAGTTGAAAATGTAGTTGATTCAATGATTTGTGTGTATAAATGTTTTACAGTGTTTTCTGGTATTTCTCAAGTCTTGAAAAGTTTGATAAAGAACTCTTCATGAATTTGATGCCTTGGACTTTTTGGCTGAATATCAGAATCTGTAGAAAAAAAAAATCAAAGGATGCATCACATCTTCTGGAACTCTGAGAAAGTGAGCTTAGAAGTGAAACTACTTAACGGGCTGCCTGTGCAAGTAACTACTCAGGAGGAAAGAACTGAACCTTGGAAATATTTTTAGTGGTCTTTGATAATGAAAGCCAATGTTTTTTCCTAAATGGACTTTTATATTGTATATTCTTCTAATTCTCACTGTGAGACTCTCTCTCTCTCTCTCAGAGTATTACAGACTGTGAATTCACATTAGATAAAAATAAGCTTCAAAATTTGGGCTCTGGTATATCAGAAAAAGATTGAATACTGCATATGAATACAGCTTTACAGTCTTTCAGCTTACACTTACTTAGAGCTTAATGAATATACTGCGCTGGTGTATCTTATTGGATACATCTCCAAATAATAACAGAAAATGAGGTTATCATTTCCATATGATGCTAACAAGCTGCACTGTACAGAAAGGTCTTAAAAGAAGTGGTCGTAAGGAAATTTAATTTAAGACCAAAAAGCTGTAGTTTGTTCCTCCTCACAAATTTATCCTGCAGTCTGTTTTAATTGTTCTGCTATGATCTTTGAAATTATAGCTGCCATGACAACATCAAATGAGCAGTACTTGATATACCAATCCATTGAGGACACAGAGGACAATGACCTTTTTTATGTAAACTCATGTTTCATTTCAGTCAAATATACTGTCACACTACCTGCACATTTAAAACAGCTAAATAGCAAGTCAACACAAACATGTATGACAGACAATTAAACCATCCTGCAGGGCCTGCTCACACTGGCACAGAAGTAGATGAAAATCATCAAGTGATAATATGATTAACGTGTTCATAATATATCTACAGGAAAAATGAAATTGCAGAAAGTCAGTGTCTGTATTCTGTTGTCTCAGCTGGACAAATGCACTTAAGGTCTTCTCATAAAAATAACCAGTTTTAAAAGAAAACCATAGATACTGTGTAAATGGGTATGGAATTTAGAAGAGCAGAGTCACTTTCCAGCAGCATCACTTTTCCTACCTAAAGAAATCTAAAAACTACCAGCAGAAAGGCTTGCTGTCCTAGACAAGTGGTTCTGTAGATAATTTTAACTAATAATATAACACAAAGAGCGTTAGGAAGTCAGTTCCAGAAGGGAAAATAAAATAACAGACAGACACAAAATAACATCTGCTAGAACAAGTATATTTTAATGACATACAATCCTGTTATTATGCCAGATTTAAATAGCTCTGTTAGAAATATTTTAATTTTGAATTAGAAAACTTCCAATGCATCCAAGGTAAACAGAGTTGTTCAAAGTGCAAGTAACCCTATTAGAAAAACTATACAAGAAGTTGAAGTGGTGATGAGAATAGAATATATTATAACTGATGCAGGATGTTGTTCATATTTACGGTTTATTTCTAAACTTCTAGTGACCATGCTACAGATATATATATATATAAATTATTTTTCGTGGTGAAATTTCAACTGATAGCTTATTTTAAGGGTATTCATTTTAGAATACAGTTAGGAAAATTGGTTTTGCCATTAGCTTACTTATTTGTGGCAATATTGAGAAGAATCTAATGCAAATCTTTATTCAGAATAAGATGAACCCCTCATCCTTTAAAATTTTTCCCACCTCTCTTCTTTCTTGGATATCTATAAGAGGGAGGGCAAAAAACAATAACCGAACAAAAAGCTGTGCAACTGCAGTGACATTGTGTATGCTATTTAGGAAAAAGAGTTAAAAATGCCATTATTAATAAGAAAGGATTTTACTCTACAAGACAGTTTCCTACTGTAGGAAAATAATATGTAAGTTTTTATTTTTATTTTTTTAAATGTATGTAATTGGCAGCCATTTCTTAGGTAAATGGTGTATTCCAGTCTCCAGTGACCCATTGGATTGGTTACTGCTAATGACCAATATACATAACAAATGTTTTTTTAGAATCTTATAGTAGAAATTGAGAGCTAAGATCACAGAATCACAAAATTGTAGAGATTGGAAGGGACCTCTAGAGATCATCGAGTCCAACTCCCCTGCCAAAGAAAGATTTCTAGCTCAGGTTGCACAATTAGGCATCCAAACAACTCTTGAACATCTCCAGAGAAGGAGATTCCACCACCTCTCTGTGCAGCCTGTGCCAGTGCTTCGTCACTGCACTGTGAAGTTCCCACACACATTTGTGCTGTACTTCCTACTTTCTATGCACCAGTTTGTGGCCATTTCCCCTCATCATCATACACTGCTGAGAAGAGTCCAGCCTTATCCCTTTGCCTCCTGCTCCTTTGATATTTATAGATGTGGATCAGATACCCTCTGACTCTTCTTTTTTCAAGGCTGAACAGACTCAGGTCTCTCAGCCTTTTCTCATGAGAGAGGTACTCCAGGCCCTTTATCATCTTTGTAGCCCTCCACTGGACTCTATCAAGGAGATCCTTGTCTTTGTACCAGGATAGATAGATTTCTGACCTGGCTACTGATTTATAGAAAAATTCTCAAAGAGAAAATCACAAATTTATAATCAACAGCAGAACAAGTCTTTGAATCCTGGATTAGTTTCTATCCCAGATGTACTGAACATTTGAGATGTGCATCTGAGACTTATTTTCACATGCTTAGACTTCACTCTCTGGGAATCTTTGTTTCTTGATTTGGTATTCTGTCTTAGTCTTTCATGAGTATTAGTTCATATTAGCAAGTCAACACCTGGTTTGACACAACTATTTGCCTTTGAAGGAAAGCAGACCTATTGTTCTGCAAGACAATGGACATAAAGATAGAAATATATTCACGTGTATGCACTCTACAGTCCAGATTGCTCTAACCAGTTCCATATTCACCTTATTCTGCTCTATCCCTTCTCCCTTTCCAGCTACAATTCTATGCTCCTCACATTTCTCAGGACTGGCCAACATAGAAAGCTTGTTTTTCAGTTTGTATATATTACTTGGAATCAACTGAAGCAGAAAAATAAATACTGGTAAAACAATAAGGAGAACAGAAGACAGAATACTATTAGAAATAGAAGGAAATAAATACAGGAATGAGAAAGGCATCTTTAATATTTTCCACCTGAGATTCAAAGCCCAAACTCAGACTTACACATTAACACCAGGCAGTACTCTACCAGTTCCAGTGCTTGATGTAGGTTAAAGTTTTTGACAGTACAGGTGGTGTCAATTCATCAGCTTTGAATGCTTCTGGGAGTAGATATAGTGGATAGCCAGAGTCAGTCTGCCTTTAGGTCCTCATCACATCTCTGGAAGAGGAGAGCTTGGGCAGTTTTTTCTGCGCCCTTGCTCATGTAGAACTTATATAGTGTAATTCTGTGGATGATCATAGGGATGGTTGGAGGAGGAGCATAACCTGTCCCCTTAGCTCACAAGCATTTGATAATCTGCAGCTTACCCAGCTGTCCAGGTGCCAAGTAAATGGAATCCTACAATAGTAGTGCCATGTCACTTAAAACCTTAACTCAGATTTTCTCTGAGTCAGCAGTGGCTGCTGGAGATGGACAGCCACCTACTCATGGTGTCTTCACAGTATCTGAAAATACATCAAGAGAATGGCTGAACTAGTTCTTTCATCTCTCATGATGAAATCTGTATTATCATTCTATTTGTATTATGGCAGGGCTTCAAGTCTGAATCAGAAGCTGGAGTTTTTTAGTCTGTTACATATATTTGCATTAAAATATAGTCCTTTGTCATATTGTTTTAGGTAAGCATAATTCTAAAATTAAATAAGTAATAATTTGACCTGTAATAAATAAAATACTTCGGTTGTAGAAGCTTTATAGGATGAATCTGAGTATTTATGGGTTTTGGGCACAATTTCATCTGCTTCTTTTTTTTTTTGTTTTTCTGGAAAGAGAAATTATTTAAAAAACAACAAAAATTGAAGTCTTTGTTGAAGTGTGTTTCTGTATGTATAAAGCTTAAAGCATTTGAGAGCTTGCTTTTGTTTAACTGTTTGTAGTATTATCTTTAAAGGTGTCACTATGTTACATGGGCCAGGTATATTTTATTTTATTTTATTTTATTATTTATTTTATTTTATTTTTATTATTTATTTTTATTTTATTTTATTTTTTATTTTTATTTTATTTTATTTTATATATATATATATATATATGTTATATTTTATTTTATTTATCTCAGGGTTTATTTAGTATTTGTAATAGGGTGTTTTTTTTTCCCTTTGCATTTGATGATGACATAGGTTTTATGACGAAATATTTCTTTTTTGAGGTTTTATCATCCAACTTTACTTTCTCTGACATTTCTCACTTCACCTACTATAGTCAGCATCCCTTCTCCTGCTGGTACAAGCTGTTGTCCCAGTCTGCTTCAGACTTCATTTCTGAGTATTGCTGTTTATTCCAAGTCTTTTTTATAATCTTGTGAGTGGATATGATTGTGATTGTTTTTTCTGCCCTGCAAATTTTTTATTTCTTTTTCCTTTTACTTCCATTTGTATCCTCCTTTTGTTGCAAAGTAGATTGCATTCCTGATGTTACTGATTTTTGCGAGGGGCTTTATGCTGTTCATTTTCTCATCAAATCCCAACTTGGTTGCAGTGTCCTGGTAGGTTGCCTGTGCTGACATATCACTCAGCAGCAGTTTCTTTTTCTGCTTCCTGCATTGTTATTTTTGTCTCCTGCCATTCTAATCATTATTATTTTTTTTATGGAAACACCTAGCAGCTCATTCATGTAATTTTCTTCACTTCATCCCTGTCCCACACACCTGCCACATTTGATTTGCTCTGCTGTATATTTGGCTCCTCAAATGGAAATAAGATTTTACCTACATTATGTAGGCTTCTTCTATCTTTTTCTCTAATACCTTTTTTATTTATTTATTTTTATTTTTAATCTAATTTCAGCCACATCTGAGAGAGCTATTTATCCAGAAGATTTAAATTTTTAACTTTTCTGTGAAAAACAGCAGCAGTGAAAAGGAGCACAACTGTGAAGCACTTTTATGCATGTTACTGGGAAATAGAGAATCTGTGTTGCAGACAATACTTTAAAAGTGCTTTAAAGAGAGGTGTTTTTTGTTGGAGCTTGCAGTTCCAACACATTCAGGTGAATGAAACCATATTAGTTCGCACTTGTTTTATTTGCAATATATATAGCTCTAACAGAAGGCACATTTTAAGAAGTTTCACATCTCTATATTTTTCTCTGTAGCCAGTATATATGGAACTTACTTACAATTGCAATGGAAGATTCATCAAGTTACAACCTATTTTAGTTATAATGGAGACTCATTTGTTTGACAACCTTGTATTTCTGTCTCTAATTGTACAAGTACTCTGGGAGTTGCTTTTGAGAACCTTTTTCTTTCTCCATTTTTGGCTTTGCAAGCTACTGTTGGACAATTTCCTGCTGTTGTATAAATAAATCATGCCTGTACTTAAGTGTTCTGTATGACTTATTTAGTTTTCATATTTTGAAAAGCTGTTATTTGAATGGAGTCTCTCTTTGAGTCTGTCTTTCTTGCCAGGGGTTATTCTACTGACGATGAAAATGCATAGCATGGAAAAAGCTAAAGCAGCAAGCTAGAATTCCTGTAATCCTTTTAGTTTTGCCATTTCACAGGCAATTAAGGTTTTCAGGGGTAAAATAAGTTCACAGTTCAACTGTAGCTATATCATGTTTCTTTCCTGGAATATACTAAGGACAGGCTGTCATTTAAATACAGATTTCCTGATGTGAAGGATGAATGTTATGTAGGTAACAATGTCTATTTGAGCTGCTGCATTTCTGATTCCCAGAGCTCTTCAGAGCAGGCCTGTTATTCTGAGAGTTTCAAATTAGTAATTCTTATTTTTGTTTTGTTCCAACCAGATATAATTCCCTTCATCATCCATTATTTTCAGTATTCATTTTCTACCCAGAAGCACGAATATCTGAACTGGAGCCAGTTGGATTCCCTTCATCAAAAGTAAACAAAAGGCAACGGAGTAATGCTGTGCTATGAAAGACCTGTACAAGGCAAGGCTATTGAAAGTGATGGAGATGATGGCTGAGGGGTCGTAGTACTTATTTCTACAGATTGCTGTTACTTAACACTGATGTTTTTAGATGCTGTTGTTTCTCCATTTTCTTTCTCCTATGTGTTAATACAAAATGAATAGAGCTTTCTCACTTGACATTTCAGGCAAGAGCTAACAGTTCAATACGGCACCTGTGGTAGCACATTATGTTGTCGCTCCCTGCCTCTGACAGTCCATACCTCAGTCACAGTGCTTGCTTTGTTAATTGCTTTCCTTAGCATTGCACCTGTAGCAATTAGGCATTTTCTGCTTTGTGAGTTGTCAAAAAAAAATATCATAAGATTTCCCTGCCTCTGATGTTTTCTGAAACCGGAGCAGCAACTGAATATATTTTTCAAAACGATCATGAGAGAGAAAGGGATAAAAATGTACTGGCTGATATGTGCCTTATCTACCTTTTCCATCACTTCTCAATGTAACCAAAAGGGCTAATTTCCCCTTTACTCCTTTCCCTCCCAGTGCACAATCCTGAATAACTGAACATAACTATAGTTAGACTGTCTTTCCTTAGCAAATGAATTAAAATGGAAATAAAAGAATGGAAATGGACTTCCATTCCATTTCTAACACAGTCTGAAGGATCATAGAGGAGGAGATCCAGGTATGAATTATCTACAGTCAGTTAAACACTGAAGGAAAGATTAAAGAATGTAATCTACTGTGCAAAACTTTTGAAGGTTTGCATTGAGCCTAGTTGCAATTTTATGAACCTGTTCTATCTAGATGAGCTGAGTCATCATTGTTATAATCCTGCAAAAAGAGAAAATATGATAAAGATAGGACTTAATAGGATAGTGAGAGTTCTTTTTATGTCAGGCTCTGAAAACTCTGTTTCTATAGCCAGTCAAAATAAAGTTCTGAAGCTAAATTGCTTGAAATACATACACCTACAATAAAAATTTTAGTTGGAATGGCATAAACATGCAATAGAAGCTTTGCTATTGTAGGAGAGAAGCTCTTTTAATTTGTCATGCAAAACCCAGAAGCCCTATAATGAACATAGAGGGGAATATAGAATAATCATGTAACTAAAAAACTACTGTGGAGGAAGTTATTCTACCAACTGTACAAGCAGGATTAATGTAAAATTGCTGTATATTGCAAAAGGGCATAAGAAAGAAAATGATGAAGTGTTTACTTCAGAGATTCTAGCAGGAGGCCAGAAATAAAATCTGTGCAGTGAATCTCTGTAGCAGGAATCTGTGGCATTCAGCAATTGTCTATACATCCATTGTGGATTTGTAGGCCTGAAGACACTGTGATTATTTCAAGAATGTCCTAAAACATCTAGTTCAGTTTCAGATACCCAACAATAAAAGAACAGCTTTCCATTTGGTTGACCCTATGCTGACTTCTCTTGTCTCTTTCGTAGCATATCAGCTGCTGGAAACTTGTGAAAACTTTTCCTATAAAAGTGAAAAATGGATTGTTTTGGGGATTTTTTTTTTAATGTTTTAGACAGTGAGCTACACTAGCAAGCTTTTCTTCTCTGCGGTAAATGAAATTTCTGTCCACAACAAATTATTACAAGAATATATTCATATTTCTATTCTTTTCAATATTCCAGTCTTACCAAGTAGCATGTTAAGAGACCTAGTAGGTACAATTACCTCTGTTTGTCTTTTTTTTCCCAGTCGTTGGTTAGCTACAACTAAGTTCGTAAGCACCCATATATTGTCAATCCAAAACTAGATTTTGCAGCATAACTGACTCAATGCAGGAGTTCAATTGAACATCATAGGCACCCTGAACAAATTTGAGGAAATCATTTTTACCCTATACTGTGACAGTTTTCCTGTTTAGGCCCTGACATAAGTTATGCTCACAGTGCTGCAATAACTTTCTCCTAGCTGCAAATAATAACTGGCTGGCCAAGTGGAAGAAATCCAGAGCACTGAGGAGGTCAAAGGTAAGGCAAATTCTTCCATGCTCTCCCATCAGCTGTACTAGATGTGCTGTGAAATACTTGTACATTGTGTCTATGTGTTATTCTCTGTTCAGTTTGTGTCAGGAAAAAGGTAGGTAAAATTTAAGTGAATCCTAAGTGCTATGGCACCTGAATGAAATGAGTATTGGTGTTTTCACAGCAGAAATGCACATGAGAGAGAATTCCTTTGGTAAATGAAGTCACATGAAGCTATCTATTCTTGTACAGAAGGACTGGATATAACTGAGAATGAGCATGCATGGGGATAACTGTTCTTGAGAAACTTTTATTGTGATGTCTAATATCTATCAGTGTAGTTCAAATGTTTGACTTATAATTGTAACTTAAAATAACAGTAACTAGTGCTTTAAACTAAGGGGTTGATATGATTGGTTTATAATGTTTTTCCTTAACACATTAACAATTTCTGAGCATAGCACATTAGTATAGGAAAACCTTTAGTATGAATTTTGACTTTGCAGAATTCTTTCTAAGGCCTTGTTGGTGTATTTGTAACTTCCATTCAAATACTCAAATATTGTTAGAATAGTATTTGAAGTAGTCTGACAGAACTAAGGATGACTAGTTGGGACAGTGTAGTGCACCAAGACATACAAATTTCTGAGTATTTCTGAGTATGAAATTGATTTGGGAATAAAAAATTTATCATCATGTTCAGAAGCTTGGTGTTGACTGTGAAAAAATATTTCCCAGTGCACTAACATCAGCACTGACAACATTTTTTGTTACAGTCAAGCAAAATTTTCTAACATTTCTTCCCCATCTGCCCTCAATATAAGAAGAAACCAGATTCAATTTATCTTGTCAAAAAAGATTGTGACCAGATCAATCTAACATCATTTATGTTCAGGAACTGATGAATATAAACAAGCATTTATACTAGTGTCACTGATCTATTTGAAAGTGGACTGAACATCTGTTACTGTTTGGCAGAGAGACACAGAATGTACAGATTTTTAAAGCTTTGTAAAATGTTTTCATATTTATATAATGACTGACATTTCATTGCAATTACTAACTTAAATTAAAATTAGTTACTAGAGGTGGAAGGATCAGAGAATTTAAGAGACAGGAACATCTGGTAGTTTTTTGGAGATCCAACAGCCTTTTAAACAAGACTTAGACTTTGAATTCTTTTCAAGTTTATTTTTGTCCCCAAACCCAGAGAGGATAGTAATGGGCTGAAAGGAACACATTGAACTGCAGTGAAACATATCCCAGAGGTGGCTTTGTGATGGGTCTTTAGCCAGTTTCACTGAATCAAGTATTTTCCTTAAAGACAGAAAAGAGAGAGAATAAGAAGATGCTTCTTTTCTTAGTAATAAACACTATAATGAACACTTCTAAGCTTCCTATTAAAGAACTCCTAGTACACTCTTTTTCACAAATAATAGTTATTTTGCAGTTGTAATTAGAATGGAATAAGACTTCTGAAAACACTCTTTAGAAATTCTGGAGGAAGGAAACACATTCAGAAATATATAGTTCACTGTTGTTCAGAAAAGTAAAGTTTTGCAATGGTGGACAATAAATAATAGACATTTTTTAATTTTAGAACATTATGTTTAGTCTTCATTTATTTAGATTAGAGATATGTCAGTCTTTGAAATGCACACTAAAGCTTTCATCTAATTAGCTGTTAACTTCACATCAAAATCTATAGGCACATCTGCACTGTACAGTATGGTACAGAGTACACATCCCCAAGCTGATGTCGAAAGAACTATCAACAGAGCAATACAGTCACCTCCTCAGCCAATTTGTTGTTTGCCTGGAAGCAAGTGTTGGAGCTTGGGATTGGAACTTGAATTATTAGCAATATTTTACAATATTTCATGGATGACAGTGCAGTTTGCTTGGAGGCAGGCTGAAGATATCCTGCAAGATGATCTTCAATGCCCAGAGCTTCCCTGTGGAGCCTGAAGCAGAGTTGCTTTCCCTTCTCTGAGGCTAACTGGTTAACCAACACTCTCAACTTTGGTAACACAGCAGCACTGGGTCTCTTGTTAAAGATGGTGTGATGTAAGCAATTCTGCTAGGTTGTTTGAGAACTGAATTTTTAAAACTTGGGCTAAGGATCTTGTTTCTCACTTTACTTAAACTAGAACTGTAATAGTCCAAAGTGTGGATATAGCGATAGGACAGCTGGCACCTCTCTTGTAAAATAAAGCACTAGGTAGAAAAAAAGAAAGAAATTGGTGGTGTTTTAAAAGAAATTTTCTCTTCAGTGTGTTACAGTGACAAGCAATTTAAGGTTACAAAATATAGAAATCACAATTGAAAACTGACCAGACCTCCAGAACTTAGGTTGCATGGAAATTCTCATGAACATACATCACATTTTTCTCTCTATCATGCTTTTAATTGTACCTGTTTTAACCTATTTTGTATCTTCTTCAGGTGTATTGTGCCTGCTGTATGTTTTGGCTCTGTTCTAAAGTCAGTATTAGTAAGTTATGATACAGAGCCTTCCAAACTTAGCCACAGAAATATGACTTCATAACACTGAGGGAAGTCAAAAATCTTCTCATAAGCTTGTCCCAAGCAAATTAATAAATTTTAGGTTGAAACAAATACTAGGGATTGACAATTTCCATGTCACTGGCTCACATTTTTAGTTGCTAAATGACTGAAAGGAGGTTACTGTTATATCTACTTATTACAAACATTTTACTGAACCTGTATGCAATGCTGTCATCACTTTTGCATCCCTTGAGAATATTTAGTAGTGTAAATTCAATTAAGTCTGTCATTTTCTTCCACCACCAAATTATTTATTAGAATAAAAAATTAATGTTTGCTAGATACTGCCAGTCTGTAATGGAAAAAATAAAATAAAATAGTTTTTTTTTCTGATTTTAAATCCACAAGCAACTTATAATACAAGTAAAAATCATCTTTCCCAAACATGGCATGCATCAATTTAAGTTTAATTAACAGTAATGGCACTGAGAACATCTTGGTGCTCTTCACAATATTCAACAGTGGTTGACAGATGTCTGACAATACAGCAGTAATTATGAATATTTCCCTGTTGTATCATTTCTATTTAATCCACTTTTTTAATGAAATCACATAGTTTATAGACTCTCTGGGTACATTCAAGTCTGCAATCTACAGTGCCACACAGCACAGCATAAACCAACCTGTTTTCCTAGATTAAATCTCTGCTAGTCTAAAAATAACTCTGAGCATATGCGCTAAAGCACTTCATGGTAACCTTTATTTTCTCTCAACATAATAAATCAAAACTGTAGAGCCAAACACATACTATTTCAACTTCTGTTGCAGTCATACATCACTTCTCAGTGCAAGAAGGAAATTCCTGATGTGCATATGATGTATGATCTGTTGATAATATTTTAAGAAGAAATATAGTATCTGTGAGGAAAAGTATTTTAAAAAAGAGAGATGTTAGAAAGACTAATAGTGTAACTTTCTATAGAAATTTTAATTGGCTTAAAATCAATTATATTCTATGTTTGTAGATAATCTGCTGAATAATTTATTACTAATGGTTTATTATCTTGTGATTTACATTAGTTGAGATCAAGGCTTGCTCACCAAATACTATCTTAGGTCACCTTGAATGGATCTCACTCACATTACTGTGAGCTTCCTTAAGGCCCAAGAGCTACTACTGGTCAGAGCAGCTTTTATCATCTCAAATATAAAATACATAGCTGTGAAATTGAAGAGACATTTCTCTGATTTGGCATGCTGGGTGTGCTCTGTTCAATGCGAAAATGTTTGTGAGATTTTCTCTTGTGCCTATGAAATAGGATCAAGTGTTTAAACCAAATTGCTCATGAAAAGAAACTTAACTTATGAGTCTTAAAGAACAGTTACTCTGCTTAACAGTGGAGAGCAGTGGGTGCCAAGAAAATGTTGCTGCTGATCAAACTGCAAGAAGGACAGCAGGGAAAGAGGAAGAGAAGTTTGTGATAGTATCAGCAGTATACAGATGCATCAAAAGGAGAGCTTGTGCATGGAAAGTTAATAAGTACTGAAAGGTGACAAAGACCCAGGACTTCAGAGATCTGCAGCTCCCTAACTAATGAGCATTAACAGTCAGTAGAGAAGAACAACAAAGATAACAGTATTTTATATTTTATGTTTTGTTGTTCTTGTTTGTTTGTTTGTTTGTTTACTTCCAAAATATTCTTGGCATGGTAGAACAGAGAAACAAGGTGGCATTCAGATTATCAGTTACTTCAGAGAGTTTTTGTCTGTCTGAAATGGCTTTAGGCTAATGCAGTGTCTTTTCTATTAATACCATGTCTGTTGTTTAATTTCAAAAATCAAAATCTGCAATCCAACATTTTATGAATGAGTGAGGGAGCAGTCATACAATTAATCAGATTAACTGGTTAGCCAGCTGTAGGAGATAATGCAATTCCTGATAAATTTCGTAAAGACAGCACGCTTTCTGTGCAATTTTCCCTCCCTCCCTCCCTCCCTCCCTCGCTCCCTCCCTCCCTCCCTCCCTCCTTCCTTCCTCTCCCTTTCTCCCTTTCTCCCTTTCTCCCTTTCTCCCTTTCTTTCTTCCCTACTTCCCTACTTCCCTTCTTCCCTTCTTTCTGAAATATATGAAATACCTGCAACCACAATGGTTCTGGGAAAGCAAAATTTATGTTAATAAAAAAACAGGCCATAGAAAATTTTTCAATTTCATTTTATCAATTTTGATTATATATTAATTACTACATATATATAGTCTATTGAGACTTTTTTTAAAACCAAACTTGTTATTAAATTGTAGAATACAGCATTTCTTTTTCTAATGGTCATTACAATATTATGTGAAATTAGAGTTGGACAAGATGTTCATATCACTTAGGTTCTCACTCTGTTTGGGTATTTACGATTTCTCTTGTAACTAAACTACAGATAATTGCATTAACGTTTGACAATCAACTTCCCACTATTTGGAAACTGGTCTTGCTCACGAGTAGCCTCAGACAGCCTTTTCAGGCTATCTTTCTCAGGCTGGATTCTGAGCTAAATGCACTCTCAGCAAGTGTAGTTTGTTGTGAGTCTGAAACATGGTCAGTGCCGTGAGGCCAAGACTCATCTGCTTGTAGTGTGGTGCACAAAAAAAGAAGAAATACTGTGAAGTGAGGCTGGCTTTTTACTTTAGTTCACTAAAGTAAAACACCCCTTGAGTCTTGGGACTGATTTTTAGTAAGCTCAGGTCTTCAAGTAAATAACAGACCAATATAAAGAGGGGGAAGAATTCTTAGCTTTATTGCTCACCTTCTGGAAAAGGTGACTTACTTGAAGGAAGATGGGAGGGATGGAGGCCTGAAACATCCTCTTTGACAGCACTAGTGATGATCACAGGTGAAGAGAAGCCATCTCTATAGGAAGCGTTAAAACTGGCACATTTTTTCTCTCCAGTCAGAAGGTCACTGGGATATATTACATACAACTGCCATATGGCATCACTTGACAATTCTACTGTAATTAAAAATAACCTCTGAGCACCATATGAGTGCTGTGAATTTCAAGAATATGTGTTTTTCACTCTATTGTCTTTGCAAATTTGCCAATAGACATCATCTGCTGATTTCTTCACAGAAAGGAGAACAGCTATGCTTTTTACCATATATATTTTATAGCAAATCATTAAAAACATTCAAATGCCAGATACAGAAGTTAAATGAACACATTTCGTTAAATATGGCCAATAATCCGTTTACTGTAAATACTGTCAAGCATAGCAAGAGACAAGATACTCCACTCAGAGTACTTGAACTCTTTCAAAATAAGTTTCTCAGGTTAGATTTAAGAAGATCAAGTAAAATATTAATGCAGGTAATGCTCTTTTTGTTGTCTGTCAGTTATTCAGATCTGAGTATTTGTGCTGTGTAGTCTCTGCAAATTCTCAGCTGAATTTTGTCTAGCTCCTTTGACAGTCAATCACCACAAGCTAAAGGAAGTATAATATGCTCAAGTACTGTAACTGATGAAACTGTTGAAGTACTGATGAAAAAGGATGAAAAAATGGACAGTCTTTAAAATCCACTCAAAAATTGTGCATTACAGTGTTACTACAAAACACTGATACAGATCACTTGCTAGGGGTGCATGGGTGAGTGAAAAGTGATTTTGGACCTGAATTACTCTTCTTGGTAGTGCTTAATAATAATAATAATAAAAAGCATTTGAAAGTGAAAAAATTTAATGGAATTTGTAAGGAAGACAGCAATAATGGGATGTATGGTAAAGGGAGTAAAGGTCACAGAGAATACATTATTATTTTTATTTTATTGGAGTTCATACACCTTTTAAGGGTCATGACAGAAATGTTTTGAAGAAGAAATGCTTTCTTGAACCTCAGCGTCATCCACTTAGTACAAAAGAAATGAAGGGTTTTGTGAAAGCAAGAATTCACCTGTGTATATAAAGACCACATTGGGAGTGTGATTTAGACTGTGGATCTCTCCAATTTGAACACACTACCAGATGGACTCTAAGGAGCAGGCTGGGGGCTGTGAATCTGCGAATAGAACAGAATTTTAATAGCAGCTAGGAAAAGGGCCAGAAAAGTCTGTTTTCATGTACTTTTATGCTACCTGTTTATGTCAGGCCGAAAATATCTTCCATGATGGCTTTATAACTTTCATGAAGTCAGTCTGCACTGTATATACTTTCCCTATCCCACTTCATCAAAACCATACACCCTATTAAAAAGCATGCTATCATTTTACAAATTGTGTGGTATTAAAAAACAATCCGAATTAGTTATGATGGCCCTTGCTAATCACTCTTTAAAAAGAAAAAGCTTTGAAGTTTCTTACCACTGTGTAACCTACACAACATACATTTTTCTAATCCACATATTTATAGAGATGTTTACAATACAATTGTCTTTCAAGGCACATATCTTTGTTGTTTGATTGATAGTCTTTTTTTTTTATGTTTATTTACTTCTTTCTCTGTGTCGGGGATTGGGTTTGACTAGCATTTAAAATCATCTCCAGGAAACGTGCATATTGTCGGAGAGCAGTAGGAGATACTGCAACCACTTCTTATTTTAACTGGATGAAGGTCGTAAGCTCCACCTGCAACACAGTGCTGGTGCACTTTTCAGCCAGATCTCAGAATTCTTGATGGACTTGTGCAAAGCCATGGATGTCAGTGGCCAAACTGTCACTCAACAACATGTGTGCAATGCACACTGATACCAAAATGGGATGACAGAATACTGGCTCATTGAGTGTTTAGAGAAATTTGAGGGGCAGCACAGGCAGTTGCAGGGGAAGCTGGTGTGTGACTCAAGAGACTTCACCTCATTGTGGCCTTCCAGTACTTAAAGGGAGCATATAAACAGAAGGGGGAAAGACTGTTTACATGGGTTGATAGTGGTAGGACAAAGGGTAATGGTTTTAAATTAAGACGAGATTTAGGCCAGGAGGAAGTTTTTCACTCAGATGGTGGTGATGCACTGGAACAGGTTGTCCAGAGAGACTGTGGATGCCCCATCCCTGAAGGCATAAGGCAAAGCTGGATATGGCTCTGGACAGTGTGATCTAGTGGTTGGCAACCCTGAACACAGCAGGGGGTTGAAACTACATGATCTTTAAGATCCTTTTAAACCCAGGCCGTTCTATGATTCTATGTTTCTGGTTCAACCACCAGTCTGTCGGGAAGCTATCACTGTCAAGTGTCTTTTCCTGCCTGTGCTACTGCAAGCTATGCATCTTCTCTACAAAAAAGAATCTTTAGGAGTATGGCTTGTCACAAACTATGTAAATATATAGCACACAGTTCTTTTGTGCTTTTCTGCCAGATTCTGCACTGCTATTATCTGTCAAAAATCCTGGAGAATTTTTCATTTTAACTGTCGAAACCTTTCATGGTTTCCTACTAGAATATTTTGCTGTATCTGTTTCTGAGTTTCTGCTTCCTCTTACCATTCCTCACCAGCTCTTATTTTATATATTTTATATACCTTATGCTGCTCTTATTATTGTTTATTTTTTTAATACGCACAGAGATCCCTCAAAAATTTGAGCTTTCCCACTTCTCATTTAGTTTTCCTGCCTTCTCTCCTCTTGGAGTAAAAGTGTCTCCCACACTAGAAGTTTGTTGCTGGTGATTTCCTCTCATTTGACTCTTTTGAAGGATTATCACAATTGACTAGAAGATTTTTGCCTATGAAGCAGATTATAATGGTAGTCAAAGACCACCCAGAAAAAGTTTTTTCCATCCTCGAGACAGATATGTAAAGATCATGGTGGCAAATCATACTGTATGGGGAAAGGAGCCATTGAGTCTGTGTTGGGATAATTTGATAGATGTTGATCCAGTTCTTAACAGGCTTCCCTAAAGGAGTTTAATTTGGGGTCTGGTTGATTCCTTTATTTGTGAGACAGAGTATGGTGTGAAATGAATTAGACAGAAAATAGGCAAGATAATAGGTAAAACGGAGGAAAAGATTTCACCTCTAGGTGAGTAATCCTATTTTTATTTCACTTCTAATTTTGTCTTTCTGTCTTAGGTTGGTTCAGCTTCCCAAAAGTATATTTTAGTCCTACTATTTGTAGGTGTTATTATTGCAGGCAGTATTTGTAATTGAAATATATTGTAGTTATCATCAGCTGCCAAAGCACATGGAATGCAAAAATAAATAAATGAGTTTTGTTGAACTTCACAGTTAAAGTGAATGCTCCGGTGGGGTGGGGACTGTCCTGTATTGAGCAAGTACAAATTACTTTTGAAATTTTTGCTCAATTGGAAGTTTGAAAATAATTATCTTCTGGGTAGATGTACAGTGTTCTTCTTTCCAGTTTTTTTTTTTACATTTGACTTTAAAATGAATGGAAAGGAACTGTTGAAACAGCAAGAAACTTGTCTTAACAGCACAGCTAAATGTTTGATACAATAGTCGAGTCTTAGAGGTTCTGCCTCTCTTTCTGGAAACTGTAACTCAGTGATTTCCTGAAGTGGACATTACCTCAGGAAATTTCAGTTTCCAGTTATAATGGAATTTATTAACTATTCAAGTGACTGCTCTCTCCATTTGGTGATTATGTTTCCTCAAGAGTTTTCAAGGTCAAAGGTAACAGAGGTGAAGTTTTTTATTGTTGTTGTTATGAGTCTGCTCTAGGTGGAGTCTGATTCTTTTCTTAACTAATAAATATTTTTCTGTGTCACTTCAGGTTTCTCAGGGAATTGCTGCTGATTAGAAGTATTATATGAACAGACAAGCAGAAAATAACTTGCAGGTGAGAAATGTGTACTCCCTTCTCTATAGTACATTGCTTAAGATATCAAATGCAAGGAATTATCAGAAGAAAGAACTGAAGAGAAAATAAGAAATTTTTAATAACTCCCACACAAAGTATCAGAAATCTACCTGATTTTATTTTATTTTATTTTATTTTATTTTATTTTATTTTATTTTATTTTATTTTATTTTATTTTATTTTATTTTATTTTATTTTATTTATGTATTTATTTTTGAGAATCATGTAAAAAATGTGTAAGCATATTCTGGCAGCACACTGACTGCAGATAGACTGCATTTGTGAAGGACAGAGAAATTAATCACGTAAGGCCTTAATTGGCAGCCATCGGAGTGAAATATTCTGTTTAGAGCTAACAGGTAAATAGATGTCCTTTCATAGCCAACATGTTTGTGTAACTTGTGTTCTTTCTTGACTTTCACACATCTATTCAGCTGAAGCATTTGTAGGAAGAAAAAGTCATTTAACAATAGGTCAGACCAGGATGGTAAATATTTTTCAGTTGTTCTATAGCAGTAATTAATGGAAAAACACCAAGTTACTTTTTTAAAAAGTTTGGATATAAAAAGCATAATGAAGAAGGACGTGTTTATTGAGGTAGTATCAGAAAGTTCACGTTATGAAGATACCTAAACTAGAGTGGTTCTGTGCAATGGGAAACCTAGTGGAGTGGAGCATTATCTGAAGCATACAGAAGATATTTTAAAACCTATTTTTGAAACCTTTTTATATTTATTTACTTGAAATCAAAGTATTTCTTAATGTGCATGTGCATTTGAAACTTCAAGGCTGAGTTCTCAGTGTCCTCTATGTAGATTAGGAATTAAAGTTTTTTGGAAGATATACTCCAAATTTCCAGTGTCCCCGCAGTTTGGATTCACAAAGATTGAAAATCTTTGTTATTCTGTACAGGAGGTACTGCCTTGGGAAAACAGTATTGGTGAAGCTCAGACACTATTTGGTTAATTATCTGGGAAATGTCTGTTGAACATTTATGGCAACTTAAATATTTCTGCAAGGCAGTTCAGATTCAATAACTCAAAATTTCCAGCTCAATCTCTTTCACCTGAAACTACCAGTGAGTTGTAATTGGCATGCTTCTGTAGAATCTGAGTCTGTCAGAACTTCACATTTTTGAGTGCGTAAAATAAATTGCTGTATCTGTCTTTGAGTTATTAATGTACCTTTCAGCCCACCAGTATGAGTGTAAATCTAATTCCTCTTTTTAGGAGCATAGTGTTTGACTGATACTGAGTTACATCAATATTGGTATTAGTTCAGTCACACGCCTTGAAGAAGCAGAAGTAAAAAGAAGAAGAAAGATACCAATTTTCTCATTATCTGCAGCAGAAGCTATGTTGGGTTTAACAAAGAACCCATAGAGCCTGCTGATGGATAATGAGGTTCGCTGATTAGAGGACTAGAGACTTTATTGTTAAGCAACATTTTCTAACAGGTAATAGCAAATGTTGAGGAAAAATGGACTATGGTTGGATCTTATGAACTTATGGTTGGACTAGATGATCCTTATAGGTCCTTTCCAACCTTATGAACTTATGAACTTATAAAAACATAAACCTTAATATAGGAACAGAGGAACAGTTGGTTTAGAAAAAGATAGAAAAACATGTCACTACTTTTACCAAAAAATTCTACAAGCAAACTGGAATGTAAATTAAGCTCGACAATAGTCTAATAGGCATGGATATTCCCAAGGATGTCTAAGTGGCACACAGGTTTCTTATTCTTGTACTTCTTTGCAGCAAATATTCTTACTAAGGCAACTTGGGCTTTTTCGCAAGTAAATAGTGTTGCTATGAGGGTTTTTAAAACACATTATAATGTAGACTTAATACATGTTGTTGGGGCATGTTCAGGGGCAACATATGCTTTAGTTATTTGGAAACAACTAACTATAAAAAGAAAATCAGACCCCCCCCCAAAAAAAAAAAAAAAGTGTAAATCTGAATATCAGAGGTAATTTCTCTTTATGGTATCTTGAATAAGAGAAGTAATTATGTATTCCTATAAAATAATTCTGTCAATATCTAGAATATTTACACTGTGGTAATTGTGTTTATATGACAGAACTTGTGCAGGAAGACAAAACAAAAACCCAAGACCCAGAAAACTATGACCTCAGTGAAGTGGTCTCACTGATACACCCCAAACTCCTACTGAACCTAAGGTAGGTTCTCATTTTCAATTTTTACCTTCCTGTGGGTCACTAACTGGAAATATGAATGTTGTAGTTTTTGTCGTTTGATTTTTTTTGTTGCAAATGCAAACAAGAGAAGAATTAACGTTAAAAATATAAGCACTGAGTTCTCCTTGTATCAGAAAGCTGTTATATCTATTCCAGATTCAGGCTAATGCCTCCAGATTGCTATTGTGCCTTATGATTGGCTCTTGCAGTCTGTGTCTGTCTTAAGTTGTTGATTTATGGTTTTTTCCTTGTTATTTTTTCCCCAGCTGGTAATGAATCATTGCATACTACTTTGTTCTGCTTTCTAGTGTTCTCAGAGCTTGTTTATTTATTAATCAGAACAATAACAAATAGAAATGCATGGCCTTTTCACAGTTGTTATTTGCAAAGCTCTTTGTTCCAGGCTATCTAGCACCTGTGTCATAAATTAAGTCTGTAACAGCCACATACATAAAATGAATAATAAAACTTGCATTTTCTTTGCACCACTTTAAAAATAATATACATACACTCTGTGAATCAGTAGCTTTAATACTTGGCTGAAGTTCTGAATATGACAACAAAATCATTTTCTATTGTACTGTAGCCATTTATTTTATGCTGATGTAACTTGTATGACAAAACAAGCTCAGGATTATGATAGCTATTACTGTGGAGAGGAAAGGTTATTTCAAAGTTCCCACATTCTGGTTTAAGGTACACAGCAGCGATAAATTAAAAATACTAGAGGATTCACATAAATATTGAGTTGACTCTTGAAAGTTTGGGCTGGATGAAATTCATAGTGTGATTGGAGAGCTACAATAAATATATAGTTAAAAGATTTAACTTGGTTTTTGATGATGATGTTTACAGCAGGGAAAAGGAAACAGGAAAAAAGTTAAATGCTCTTTTACTCCAAAGAATTCAGCTTTGACCTGTTCTGGGACCCTAGAAATACTGTGTACTTGTTATAATCTCTTCAGTTGAGACTGGGATTGCAACAATCTATTTCATTCACACAAAGAACTCTGACTATGTTAGGCTACTCCGCATGATATAGCAAAACAGATCAATATTGTTGATCGAGTTTGATATTTAATGTATTCAGCTTGTAAACATGAAACTTGGCTGTGAATAGCTATAGAAGATCTCATTGATAGTGAGCAACTGGGAAAATGAATGTTATTTGAAAATCAATCTGAAATTGATAAATGTAAATCTGTCCCCTTGCAAGGGAAAATAATCAGTCATAGGCTGTCACCTGATTATGATCCCATAGACAAGAGGTTCAAAGTTATAATGAGCAGCTGTACAGTACTTCATTTTAATATCCAGCAATAAGAAGAAAAGAAGGTACTTTCACTAAAACAAAAAGGGCACAGATCAATAAAAAACATTATTTTAGTGTTTGCTGTACTATATCCAAAACACTGCCATGCAACAATTAATTAAAAGTAAGATGGTAGGAAGTATGTTTAAGGATGTGAGCTTCTTTTGATATAGGGAATGAGGAAATTCAGTAGGATGCTTTAGTCTGAAATAGATATCTGCATCATTCCAAGTTATCTTTTAAATCACAAGTGGCTTGGAAAAGGTGAACATGGAATAATTGTTGATAGTCTCTTTCAATATTAGTAAAATCAAATGCCCAGACTCCACTTAAAGCAAATAAAGGAGACATAGTTTCCGACAGAATGCAATTCATATTTCCCTGGATCTCACCCTGTTGCAAGCTTTCCCAGTGCTTTGCCACTCTCACCTCCTTCATCTACTCTATACCCTGTATTTGTGCCAAACTTATGCAGAGGGCTTAGTTTCTAAAAAGGTGTAGCGTGTTTATGAATCGAGTGTTTTTATTTTTTATTTAGAATAACTATTTGCTGATCTCTTCAAGCTGCTGGAAATGTGCACTTTCTTCTATTTCTTCCTTCCTGTATCTGGGCATTTTTCTGTAGTTGTGTGAATACAGATGGCAGCTTTTCAGATCCCTTGGGATTGCTGTTGATTTAGGGAGAAACCATTCAGATTCTCAATGCTGCCAGTTTTCATTGTTGTCGTTTTTCCTTTTTAAGTCCAGGTGAGTGCCTAAGTGTATGTTAACTCACAGGAAAGTTAGATTAAGGATTAAATGTATTCTTCCTCCCTTCCTCCATCATTTTATTTAATTTTGATTACAGTGATTCCTAAGCTCCAGTTTCTTTCTAGTTTTAGATAGGGCCTGAGATCTTTCTGCTACTGCTTGTGCAATGAAAAAAAAAAGGGGGGTGGGGGAGGGGTGGGGGGAGAGAAAGCATAGAAGAAAGGAAAAAGTAGGGTCTAAAATATCCCTCAAGGACTTGAATGTCTGTGCTTGGAAGGCTGACTGCAGCATCATGAAGAGCTGGACATGCATGGTCAGCAGATGTAGTGCACATTTCTGGGACACATTGCCTGCCTTCTTGCCTCTAAAATACCTGACCAATGCAAAGTTTATCCTCCCTGGCAATAAAAGGAGCAGATATTGTCCAGATGTGAATTTTACATCCAATGGCAGGTTAAGGAAAATGGCTGCACTGCTGCCTCTGTTAGCCTGCGCTTGCAGGTGTGAAGCTTGCACAAGCACTTCAGAGGCTACATTTTCTCCCAGCTTTAACACTCAAAAAGGTTAATTAAATATCAGACTGGATGGCATAATTCAAACACCTGCTTTGAGACACTTAGCAGGTACTATTACAGAAACTGCTGTGCAGAGTATCTCAGACCAGAGATAATTCTCCCCGTGTCTTACCTGTAGGTAGCTAATTTTCATACAAAACATGGAGTTTGGCACCCTACAGCATTAGTGCTCAGAAGCATTTCATCTTCTCCAGGGTCCTGCTGCCCACTGCAGCTGCTCACCCAGCCAACTTCTGGGACAGGGGATTAATTTTTCATGCTGCTTTTTCGCTGTCTCTTTTTTTTCTTTCTTATTTTTATTTATTATTTATTTTGTTGTTGTTGTTTTCTTTTGTGCTATTCTTTGCTTTGTTAGGCTGAAAGCTTTCTGAGCTTTGTATTATCCCCTCTTGCTATTGTGAATGCAATGGACTCCTGAACTCTGTTAAACCCTCCACTTGCTCCTGTGATGTGTATAATTAGTAAACTAGCCTTCTTCTGATACCATTTATTTTCAAACACATTTTTTTTAACTGAAGTGTGGAAAGTCCAGTGCTTCAAAAGACTCTGTGAAATGGTTCTAGTGTGGATACTGTCAAACTTTCCCATCTGTTGTGCTTTTGCAGTTCTCCAGCTTTTTTTTTTTTTTTTTCTTTTCTAGCAGCTAGCTGTATAAGCTCAACCTTTGTGATAAAGCTGAAAGGCTCTGAGCATATTCTATTCAAAGAACACCTATGTTTATATATCTCATCTCTCTTTGGGTGCTCTATGCTTATCTAATTGTTGCTTTTTATTAAGCTAATTTAGTCATAAAAGAGATGAATAGGAATATTAAAATAAAGGAAAAATTTACAAAAAGGTAACCAGCAATTTTCCTTTTTAATTAAGCTTTTGCCTTTTATTAAGGAGGTGGGATGTAGGAATACTTTCTTTCTCTCTGATATGGTAGAAGTGCCACTAGCTATTACTACACTGTATACATTCATCTGAGATTCCAAGCTTCAATTTATAGAGCAAACTGGTAATTTTATATAAGTAAAAATAAGTAGATGATCACTTTTTTTTTTTAATAAATTTTCAGTGTCTGCTTGACAAACAGTGTCTGAAGACCCCCTATTACAAGGCATTGTAGCATTTGGAGTATGTTATTTTTTGTCACATCTGTTGGATTTCATTGCAAACATAGGGGAGGCCTTTCTAGTTTGCTTTTGGAAAACAATTTTAGATGTGAGTGAGAAGAAAAATATTTTAATTTGTATGATTACAACCTTCCCCTTCCCTTCCCTCACAAGAACACATACCTTTTTCACATACTACAGGGTTTAAAAATCTATTTAACAGCCATTTTCATGGTTACTTGAAAGAATACAGAAATTTTTCCAGTAAGAATGTGAACTACATTTCTGTGGTACTGTACTGTGTAGGGGTGATGCACTAGAGTGTTAAGTCACAGCACCACAGAAGAAAACTTGGGATGTAAATGATTGACAGTACTGGCCTTTAAGAAGGTGTAATTAGTCTTTAAAGTGACCATCTTTTGAGAGTCGTCTTTCCAGTTTGTCTCTTTGGTGTTGCTATTTTTGTTCTGTGACTGGAGTCAAAAGGAAACAGTGCGTGGGATTTGAATGTTTGCACATAGCATGGTTATTTTTTTCTTAACCAGGAAAACGTTTAGATCTTTAAAGCAAGAAGCAAAATCTTCAAGGTGAATTTGTGTGTGTGTTTTCTTCATGATGTGCTGTGAAGATTTTGAGATATTTTAATAAAAACATATCTAAAATATAAAATCAAGTAATATATATAAAATATGAAATTTGCACGTAGATAAGATTGGCAAGCATTTGGAGATCTGTGCAGAATGTCCTTAGAACTTTATAATGCAAAGAATATAAAATATAAAGTTTTGGTGAGTTTTTAATTAAAAAAATCATCACTCTTCATCTTCACGTTTCCCTGAGAAATCTTCTGCCAATTTTCAATCTACTTAATTCTACTACTGCTTTGTAACACCCTAGGATTTGTCTCTGTAAGTTTTAATTTTGCCTGTTTCTCAGCATTTCCTTTGTGATGCTCCTGATGTCTGTATATCCTTAATGCAGTAATTTCAACAGTTGTCTTTTTTGTCAGTATTAAGTAATTCTTTTACGCTACTGTGGGCCTTACATTTTAGGGAAAAACAACCATAATAGGTCAGTGTAAGTAAATGGATAATCAGTTCTGTTAAGTTGTTACTTTCAGGAACAGGTATTGAACATGTGAGGCTGTTAACACCAAGTGTAGGATAAATAATCAGAAAAAAATAATGTTACGTTTCCCTCACATACTCTTTGTGAGCCAGATAATGGAAATATCAATTCAATTAGAATTAATTCTGCTAGTATTTTATCCTAGGGCTTGTTAAATACCATCCATTTACCATTTTAATAGATCATTTATATGATTCAGTGTTATTGTATGTAACAATTGCCAATGTTATTTTTTTGTTTCTTGTACTGTGCTTCTTGGCCGTAAGTGACTCCTTAGGATTGACCATGCCTAAAATTAACAGGTTCCTGAAGAGCTGGAGAAACAGAATAAATTCATGTATCAATCTCTTCTACATAATTTGCAAGGTTTAAAGCAAGCCATCAAAATATAAATGCAAGATTGTATAATAAATACATGGAAACAACTTGGAGGCATTAATTCTTTGTATAACTTCCGAATTTTCACTGACTTCGAGTTGATACTCTCAACTCTCCTAAGCTCAGTTTAAATAGCTCTTTGAGAAATTTCGAATTCTGGAAGAATTCTAATAACAGGCTGCATGTGTATTAAAATACAATTTGCACCAGTCAGCGTCTTCAAACAAAAGGATCGGTCTGTGGTATTTGTGATTTTGATGCAGGCAATTGCTGTTTCTTGTTGCCTGTGCCACTGACAGTGGGTAGCAGAAAAAATATACAGTTTCTTTTGCCAGAGGTTTATTAGTATAGTCAGTGACTGATCTGAGAATGATGATATTACATTTATACTCATCCTGGAAAGGACAAGACTGTTTTTGTGTGTCGTATAATTCAAATTAACTGCAGCTATTTACTTTTCTGAGAATAATTTGATTATTTTTGTATATTTAAAAATACATGAGGAGATGGGCTTAGATTTCATATGTCAGTTTTTATAAGGACTACTGTGTGATGTGCTGTGACTGAGTAATGGGATGGAATCGGGAAACCAAGTACCAGCCTTTTTTCTTTTCTTGTGGCATGCCCCATTACTTTCCAAATTCCAAGATACAAGCCCACTCTTCTAAAGCTGAGTTGTTAGAAGCATTTTTATAGAAAATGAGAACTATTCCCTTTCTGTTCTCGGCCCACAGCATTACAGAATCACAGAACTGTAGGGATTGGAAGGGACCTCCAGAGATCATCGAGTCCAACCCCCTGCCAAAGCAGCTCCCTAGCCCAGGTTGCACAGGTAGACGTCCAGGTGTGTCTTGAATGTTTCTAGAGAAGAAGATTCCACAACCTCTCTGGGCAGCTGTGCCACTGCTCTGTCACCCTGAATGTGTAGAAGTTGCCATGCATATTTGTGCAGAACTTCCTATGCTTCAGTTTGTGGCCGTTTCCCCTCATCCTATCACCACTCACTGCTGAGAAGAGTCCAGCCTTGTCCTTTGCCCCCCGCTCCTCAGACATTTATAGATGTGGATCAGATCCCCTCTGATTCTTCTTTTTTCAAGGCTGAACAGACTCAGGTCTCTCAGCCTTTCCTCATGAGAGAGGTACTCCAGGCCCTTTATCATCTTTGTTTCCATCCACTGGATTCTTTCAAGGAGATCCTTGTCTTTTTTGTACTGGGGAGCCCAGAACTGGACACAATACTGCAGGTAAATTAAATGTTTACAATATGTCCCATTGAGAGGGGTGTTAGATCACATGCTTTTAGGCTAACCAAAATAAATGGGGAAAATGTTGAGAACAGTTTGAGCATGGCCAAAAAGCTGAAAAAAAAAAAAAAGGTGAAACTATTGAAACAGTATGTTAAAAAACTGATTCGTCAAATGAAATATTTTGAAATCTTAAGTGCAGTTAATAGATATATGAATTAGAGACTAAATTATCTGCATGCAGATAACTAGCACATGGGCCAACATAAGGTTATGGCGAGAGGTGTTATTCTGTGCAACAGATGGCAGCAGATAGGCAGCCTGGCAAAATGGCATCTGACATAGAAGTGACATGCACATGATACAAAGGTGTGGAATTGAATTCCTCTATGGGGAAAAAAATGCACCCAATGACATCTACTGACACTTGCTAAACATCTGTAGAAACCAAACAGTGGATGCTAGTGCTGTGAGGAGGTAGGTGGTTTGTTTCAGTAGGGGAAACAGTGACAGTGATCTTTAGTGTTGGGCTAGGATGGTTTTTTGTATGAAAATGACCAAAAGATGAGGAAAGAAGTGACTGATTTAAATTGCATTAAAAATTGAGACAGAAAACTGAATGTGTGAGAACCAAAACTTATGTACACCAAAAGAAAAAAAAAAGGAAGTAAACTGAGGGTGGGTAGGATTGTAAATGAAATTTTCAGGAGAGAGAGAGCCGTTAGTGTACAAGATAAGAAGTAGTAATAGAAAATACAAGAAAAAAATGTAGAAAATTTAGGAAGTAGATTAATGTGAAATTAGATTGGAAGAAGAACCGTGAGAAAAATAAATTGCATTGTTTTTATTGTTATATTTTATGAAGTTTTGTGGCAAAATACAGTATATACTGTATTTTATACTATTCCATGATGCTTGTACTGGTAATGAGCTCTTCAGAGGGTAAAAGTTGAATATTTTAGTGTTTGGTACTATAAACCCAGAAATTCTCTATGGCTGTGTTGTGTATAGTACTGTTCTGTTCATGGTAATAATGTCTACCTCCCAAAAATATCATGCCACTCTAAAATGCTTTCCCATTTCTTTCCTATGAATTTTCAGTTTTCTTTCAAAACTGAAATTGGCTGTATTGTTCACTGCTGAATATTTTGAAACAGAAGCTGTTTGGGGGATCCATTTCTTGAGGCTTTCACAATATGATGGTGCCTGGAAGTTTAAAGTTGCAATGATCTTCAAATCCTCATTTCTGTCTTGCTGATGATCCTAATTCTTTGGCTGGTATCAGGAATGAACTTGTTCTGTGCTATTCTTGTCCCATGGTTATTTTCTTGGGTGGCATTGTGCTCACTTGTGTGTTGCCATCTCATAGTTTTTCAGTCCAGCTCATGGTTGGGTATGTTCTCTGATGGCATAGCTTTTGACAACCTTCTTCAGGATATATTTGACACTTGCAGAAACAAGGAACTGCTTGGGAAAGACATCCTGATGCTATTTCTTCTCAGTTTTTGTATATGTACTTCCTTGTTCTAGAAAAAGCATATACATTAGTAAAGCTATGACTATGCCAAGTGTTTTGTTTTCCTTCTCACTGACATTTTAAAACGTAATGCAAAACTAGCGCAGAAAGTCCAGAACAAAACACCCAGATTTAATTTCAGCACACTTTATGCTTGACAAGGAAAGAAAATGTTTAAAGCACATACAGAATGGTTTGTGTATTTTTATAGCATAAGAAATCAGAATTAAAATATATATGTGTAATGGAAATTATTAAATGATAATTGGAATGGAGCATAATAGACAAATAGCATTTTTGTATATCCCCATGCTGGGACATAGTAAACTTAATTTAGTCCGTATTTCAGTACCGATGAAGGTGTAAGTAAGTCTGAGGTGGTGCTGTGTTGCTATTCAGCTCCTGGCTGCTCCATCAAGACATTGTTACCTCCACTGCACCATGTAATGTAGCTCCAAATTTCTGAGTCATATCCTCCTGCTGTATGTGTCAGCGGGGTTGACAGGCAGATTGCTAAAGGAGGGCCAGCATGTTCTCATTCCTTTTGGACTCTCTGGAAGAACAGGATCGTGTGTTTGCAGAAATACTGCAGATCTGCATTTACTAGTATTTGTCATTCATCTTCTGACTTCTGGGCTATGCATTGTTCAGTCATCACTTTTCTATGTAACCAAAATCTAATTAGAAACTGGTATAGAGGAGAAAAAGGAAACCCTATATATAAACACATTGATGTGTAGACACAGTGACAAAATTCAGGCAGCTCAGAATGAAAAATGACACTTCATCCTTAATTTGTACCAGTGGGAAAAAGTAAGTGAAGGGATGCAAGTCAGGTACAGTATATCAGATGGGATTTGTGTTCCTGTGCACATCCAAATGTTAACAATGAACCCGGCCTTTGAAATTTTCTTAACAAAACCTCTAAAGGAAGCTAAGCATAAGTCTGAGCTCTGGAAGTTTTAATTTCATAGCAATCACCAGTTTGGATTAATTATTAAATGTAATATAACTTACTTCTCAATTTTAAAATATTTATTTTGATTTAGAAATATGACTTTTAGAAGTTTTGCTAAAGAACATGCACATAGAATGCATACTGTGGATCACTAAATACATATAAGTTGAAATCCCAGTGCAAAGCAGTTGCTCTGTTTGCACTGTAGCAGTGTATGTTTCTAATATGTTAAATACTGAGAAAACTTCAAGTTTTCTTTGCACATTATTATTTGCCAAATCTAAAGACTATTCTTATAGCTAAAGGTAAAAAATAGATTATTAAGTATATGAATAAAAATAAATGTTTCTATTTTAATTTGCCTTTGACTAATCCATTACAGGTTTCCTCCTTCAAAATTCTTCTGGGAGTTTACTCATTGGTTTTCATCTCTCTTAATTTTCTTGCCCAAATACAAAATCTCCAAAATGGGCTGCATAGTATAATATTAGTCTTAATAGTAATGCTGTAATATTAAGACACAAACCGAGAATATTGAATGTTATCAGTATAACAATTAACAGTTTAAATATTGATAACTGACATTCCAGCTGTTTTTTTTTTTAATAAAATAATACCTTAATTTATTTGTATTCCACCATCATGAATACATTCATTGCAAATTGCATGCACGTAAATGGGAATCCATTTGTAAACTACATAATCTTAACAATAAATAGTATCTGATCTAATACATGTTGGTAGTACATTTCTTGTTAAAAATGCAAGCTTTTAACAAAATGAAAACATTTATTTTTCTCCTTACAAATATTTTAAATATTTTTTAATTACATATTTCATACCAAGTATATAAAAATAGTATTTTTTGATAAATTTAGAGGTTTCATTTACATAACAAATAACGTGCAACAACTGACCACTCTCTACCAGCTCTATTTGGTTGATTGTCTAAATGACATGCAGCGATAATTGTCCCTTTGCCTTCACAGAACTCACAAACAGACCAGCAGGACCCACGATCACTGGAAGCAAGCAGTGCCATGGATATTGTTTAGGAACAAAGTCAGACACTCAGGGAAAACCTTTGCTTTGATGAATAAAAGCTGCCCATGACAGTTCTTTTATCCTAGACTTCCAGCTGCTCTGACCCTCAAGGTCTTCAGACTATCTGTCTGCCAAACAGACCAGAAAGTTTTATCTGTATAGAAAATGCTTTTCATCATGCTTCTAGATTCTAGATTTTTTTTCCTATAGTATGAACCAGAAATACCTTTTCTTACTTTCTATAAATCTGAATTTTCAGGTTTGTAAGTCACCATGATCACCAGAGAAATGTTGAAGAACGCAGTCATGTGGTACTCTCCAAATTTAAAAGTGGCAGCTGTGGAACATGCTTTGAGTTCTACTTCATTGTTTCTCGTTATACATCTATGGCTTGGTTCTCTTTGTCTTTAACATCCCTTGTGCTTGTCACAATATCTAAAGGGAAATCTGAGGTCTGTGCAGAAACTGTTCCAGCTGCTACTTCAAGGTCCCATGATCCTGGCAGATTCTCCAGGCTTAATGAGCTGATTGCTCCTTGGCTAATGCTCCTTTCCTCAGGTCTGCTGGGCAGCACGAGGTGTAGCGATGTCTCTGATGTAGAGCATACTGAAGAAGAAAGAGTCGCTGAAATAGACTGAAGAGGGGTCAAGGTAGTGTCTGAATGGGGAGAGGTACTTAAAAATTGCAAATTCTCTTTCTGAATTACCTGATACTGGGAAGGTGAATTATGAAGGCCTGATTTATAGAAAAATTCACCGTCTGTAGAATTATGAATGTTATGTTCTGTTCTTTGGGGGCTGCTGCCTACAGAGGATAGATCTGTATTCCAGATGTCACATAATGTGTTACTGCGGCAGGGTTGTGCTTTGGTGCAAGTAATGTTCCCAGCTTGCATGTGTGTGCAAGGTTGACATGTAGTCCACGTCATCCGAGCCTGCAGGCTTTCCAGGGTAGGACTCCGAGATATGCCATGCACTGTGCAGAATCCCGGTGGCTTCTGGGATGGAAGCAGGTTCTCTAGAAGGTACATCACATTCTTCATATCCTTACTTAATTGTGACACTTCTTGAGTTAAGGTTGTGACCTGTTATGTCAGAACAAAATAATCCAATATTAATTTATGCAGTACATATGTTATAATTATGCCTGAAATATGATATATATATATATATTTCCATCTAAAAACATAAGATTTAGTCTGCAGTAGATTTATTTTAAGGAGATATACCCTCCTAATTTATGTCTGGGAAATAGCCCCTCCCTGAATACAGCTACATGTTACACTACCTGTGGCATGCTGTAGTAACTGTACAACCCAATAAAAACTTAAAATGGAAACATTGCAGGCACAATCCACCTGATTCTACATGATTTTGCTATGAAGAAATGGAGTTTTTCAAAGCAGAGGGTTAGAAAATAGGGTTATTAGTTTTGTTGTTGTTGTTTGTTTTAACTGTATGAACTTTAATAGTAACACTTTCTTGCCTTGACCAATATAAGCTTTTGTAGTTGCATTTCCAAATTACTTTGACAGCTTCAGTAGATTTTTTTTTCTTCCAGTATTATCTATCTGTGCAGCTCAATTGGATTCTTTGTCCTTTGCAGTTAAGTAGGAATTGAGGTATTTTAACCTTCCCATTAGTGACGAAAAGCTCTTCATAATGTTGCATGATTATTCTTTTTGCTTTGTTTAAATAGTTTGTTTTGTTTAAATAGTCCCTCTTTTTCATTATATATTCCACCTTTTTTGTTGTTGTTTTTCTTTTAATGTTAGATTTCCCACCCAAAAGCCTATTGCTTATCAGTGTACTCGGAGAGGTCTGCATTAGATTATAAGTCTATTAAAACATATTGCTATTTTTTCTCACTGTGGTTTACTTCTTTTTGCAATTCAATCTTGATCAAAACATCTTCCTACCATCACTCTTTCTGGTCAACCAAAGAAGTGAAGAAGAATATTTGCTTTTTGAGAAATAGTTGAATTCTGGCAATGCAGAGAAACTGACTGCTTGCATTTGCAAACACAGCTTTGCTGTTCTCCTTAGTGTTCCATTGGTTCTACTATTCAGGTGCTTCATAAAGTCAATGAGACTTTCAGTCAGAATGCATTACCATTCAGACTCAAATTAACAGGCTGCTGATACTTCGTTTTCCAGTAAGCTGAGTGAATGAGAACTGAGCTGAGACAGACTTTTCACTGATAATCCATCCGTTTATATCACCATTGCTATTACTGAGACAGACATGTTCGATCTAAAGGCAATTTAGAAACTGGGGTAGTTGCAGAAGAAAAAAAAAGTGTGATAACTGGTCTCAATTTGGATGGAATATATACGATTTGTGCAATCATAATTCATTTTAATTGAACTAAATCTGGAAGATTTTGAAATTTGCTCTGTCACATCAGAGTACAAAAACTCATTGTTTTCTCTGCCAACTTCCTAGCCAGGACTCAGGTATTGATGGGATAACCAATCTATCTGGATGAATTAGGTCACTAAGATGATTGCTAATGATATTAAATAAGAACAAAACTAGATTAAAATACTAGGTTAAAAGAGAACAAGAAACATAAAATTCTCAAGAATAACTCACGGTGAAACAATCTAATTCTCTGTTTTTACTCTTCCTATGTGAAATATTACAGAAAAGAGTCTGAGGTGTTTCAGTGAATCGCACACTGTATGTATTATTCATGCATCCAGGATATATCCTCAGATTGATTGATTGATTGATTTTTATTGGACACAGGGAGTTTATCTTTATTAGGAGTTACTTTGATTGGTGCAGCTTGGGATCATGCACTTTCTAAGGGTTTTAAAAGATCTAATCACAGACAGACCAAAAGAAAATAAGACTTTATAAAAAATGTGATGAGTAAAGAAAGTCTGACGGAATGAGATTTGTTAAGATGTGCTGTAACAATGTTTCCAGCATAAATGGATTTGAGAAAGAGTGACAATCAAGTTTTTCTTATATCTTCTTGACATAAGAGAAAAAGTGGTGATATATGTCAATGGAGGTTTACATTCAGATGCTAGGAAAATAGATCCTTTCAATATAGCAATGTTTTGAAATTCCTATTAGAGTTAACGATGTTATGGTTATCTGCTATCATAGTAGTAATATTTTTTGTTGTTCAAATCATCTTCTCATAGTCTCCAGTTAATTTTTAAACTCCATTACTTTCATTCTTGATTCATTTCCATGCCTCAGATGCATTTCCACTAAGGAAAAGTGCAGAAGAAACATTATAGTATGTAGGCCCTGTGCCTTACATCCTGCTTTAAAGCAAACAAACAGAAAAATAAATAAATGCCCAAGCTATAAAACATCAGTAACTTTAGTTACTATCATCTGTCAAAAACTTTTGAGCTAAAATTAAAAGATAGTAAAAAAAATAAATCGCTGTAAAGAGTGCTCTACATTCATCAAGTTACAGAAAAAAAAAGGTATACAAAACAGATGCAAGATAGGAGTTCTTAGGAAGAAGTGTAAATATGAACAGCTGAAGGAATATATACTTGAATTAATATCAATGGACCATAAAAGTGTTTGTTTTCTTTTTATGGTTTAGGAAGCTTTTATTTCTTAACACAAATGATGCTAGGTTTCATATGGTCCTATGTTTAATTTACATAGTTAAAATACAAAATGGATAGATTGACCACAATTGACTTTCATCATAACAAAATATTATTAGCTCATTTTTTGCCGCATTTGTCTTATTGAAGGATGTTTTGCAATTAAATATACTTTTTTCTTTTTTTTATTAATGAATAAAAAGTCATTCAGCACTGTCAGTTCAGTCACTCTATGTGGGCATGCTTGAGTATGTGGATTTGTAGCCATGTAGAATATACAAGTACACAGCCTCCTAGTGAAGCATCTTTTCAGTGTAAATTGTGATCCATGAGACAATTTACAAGATAACCATAAGACTCTTTGGGATTCAATCCCAGGATGTTACCATCAAATCAAAGCCTAGACCAATTTAGTTTAGTTGTTCCTTATGCTTTTTGCGTTCTTTGATCATACCTTGTTGTAAAAGTGTTCAGTCAGTGGTGCATGGTGTCTTGTCCTGAACTTTACAGTTTGACATATAAGAGGTTGATGTGTTCATAGCAATAAAACAGCCATGCCTCTAATCTTAGTTTTTCCTCATGTGGTCTCATAAGGAATTAATCTTCGTATTAAATGAAGAGTATGCTGGAAATAGATTTTAGTCTCAGATTTTAGTGTGAGATTGATATTAGATTATGTGTTTAAAATTAGAAGGGTTGAATAGATAGCCCAGTGGAAGAACAATGGGCTACATTCCTAAGATACTATTCCTTGAGCAGGAAGGGATATACTTCTTTTTTATTCTAAATAGACTCAGATAAAGTTATTTGAAATATTTGATGTGGATTAGAAACTGACTGGGTTTCTTTTCTTTCAATGAAATTCTCCAAAGCATAGTGTTGCTCCCCAAAAGAAAAGATGGTGTAAGGTGCTTGGGGAAAGATAGAGAATAAAGAGGAAAATAGAAGCACATAAAGAGAAGAAAATCTTAGAAAATTCAATATACCAGCTATGCTAGCTTCTCTTTATTTTTAGCTCCAGCATGTAACACAAATTTTTACAGAGCTTTCATGTAAAAAAATAACCTGTGAGTGAGCTAAAAACCCCCAAACTGCCCTAAATTTAAGAATTCCATCCAATTTTTTAAGTCATTTTTTGCACATTTAACATATCCCAACATTTTCTCAGTTTTCTCCAGCATTTCTTGAATCACTCTAAATATCCAATATCTCCAAAATATAATTACCTCGTTATTAAGCCTGTTGATTTGTTGTTTGGTCTCTTCTGCTTTAATAACAAGCACTGCAGCACCAATTTCTGCCTCTGAAAATTCAAATAAAAATAAATGAGAGAAGTATAGCACCTTGGAATCACCAATCACCAATTGAATCAATATCAATTTTGTTCTCATATTTTAAATTAAAACTTAGTTTGTACTCGAATCAAAGAAAAATAAAATGTACTAGTGATTTTATTATGTGTAAGAAAATTGTGAATGAAGAAAGTTCATACTGTTGTCTTCAATCTGGACCTGACAGAACCAAAAATGATAACTCAGATGCCAATGGTGTGACATGTCAAGAGTCTTTAAAAGTATAAATACAAGTAAGCTGCTGTTATTACTTTTCTGTCTGGTTTTAAGAAAAGCAAAAAGCACTATAGTGGCCTCCATGCAAAAGGTACATAACTGCATGAGGAATGTTTATCTGTAGAAGGAGAATGCTGGAAACAGTCTGAGCTGTGCTACTTTTGTCACTTTAGCGTTAGTTTACTGGTCTCTCTCCTAGTCCCTCTTGCTTGTTTTATTTATTTATTAATTTTTTTCCTGATCTGTTGTGTTCCTCTGTATTGCTTTTTTCTCAGACTTTTCAGAGTATCAGTCATTAAGGACTTCATAAATTCCTTTAATACAGATTTTCTCTAAAAACTTGTAGACTACTTTGCACCTGTAATAATCCTTCTAATAAAAATAGACAAGTTTATATGTTGGAATTTATTTATTTATTAAAATATTTTGATATAAATTTTTGTCCATATGTTTAGTACCTTCCATGCCAAGAACTTTGGGAGCATGAAGCTCCTGACTGATCCTAAAGTGCTGCTGGTAAAGCATAATGCATGTAAATACATCTTGCAAGATATTATATCATGACTGTTTGCAGGAAAACAACAAATGGCCTTGGGAACCCTGTTGTATTTTTCCACGCTGTTCGATGTGATACTGAAATGGTAGTGAAAGGATAGATACATTAAATCAATTTATGCCACTTTTAAGGATTTATCTTTTTAAAATCAAATAGAAACAGAAATCAGTTATGAAAACTCTTTTCTCTTAAGTGTAATTTCTCAGGTAATACCTCCAATTATTGGAGATGTTCTGGATTCCTGCCGAAGCTGATCAGAGCTGAAGTCAAAAGTTTGCCTTTCTTCATTATGATTTCCATCTTCAATCCCATCAACAATTCTATAAGAAAAATCAGACTAATGAAGCAGTTTCATAAACAGTTTTATAGGTACCAGATTCACAGATATACTGTCAAAATTACTCCTAAAAGGGACATATTTAAGCAATGGTGAAATTTGCACAATATTAATTTTACTGATATCTAGAAACTATTACATTACATTACGTTATGAGGCTCAAAAGTGGTGCTTGAGCTGTTCTGAACTATACTGTTATCTGCAGCCAAAAACCTGAATGATTTCCGTGGAATTTGCTATAAAACCTATTTAATGTCACCTGGCCTCAGTGTTTCAAAAAGGCAAACTTTCAACACCAATATCCCTTTAGTAGAAGATTTCTAATTATATAAAATGTTAACATTTCAACTGCCTTTAAAGCACACGGGGGAAAACCTACTCAGATAGGAACTAGAATTTATAGCTGCTATGTTCTTTAAAGTATTTAAAGACAAAGACTAGAAGAAAAATATATGTTAACAAAAACAGCTAATCCTGGAAACCCAGAAGGCAGGCCCCTAGTCAGTAAACATGCAGTAGGAAAGATGTCTATTTATATACAAGCAAGTGGAATGTGGATTAAAAATCTAGTGAACAGATAACATACAGGCACAAGAGTCCCACTATGAATTAGCCATGTAGCACAGCCATGAATTTTCTCATAAAGACATACATCTCAATTTCTAGAAACTAAAAAGTCAAAAAAAGACTAACATGACCTCTTCTATCCAGTTGATCAGCATTGTGGTCCATATGGGTTTGAGGAGATTCAAAAGCATAAATGCCTCCTCCCAGGCATGCCTCTATTATTAATTTTAGGCTTTTTTCCTACTAATGCTCTTCTGTTTCTGATGCTAAATGCAAAACATGATTGGGAAGACTATGAATATATTCTAGAATTTAGGATCCTGAATTCTATTTATTCTGCCAAGGACTGTTCCAATGTTTTAACTAGTCTTTGTATGTCTGTTATATTGCCTTTACCATAGCGTGCAAGAGATAAACCTGAAGTGAGTTCTGGTTGACTTGCTCTAGGGAACATGCACAGAACAAGTTGTTCAAAACAAAGTAAGTTCTCTTGAAAAAGTGAGGTTATTCATCTCCGCATAGTATTGACTGAAGATTTCATATCAAATCAGCTTCTTGCTTTCCCCTTACTTCACTGTCCAGCAGTAAACAAAAATGAGAAACTAAACAAAGATTGTACTTTCTCTGTCATAGTAGCTAAAAAAAAAAAAAAGAGGTTTATATCCTGCTCCTATTTAAAATGTGTTTATATTGATCAAATATATGATTGTGTGAGAGGATTATTATAAACTGTTAATGTAGAACTTTTATGACTTAGAGACAAGTGTTTTGTCTGACATAACCAACTATTGGTAAAGCCGTGGTTATTTCACATCTGCGATAGCAAATAGCTGAAATTACCATTCTGCCTAAAATGAATAAAGGAAATTCTTGAATATGTAAAAGATACGTAACATTGTAGAAACTAAAACCTGAACTGAACCTTCTGTTGCTCCTCGTGTGAAAAAAAAAATGTAATTGTGATTTTTGTAATAAATTGATTTTAAAACTCTTGATTTTGTTATCAATTAATGATTATATTCCAAAAATTCGGAAATAGAACAAATAAATCAAATTAGAAGTAACATACAAAAAAAAATCACCCTAAATATTTTAAATTATATGCTTAATAAAACATTAAGCCATTACATGACATGACTTATGTGAATATTCACATTTACTTTATAAATAACTTGCATTGTCAGGTTTCCTTTATCTAATATAAAAAGCTAAATATTTTCTAACATTACACGGCACTTTTTTTTTTCCATTGTAATTCTCCACCACTGTAGTTTTTTTATTTTTATTTTTTGACCAGTTATGCTCTATTATTATTGATTTGCTTCCTAAATTGCTGTGTCTGATGGACTGAGAATGCTCCATGGTGCTATTGTGGGAGTACAGATTATTACAGTCTGGTTTTATAATATTATTTTGTCCATCTATTCAAACACTCATTTTTATAATTGCTTTGTTCTTTCTATTTTTACTCATAGAAATTTTATCTATCACTGAAGTCCTAAAGTGCAGAATAGTTTATACAATGAGGGGATTTTTACTTTTCTGTAGAATTAATGCAGTGTTGACATATTGAGAAAGTTTTAACATTCCCAATATATATATATAAAGAAAAACAGAGGTTTTTTTAGCTTTGCAGTCATAATTGCTTAATAGAAATTAGGAGACAAGAAGAGAATAACTGTTTTCATTACCTTGGGCTCAAGTCAGGTGGACCTCCAGAGTTCAGTGACGAAAGTTGTAACTTCATGTTTTTCTCCCTCCTTCTAGAGCAGTAGTGGAGCTCTGTTTCATGTTTGGTCCTTGAGGAGTTTGAACTGCAAGCACGAATGGGTGAATGGAAGGGCACAGTTCCCGAGGCCAACTGTTTCAAGTTTTTCCCCAGGTGGCTTTTACTGCTTCCAGCCTTCTTCTGCTGAGAGCAAGTTGTACTTCTTGTATGAATTGGTGAAAGTGTGCTGCTCTCTTCTTCTCCTTCCTCATCATCTTCCTCATCTTCCACAATTGAAGGGAGTTTCTTCTTTATATTCCCATTTCCCTTGAGCTCGGCCTAAAAGAGCAGATAAGTACAAAGATAAAAATCAAAGCCTGATGTTGCAGAAACAAAGTTTCTTCTCATGTTCTCACTGCAACAAACCCAGCTGTAGATCAGCTTTCACATCACATTAGAACTAGGGTTCTTTTGGAATTCTTTTGGAATTACATCTCTCTTCAACTATACGTACGTATAGGAGAAAGATATGTATGCATTAAAAAGGCTCTCTATCAATATTACCAGTGAGCCTAACACAATATATTTTATTACCAAGAAAGATTACATGACTAGGTCTTAAAAACCAAGTGGCACATATACTTGAGTATATTAATCTTGTCTTGCTGAGGTGTTATTAATTCTGAATGCTACACTCTCAGTCTCACTCGGGGAATGAACTGAGACTTGTAATTCATATAATTCCCCAATTTTAGACTGAGCCATTTGTAATATGCAAATAGCATTAGTAACAAATCAGATGATCCTCTGTGTCCTTTATGGTTGAAATCTCTGTTGCAACAGTTGGCAGATTTCTCAGTTTATACAGACCAACATTAATGAATCAGTATTGTGACAGTTTCAGCTTCAGAACTGAGTTATCACAAAGCAGTTACGTCTGTTCAAAAAACAAAACAAAACAAAACCAACTCTGTTGATGCTTGGTGTTAGACCCAAAGCAAATTAGAAATCTCATAGACCTGGGTTTTATATTTGATGATCTAAGTGCAACATATCTTCCTCTGTTTTTTCATGATAATAAGATACACTGGTTATTAATATTGACATATGGCAATGTCAGGGTCAGCTTGTAAATGAAAATTCGTCTCATTTATTCTCTTGCTACAAATCACTGGATTGTTAAGGCAGAATGATATGAGGCAAATTAAGAAACTGCACATATCTCAGTGAACTGAACACCAAAGTGCAAATTTATGGTTGCAGAAAAGTTTATATTTTTGATTTAATAATTTTTCATGTTACTCCAATCAATCAAGCTTCATTATGGCATTGTTAACTTTAGCTTTGAAAGCTTCTCAGATAAGCTTATGTAGTCAGTTTTCCAGTTCAAACAAAGTAATATTAGCTGGGTGAAAACACAAATTTGAAGAATTTATCTAAATGTTCCAAGCTCCTATCAGTATCAATTTAAATATTTCACATCATAGGTTTAATTTTGCTGTGTAATACAGAACACTTCCATTGGGTTAGCATTTTGGTCTTACTATCCTTTGGCAGATATACTGAATTAGGTCCTTTCAATCTGAGATTGGAAATGTAGGAATTTGAAAAAATGTCAAAAGTACTTGTTCATAAGAAATATAACAGCCTTGCTGTTAACTGTAATAGCCACATGAAGGCTGATATAAGGATCAAATTGTATAGAACATGGCTTTGATGCAGCCTACTCTGTACAGAAAATGAGTGTTATCCATATTCAAGACTTTGTCTTGAGGAACCATATATTTAAAATGCAAGAGCTATTTCATAATATCCAAACTCAGCACCTGGAAAAAAAAGATCATAAGCAGTTAGTCATAAAATGGACAGTGCCACACCTATCTGTAGAATGCTACTTAAAGATTCTGAACACAGTGAAGTTGCTTAGAATTTTTTTTTTTTTTTACATTGCTCTGGCTGTAACTATGTGCATGTTTCAAAGTGAAGCTTTGATGATTTAAAATGCAGGTAACATACCTGAGATAATGTAGACTTGTTTGATAATTTCGATATTACCTGAAACAAAACAAAAAAAAATGTACCAAATATGTGCATCTGCACAGTACTGGCTTCCAAGAGCATACAAACATCTTAACCAAAATATTTGATACAAAAAAAAGAATCTCATGGTAAAACAGCTGTATTAAATTAAATATAGTACTGAAAAATGACAGTCTTCAGGCATACTGTCAGAAAACAAAAGATTTTTCTTTTATTTTATAATATATGTCCTGCAAAAAACATTGTTTTTATTAATAAAATGCTGGACTAAATCTTCAAACCTCAAACTGAACGTAGATGGGCAAATGTATGTCTCATGAGCCTCAGTGTTTCTTTGATGGAATCCCATGCAGAAAGAGCGCTCTACTTTGCCCCTTCCTCTTTGTAGTTTTACCTCCTAAGCCAATATAGTGCTTACACCTAGATGATCAAACTGTTTTATAAAAACCTGAATCTCTACTCTAGGGAATTTTCAGTCAGTGAAAGGGACTGAAGAAGGTAGGACCAATGTAATCCTCAGGGAGATACATGTGTAACAGCTATTCAAGGCCTTGACATTTTCCTTGATTATAGAGAAACAAAACAAAACAAAAGATAGAATCACACAATTTTAATTAAAAAATTTCCAGTAAAATCTACAGGAACTACTGACTACTGTGTGATATGAAACTTCTGTTGCTTATTTAGGTGTCTTTACTTTGACAAGTCACAAAGCCTGAATGCTATATTAATAGGAATGTTTTAGTCTGCCAGGCAGAAATTTCAGAATTGATTTTCAGCTTTCCTCTGCTTTGTATGTTGAGATAAAAAATGTTTAATGTTCATGAATTTTATAGGGTTTCTATTTTTATTTTTTCCCCTTTCTTATTTTTTTTTCTTCTTCAAAAGTCTTTCACATTAACCTGAAAACTGTTTTGCAACTGGTCACAAAAGTGGGAGTATTAGTGCTGGTACAATAAATGGCTACACATTATTTAATTGTGTGTAAGAAGAAATCCTTCTCCTCAACTGACAGGCCAGTAGCAGGTGTATCAATAAATTTAGCAATAACACTCTAATAACTGCCAAACAGAACAACTGCAATAATTAGGCTGTGTAAATAAAATAACTGCTGTGTTCTTCCTGAATTAGAAAAAGAGATAGATGATGTTAACAGACCATCATATCTCAGATACTGACATCTCCCAGCTTGCAATGTAATGTATGTCAATTTAAGAAACATTCAGGAGAACAGTAAACTGGAAATTTATTAACATACTGAAAACATACTTATTTTTAAAAAGATCAGACCTAGGAAGTATTATGGCTCTCTTTGCATGTGTTGAAACAGCTTAATTTACAGTTGTGCCCAGAACTCTGGGGCCTCTGTTTGGCATCTAGGCACAGGTGCAGAATGAATGTTAAATAACAGCCTTAATTAAAACTCCAAGTCAATCCCAAACATTATCAGCTAACATTAAGCATGAAGAATGAATTAGACTGCTTCAGGCTTTAGAAGGGACTTTTTGTTTATTCTCTGTAATGTAGGTAAAGATCACCCTTCACTTGACTTTTTTTTTTAATCCTGCTCTGCTCATTCTTATTTTACATATTGAAAATAGACACAAAGAAGTCACTATATGAACGTCTCACAGATGTTCTGGTGTTGTTCCCACATACTCTCTGGTTTCTTTCAGCTGAGCTTTCAGCTCCACAACTACACTACAACAAAAATTATTGCTTGTGACATTAAACATTGCATCTTTTTCATGTAAAAACAAGCTCCCGGATTTCATATTATAGTAGTTGAAAGGCCTCAGGAGTTCTCAAGGCTAAAAGCTCTTATAACAACTCCCTTCTCTCACTCTTCCTGCTTTCAAAGAGAAAAATGAAAGATAATCACAAGAATGTAGACAAAGCCAGCAGGCAGTAACAGGTAATAAATGGAAAAAGGTAAAACCATTGATATACTTCTATCTCTATAAATATGTTTTAGAGTAAATAAAGAACAGTCCTAGTCTTTAATCTGTTAAAACTTTACAGCAAAACACTAGTGTATCTTATTTAAAATCCAATTTTTATTCTTACATATGATAGAGGATGAAAAATAGCTCACATTCATGTCTTTTAAAGTGAAAGTTTGAATCAGTAAAGGCAAATGGAGACAAACACATGTATTTTCCCTGTTTTCTACCTGCAAGAAAAGAAGTCTTATACAGTCCAATTCATTTTTAATTTCACCCCTGGTGTCTTGTAAAACCAGCTATTAATTTTTCTTCCACTGGATAAAACTGTAATAGATCATGCACTAAAAACAGAATCATCAAATTCTTCCTTGAACATCTACGCTTTTGTAGTTGTTTAATATATTAATACAGAAATCTTAAACTTCTCTTTATCATTACTTATTACAAGAAGGAAAAGAGCATTTTCACAGATGAAAACAATAGTGATTTACTTTAAAAAGCTGGTAACCTAAATATTCTTCCAGGAGCAAGAGACCTTGATAGAATAATCTCTATGGGGACTTGTAGTCAAACCAAGTCCTTAGATGTACAATGCTTTAAGATGAATTCAAGTTATAAAGCTCTAAACCCAGAAATATTTGGTGCTAATGCAGTAAATGTTCAAGTAAGTAGATTTGTATTTTGTTTGTTTGAAGAACATTGTCTGCTTTTAGTGGTGTGGTCCCTATTGCCATCATGAGAAGAAGGAATAAAATAAAAACAATTTCACTGATTTGTTTGTAAGACTTGGCTCCTAAAATATATCAGTAATGCTATGTATCTAAGGGGTGAAAAGGATGAAATACTTTTTCTAGAAAGGATTTGAAATCAAACTAGAATACTAATGTTCTTAGTCATCATTTAAAAGCAGGAAAAACCCATTTAGAAGCACTGACAACACTAGGAGGGGGGGGGATAGAACTAATTCCATATGTTCTGTTCTTTCAAAACTTACTGTATGATAATGGAAAATATACAAATACATACAAAGTATTAATGTACCACTGAAAAGCTTAATGCCTCACATGTTTGGTCCTCAGCTTTACATAATCAGGAAATTTGTCAATGAGCTCTCACAAATCCCTTAAATCATGAGAATCACACTCTCAAAGAATCTCATAGGTTAAATATGGTTGTTTTACTGAGTAACTCATTACTCCTCGATTTATTTATTTATTTATTTTAAGGGTTTCTATAAGTTTATTGTTAAAATAGACAATAGATCTGGTACTGTCTGTATATTTTCTGTCAGACTAAACTTCCAGAGAAGCTTAGAGATTATTGCATATAAAAGGTACAATGGAAAAAGCTTTTCAATATTTTTACTGCTAAATCACATTATTTAAAGATTTACATAATATCAATGGAAAATAAAAAGAATTTTAATGTAATTCAGAGTAATTGAATTCAAAATTCTTCCCCTTCTTTGAAATGCTCAATTGTACGCCTAAAGTAATTCAACTTGAAAAATTCAAATAGTCTCATAAATGTTTGTAGGATCCTATGAATTGTTATCTGATCAGAACCAAGCTGAGGCTGTAGAATCTGTGCAAGTGTTGCTTCTAATATTCTTATTTGTAAGTAAATCCTTATAATATTTTCTAAATAAATAATTGTATCTAACTTTGGAGAAGGTCTTGAAAAGCAAAAATGAAGACAAGATAGCAGATCTTGAAAAATATTTTCCCAACAAATTTTATTATCAACCAATTATTATTTGCCTATTTTCAAGTACCCAAGCTGTACTGCCAGCACTTACAGTCTGAATTAGTAAGACAAATGTTATAAAATACAACTGACTAAGAGAAGCCACATATTTTGGGAGAGTTTTTTTTAAGGAAGTTCAGCCTTGTCCAGCTTTCAGGGTAAGCCTTAGAAACCATAGGATAGAATGATAGAATCAATGATAGAACCTCTCCCATGCACAGGGCTCCCATTCATTAGATCAAGCTGCTCGGGGCCCCCATCCAGCCTGGCCTTGTGCACCTCTGGGGATGGGACATCTACAGTTTCTCTAGACAAACTTTTCCAGTGCCTCATCACCAAGTAAAAAATTTCCTCCTAATATCAGGTCTAAATCTCCCCTTTTAGTTTAAAGCCATTTCTCCTTGTTCTATCACAATCAGACCATGTAAAAAGTCAGTCTTCTTGTTTATAAGCTATCTTTATGTGTACTGGAAGGCCAAAATTTGGTTTCCCTAGAGACATCTCTTCTCCAGAGTACATATGAGCAGCTCCTTCAACATTGACACAGGAGAGGTGCTCCAGTCTTCTGATCATTTCTGTGTCTCTCTTCTGGACCTGCTCCCATAGCTTCATATATTTATTGTCTTGAGACCCTAGGCCTTAAAGCGTTACACCAGATGGGGCCTCATGAGGGTAGAGGTGTACATCTCCTCAAATCACCCTACTGGACACATCCCTTTTGATGCAGCCCTGGAAAGAGCTGGCAGTGGCTCATTTCAAACTTTTCATCCACCAGTACCCCGAGTCCTTCTCCACAGGTCACCTCTCAATGAATTCTTCTCGCAGTCTGTAACTGAGATTGTCTCTATCCAAGCACAACAGCTTGCAGTTGGCCCTGCTGAATCTCACTAGGTTCTAAGTTATTCTTAATAATGAATATTTTACTGTTTGGATGGTTGCCTGATGAGTACATTAACCTTCAGTAAAAAAGGTAAACTGAGCATACATCTGGCTCCTACATATATTTGGAGCTAAAACTTTTGGGAATACAACATTTGTACACTAACTTTGAAATCAATTCTCATGATCTTGCCACAGGGCAAGAAGTCATGTCCTGGCATTTGAAGCAATCACTAGAAGTCAAAGTACATAACCTTGTTAAGAAAGCCAACATAATTTCCTTCCCCTTAGACACAATTTGTGTTTCATATAAACCCGTAACAGAAAAGCTAAGTGTGAAGGCTCTTAGTGCTCTTGACAGCTTTATTAATTTAGAAATTCTCAATAGCTTAGAAACAAAGATGATGTAGATATTCTGTAAGTGAAAAAAAAGCTTCAGTTTTCAAGGTAGCATAACATAAAACTTCACTAGTTGTTAGAGAAATCCAATATTAAGTTTTCTAAAAAATGATGATATATGATAATAACTATATAACAGCCTAATTTTTTACAAGTAATTGTATGGAAAAAAAAAAAACAACAAAAGTACTGTAAGTGTTTCAATACCCGAGTTCTTAGATTTCATTGAACATGACTCACAGAATGTTACAGCCTTTCTTGCTGTGTTCTATATCGAGAGAAGCTCTGAAGAACGTAACGTAAAGTCTTTAGTTGTTGACATTACATGACTTAACATGCTTTTTTCACAGTGTAGTATTGAAAAGGTCATCTAATAATAAAAAATATCAATATTAAATCTATCAAAATAATTTACATCTTCAATCATGAATAAAAATATTTAATGTTACAGAGCAAAAATTTATTTGATCTCACTATACTTGCAAGTGTATTAAGAAAAGTCTAAGGACTTCAAAAAAATTTATGTACATTATATTATTCCTGAATCTCATTCATTATATTCCTGTCCAACACACACACAAAAAAAAAAAAAATGATGCTGGGGGTCTTTCATGAGTCTACTGCCTTACAGAATGCATCTCCATTTGTTCTATATATCCAAAAGACTCCTCCAGATTAATTAATATTCTTGCTAACATTAACTTTCTGTCACATAAACTAGTAGTTTCATAAGACCCTGCAGAAAGGTTCCAAAGCCAAAGCTTGCCACGAAAAGGATCCAGCAATGTTGTCACCATTTCTAATAGACTGCATAATCTCAGTGAGACATAGTTATATTAATGATAGCAGTAAATCTCTCTATGAGTCTTGAAATATGAAAAAAGCACTTACATTAACATAGGTAAGATTTCTGACAAGGCAGAAGGAACAGAAAATGACTGAAAATAAAGTTGATAGCACAGTAGTTTAAATTCAGTTGGATTCATTAAGTCTCGTTTACCCTACATAAGTATTATCACTCTATAAGTGATAACACTCAAGAAATCAATGAGCTTTACTATTTAGACGAAAAAAGACAAGCTGGCAGTAAAAATCTGCATCCATGAATGCCGCTTAAGCTTTAGGTTTATATTCTTCTGCTTGGTTGTATTGGTTAATCCTGAGTTAAAACGTATAAATAGCTCATAAATGTGTCTTTAATGTATTCAGGAGGTGACTTTAAATTTCTACATGCATACAGCAATCTCTCTGAATCTACACTATCACCATAAGATGATAATTCAGTTTTTTCTAAGCCTAATGTATGCAATAAATTAATGCTTCTTTTAGAAGCAAAGAGATATCTCAGGATGCAGAAGACTACAAAAACCAGTTATTAGATAGTCAACAGCATTCAACTATCTACTGCATTTTCCTCATCAGCCAACAAATATGAGGAAAGTATATATATTAGCTCATTAGCAAATACAACTTTCCAGGGGATGTTTCAGATCCATTTGCAGAATAGGCTTATCTTAGAAAGTATGAAATGTCAAGAGATGCAGGGAACATCTAAGCTGCAAAACAAACTTCTGTTTTCTGCTATTTTTTTTTTATTTCCCTAATCATGAATCTATATAGCTTAGGTATGAGCTTTGTTTTCAGTCAAGGTCCAGTTCCATTTGTAGAGAGAATTTCTGTCTTTACTGAGCGAAAGTATTCTGATACTTACTTTTATATCAGTAAAAGATTATATTTGTATATAAAAAATGGTTTTTTTAATATGCTTTCATAATTTTGAGCAGAGGGGTGGTTAATTTTCAGAGGCTCCTTCTAACCTCAGCTATTACACAAATCTACAAACTTTAAAAGATTTGCACACAATAAAATTGAGAATGAATGTTTGTATCCATGTAGAACACTTGTTTGACACATAAGCTGCACTGATTATTAACAGTTTACTCAAAGACTGGTTCATGTTTTATTTCACATATTTTAGTGATATAGAAACTTTATCATATAAGCCACTCTTCCTCATTATATCCCCAGATAGTCTGTATCTTCAGGAACAATATCTTAAAAAACACTGAGGTATTTTCCTTTCCTTCACAAATTAGTCTTAACAAATAATAGAAGGAGAGGTCTCAGCAAGAACAGTTCTAAATTTAAGACCACTTTCCGGTCATTGCTATATCAGTTACTAAAGCAACTATGGAGAAAAATACATGTTCACTTTCAAACCACTGCAAGTTATGAGGTACATTATGATTATTTTTCCCCAGTTATTCCACTGTAGAAACAAATATATATAACATGTAAAAACGATAGAGTCATAATATCATTATTATATTGTCCTAAGGCACAATGAATTATATTGGAAAAAAAAAGATATCTAGCATGCCTCTGTAACTAAAATAGAAATATGTTTAACTTCCAAATTGATACTTTTTGAAAGATAGAAGCCTTTTATGGCTAAAATACTGTCTGACACCATTTTATATTCTCCTCATTCCAGTGTCTAAAAACATCAATAAGCTGCTTTCCTAGCCTGGATTTTTTTTTCAACATGTAAACCTTTGGTTAAGCTTTATAATCTGATGCAGAATGTAATAATCCCAGGAAGTGAAATGAATGAGAATGGAGAGTGTTCAAAATGACTCAAAAGCTAAAATTAGAAGTAGTTTTTACCCTTATTTAAAATTTAAATCTAATTACAACGAAAGTTATGTTTATTTGTCTAGAAAGGGCTAACATGTAATTTTGAATACCTCAGTTATATACATGCATTTAATACTCATGTTATGTGTGTAGGAAATAATCATAAGAGGAAGCTCTTATCCCATTCTCAGGGGTAAGAGAGTGCCCACAGAATAAGCATTTTAAGATGGGTCGTATAGATATGGTCTAGTCCTTGACAAAACTGAATGAACTATTTTTCTCTCCTCTCCTTCAGCCTCTTCTGCATCTTGTGGAATTTATTCTTATGGCCAATGCTCTATTTGTTCTAGGCTTACAATGGAAAAGATTTGCGAAAAGCACAGGAATTAATAAAAAAAAAAAAAAAGGAAAAAAGGGAAAAAAAATGACCAATTGCATCAGTAAGTTGTAGTAAGATTAATTTTTAATTTTCTATAAGGAACATCACCACAGGTCAGAGGAATGAACTATCAGAAAAAGAAAAATTGAGAATATAAATGGCATGGAATATAATGTTGTTATTTTTGAAAATATAAGAAGGACTGAATGCTACCAAACTAATTCTGGACCATACCACCAATAAAAAAAATCTTCAGATAAGGGTGCTAGGAAATAAAATGAGAAGGTCACCAGTCCTGAAAGAAAAAGTATCATACCAGTGCATCCTTTTAATGTTTCTTTATTACATTATTTCTCAGTGGTACACCCATATTGAAGGATTTATTAGAAGTAGGCTAGTAAGATTATCTAGCTGTCTTGAGTGGCACTGAGTGAACTGATGACTGAAAGGCACCACACGTCATGATCATCAATGATTGCAAGTAAACAGGCTTTATGAGTTAGCAGACAACAAAAAGGAGTGAAACTTGGCTTATGTCATAGCTCCAGGTCAGTCCTGCTCCCATGCTGATTGGAACAGCTAATTGCCAGGCAGTGAAAGCAGAAGAATGAACAAATGGCAACAGGAGGAGGTATTGCAGCAGATTCAACTGTCTGTAACTGGAATCTACATGATATAGCCGAAGATCCACCAGAACATGATTAGTGGAATGAATACAGGTAGACCTGTGAAATGACTTTAAGAGCACTAAATGACAAAGCTCATTCCCAAACTTCTCACACATTTATAATCAGGTGAAGGTGCTGCTCTGTTTTCTTTCCCAAGTGCTCCTGACCTTCTACATCACCACAATCCTATGCCTTGTTCCATAACAATATGCAAACTGAGCTGAGGTTGTATGAATGCTGTCTAGCTGAGCAACAGGGTAATTTATTCTTTGACATAGAAGAGAAAACAGAGTGAAACTTGCACAATGAGAAGAAGTGTTGAGCAAAAATTTACACTAACACTGCTGCAGAACAGTCCATGCATACGGGCAGCTAAGAAACCTACTCCAATGTACTTCACACCAGGAGATGTGTCAAAGTTAATTGTATGTTCATGAATTTTTAGTGATTTTAATTTTTCATAGAGGAGGACTTTCATTCATTCATATACTGTAACATCTGAGAAGATGAGTGGTTTTCACACAGCACCTCATGAAAAGAAGAAATGGGAATAAAATGTGCAATAGACTGAATTAAGCAGATGTGCAGCCATCAGTCACTTAATTTAGTCACCCTAACCGAACAAAAGGAATTTGTTCTGCTTGGTTGCCAAGTACAGGTGATAAAGAGCAATCTAAGGTGCTTCATTTTGCCCAGTAATAATGAAGGTAAAGTATCAGACTGCTGCTGCTGTCAGATTAATCACTTCTCTATCCCACCTGTTATAACAGTACAGAAAAAAACACGCCAAACAGAAAAAAATGTTTTTAGAGAAACAGAAAAAAAATGCCAAAGACAGGTGCCTCATTTTGCAGTATTTGTACCTGCTACACTGCGTACAAAAACCAGCTGTGAGTTACAGCTATATTAATAGCACATGATCTTAAAAATCATAAATTTTCCTCAGAGTTTTCCAACCATATTTGTAAACATCAAAGAAGAGCTAATTGAATTTTCTAAAGTAAATCACTCCTTTCTACACAGCTGCTAAGTAATATGACAAAATCATCTTCTCTATTTAAAAGTTACTTTGAATTATTTGAGAAATATTTGGAAAGTACTCACTTTGAAAAATATTTTGCATCTTTTTACTACTCTGCAGTGTACTGGAAGAGCTGTGATTTAGTCTGAAGTGAACGAACTATGACTAAATAGAGAAGTGTAGTAATAGTTTAGAAGTCAATCTTTTAAATATGTGATATTTGTTACAAACACAGAGGTAATACCTCTCCAAATCACTATTTTCCGGCTTTAAAGTTAAACACATGAATAAGTAATCATGTGGCTTGAAGTTTCTGCTATGTTTTCTTACCTTGCAATCTTTGCCAAAATTAGAAGCAACTATTTCCATAAAAGCATCCTTATTCTTTTTTTCTTTCATATAAATATAATTGCAAATTGGATAACCTTGATCTGTTTCTTTAAAACAAAATACTATTTAATATGCAGACTAAAAATGTATTAAAAAAGTCAGAACTGTTTCTCAGATTCTACTACTGTTAAATAATAGACAAGCAAATTTGTAACAGATGGAACTACTTCTATTATATTGAAAAACAGCATTTGTATATTTAAGAGCTATAATTCAATTTCTAGAAATCCAAAGAAACAAGAATCAGTTTATGTTAAATAAATAATCTACTAGATGAAAACCAGACAGTGGATAGGCAGACCTTCAGATAATTTTTTTGCATGCACTCAAAATATCATTTGCTCTATCCACTTTTCTGCTGACAGGAACAAAAAACATTAGTTGACAAAACCAAGAAAAGATGGAAATCCAGAAATAGATCAGTCTAGCAGTGAGGTGGAATTACACATTTCTTTTAAAAGTCATGGTTAATTCCCTGTTGGAATGAGCTAGAAAACTCTATTCAGAGTAGAATATGTTGGCATTTTTCTTCCCACACTGTGATCTGTTTTTTGTCAAAGCTTAAATCTGTTTTCACCTTTAAGAACAATTTGTTTAACCAATTATGAGATTTCCCAGTAGAAAAGGAGAGATGTCCTCTGTAGCGTGTTTGGTATTGCTAATAGCAACATGAGCTTTATTATATTAAACAAACAAACAAACAAATTCAATTCAGTCACCAAAATTTAATAAATTTTAAATACCAACCTCTCCAAAGCATCAAGCCCCATTTTGTCAGACAAGGGGAAAAATCTCATTGCTACAATAAGACACTAGGTTTCCAACTGGAGGAAGAAACAACCTCTTTTCTAGTGCAGTCTTCATCATGCTGTCTTATTTACACTGTGAATGCACTCCAAGGAAGTAGTATTTCTACCTTTCAGAGTTGGAGTATTTTCATTTTAAACAGAACAGCATGTCTTCCATTGAGGACAGGGAGCAGGAGAGCTCTCTGTAAGAGGTGAAATACTACTCTTAAAGTTATAGAAGAAAATGTATAAACTTATTAATTACAAATCCTGTCTACAAAGAAAGATGTTTGAATCTTCAGGTATGCCATTTCAGAAAATGACATGTATTGGTAGTGCTCTAGTGAGTCAAAGATGCATATTCCTGGCTTTGTCTTATTTTCCTTTGGGACTTCATTACAGCTTGAGGGTTAGCATAGGTCTCAAGGAAGCCTCCTGTACTTTATATCAGTCTGGTTGTCATTGGCCTTTGCTGTTTTCTTTTTGATGAATTGTGATACCTAGACTATAGACACTTCTGTGCAGACACAGGGAACAACTACATAGGTTGCACAGAAAGTAATGTTCCTATTTATTTCCATGGAAATTACCGTAAACACAAGAAGCACAGTAGCACTATTTGATGGAACAAATTCTCAGCTACAAAACACTATTTTTTTGACATAGTCATTACTATTAGGTATTTTCACTAGTGGGGTACAAGTGCCTGCATGCTATACTCATCAAAATCTGCACCAGAGGAGGTGAGCCACTGTTTCACAGATGCTGTGATGGCATGATTGCTAGGAAAATGTTGCCTACACAGTCCATCTTTCACTGGCCTAAACAGATGGAAGTCTGAAGGTTTCAAATCCAGACTGTACAGCAGGTGTGGTGAGGCAGTCCAGGTGAGTCTGATAATATACTCCAGTCTTCAAACTGTTATGGGGCCTACCATGTTGCAAGAGAGGGTTTATCTTTTCTGGTTTGACTCTGTAATTCCAAGCCTTCAGCCTGTAGCAGTCAGATGTAACAGTCAGGGTTGGTGTTTTTTCCTGGTTCCAGGAAATCCAGAAGGATCATCCCTTTCCTATCCCAAAAGATTGTGAACAATAATTTACCAGCTGAGGACTACATCTGGAAGTCTTTCTGCAATGTGTAATTCATGTGTTGTCATTCTGTGTACTGCCATTTTGACTTCAGCTCATAGCAGTGAAGCCACTTCTTATGAACAGTAATCCAGAAAAGGGATCCAGGAAATTGTCACCTTCAGCCTTATATTGGTTCAGTAGGTCCTGATAAATTTGTATACAGTGTTCTTTCTGTTCTTGTATGAGCATCTGTGGAACACACCTGATATTACCACCATCATTTCCATTGAAGCTAATATTCGGCTCTGTACACAGTACTCTGGTCACAGTTCAATGAATTGTGTGGATAAGCTGCTCAAGGCACTCTTCATTTCATGGTGTGACAGCTGTGCATGGCCATCTGGAATGTGGCTTAACTTTCATGTCACTGTCATCACTGCTGGAATGCACCACTCATTGCCTTATTGTGCTAAGACCCATAGTTTGGTCTCCATAAGCATTCTGCAAATGTTGATGAATGTTAATGGGTGTCAGTATTTCTGCATGGAGAAATTCAGTTCCACACTTTTGCTTCATTTGTACTTCTTACAGGCACTATATTTTTAGACTGCCCCTCTGCTGCCATCTGTCACACCTCTGACACCGTGGGCCAACATAATAAAAGGCATTGCTTTCAGAGCAGTCCTCATAGTGGCAACAAATGGTTATCAAGTCAACAAAGATATTGTGAAAATATTTACCTAAATTTCTTATAAGATAATAAAAGTAAATTATGAACATCTGTTACCTTATAAAACATTTTCTAGGGCTGGTGCATAGCAAAATTATTTCCAGTTTCTTTGATATAATTGTATTTCACATTGAAAGAACCTTTTTCTGACTACCTAGCTTTATTAAATCAGACAACTGACTTTCTGCCTGCTGTGTATGCAGTCTGTAATATATTGTGAAAAAATCCTATGGGTGAGGGGATGTTGAAAACTGTGTAACCTAGCAAACTATGTCACAGTGGTGATATCAAAGACCTAGAGAAATTGGTTGAAAGCCTAGAATGACTAAATCATTTTGTTGTCACAACTCCATCTATCAAACAAATTAGCTTTTTCTAACTGTGCTAATTCTGTAAATTTACAGGAATTAGTTTCTCTATCAAATTTCAGCAAAGATAACAAAGGGTAGAAAATATCTATCCTTTCTTCCTATTGCTGTAATAAGAATATATGGAAAGATGGCATGATAGAACTGCTGTTGTGATTGCACACTCATTACATGTCATATTCATGTATCATTGAAGGGCTTCTGTCTTCAGAGATACTGTGAAGAATCTTTATTTCTTTGTTTTCCTTTCTGTTTCTGTCACTCATTAGAAGCTGACATAGTTAAGTTTGCCAGATCCTGTACTTTAAATCTCTTGATCTTTTCTTTCAAAATTACTTAAACAACATTTTCAATCTTTCTATAATCAAATAGCAGCATGTTCTACTTGGTATTGCTTACAGATATTCTTTGCTTTACTGAAAATTGTAATGGTTATGGAGTTCAGGAGTCTTTTCCACCATTACACCATACTTATGTGCTATGCAGCCCATCCTGTTGTACGCTTTTAGACCTCCAAATGAACCAAAAAAAGAAAATAAAATGAAATAAAATAAGGTTTTCCTATAAATTTCAGTGTGGCGGGTAGTTAAGTGTTCTGGTGATAAGTATACAGCTTTGATAGTCCAGAATCAGGGAAGTCCCAATTAATTCTGTCCCTTTTTTGTCCACCTGGTTGTTATTCACTTCAGAGAACTTACTTGATTTTGTGTTCAGTGAGAAGTTGATGTTTGGAAATCTGCAATGTAACACAGTTTAGGTGATCTGTGACTAAAATAGCAATAAAGTTTTAGGTAAAGTCTGAATGACAGTTGATAAGTCATGCTATTTCATTCTACTTTAATCTGCAGTTCACCCAACCCTAGTGTGAAAAGCCAAGAGGGGAAATTTATACTCTTTCATTTTGTAGCTCAGCTGATCCTAAACATTGCTACTGATACATTTTCAGGCATTAAATTCACATTCAGTTACAGATTGCATTCATTTAAAACATTAAAGGCAAAGGGGTGAGAAGTTGACTTATTCAAACAAATCAATCTATTGTTTAACTACGGAAAAACTCTCAAACACCAAAATCCCTACAAAGCTACAGAAGTTATAGCATGCATAAAAGTAAAATCTCAGTCTTAGAGAGAGTGTTCAAGACTGTATCACGGCTGCCACATTTTCCTATAGCGCAATTCTCAAGACATAATACCATGTTTAAAAGATGTCATATTTTCACACAAGCAAATTTTAAATTTTACTTCTGAAAGCCTTCTTCTTAATATTCTGTGAGAGTAAATCATCATTCTGGGAACTGCACCCTTTAGGTTTGCAAAGCAAGCAAGTTGTTGATCAGGCACCTTTGTTACTGCCATAGGCATCTCTCCTCATTAGGAGAGAACACTTCTGGTGGAGCAAATTTTTCTACCTATATCTGCTCTTCATTCTGACTGATAAATAAATTGTTTTAATGAGAAATCAGATGAGCTTGAACAAGATCAGTTCAGCTATGAAAGCAATACTAGTTAGTAGTAGGTAATACTGGGCTTAGTTAACTCAAGAGTGTAGGAAGAAATAATGCTGTGATTAATCATCATCTGTCTTCAATATTTGTGACACTGAATGCTAACCATTGTCAGGTTATTTTATTTTCCTGTTATTTTAAAATAATGAGTTATACCATGAAAATACAGTGAATATTCAGAAACTCTAAAAATATTTTCCTCTTAAAGCCATAAAAGTTCTGTGGTATTTTCTTCAGTGTTTTAAATCCTATCTGAAGCAAAAGTGAGGAAGATCTTACTCTGCACTCTTACAACTCATTCTCATCTGCAAATCTGTTTACCACTCAACCATCTCCAGTTGGAATTACCTGTTATTGATTTTATAAAATTTGAATGTGTATGCAACTAGTACAAGAAACCATAGATTTTTCAGCATAGAGAAAAGTACTGAAGCAATACCAACTACCCAAGAAACAAACCAGCCTTCATAAAAGTGAGTGCCTACCTATCCTACATGAACAATAACAGCCCCACAAGATGAAGAATTTCTAAGTCTTGCACCAATTCATAGTGTCTGCCAAAATATTTGGAATTACATTCATATCCTGTCTTGAGAGTAGGTGTACACTTTCAGTGCTAATTCTCTCTAGGATAAGGAGCAGCACAACAAAAAGACTTGATCTAATAAGACTAAACTGAATTTTTGTCCAAATTTATTATTAAGATTGGGTTAACTCAGGCCCCAGAACTTCTATATATTCATGTGATACATTCAGAAGAGGAGAGATTCAATAAAAGCTTTCTGTATTGAAATCTAAATGTATATTTAATACATAATTTCAGTGACAATATTTTGGTAAATCTATCCTGAAGTTTTTCTTTTTTCTGGTTTCACTTTAAGTTTCTTACAGAAATGAAAAAACACTTCCCAGTTGAAGTAAAATGAGAAACAACTGTTTCTCATATTGAAAATATAGAAATGTTCTTAACTATGAGGTGATAAAATGAATGTTCATTAGATTCGCACATTATATTTTTGAAAACATAAAATAAAATATATTTACTTGGACATGTGCTTTATATAACTATGAATTATTTGTAAACAAGAAAAACTTGACAAAATAATCAAGAAAAACGTTTTCTATCAAATTATTCTTTCTATTGAAAAATGAGAGGCGGGGAACATATTCACTATTTATGATCTGATTGACAGATCAACAAGTAATATAGGTTGAATTATCAAACAAATTGAACAAGTGGTCCTTTTAATGTATTATTGTATATTATGTATTTATATTATATATAGATGTATATTATTGTATATATTATATATGTATTATTTATTTACTGTGATAAAGTAATAATGACTGATTAAAGCATGAAAAACATCTTTACAGTTAACAATACCTGCAGAGATGTTTAAAAATACTTACATCGCTTTCATGGCCTTCTCTTAAATTGTAAGTGAGATCGTGCTGTATGTCTTCAACAAACTTGTGAGCATACTCTGGGTAAAGATCAAGTACTTCAAAGAGACCTTTGAGGATAATGCATTGGAGGTCACAGTAAGTTAGAGCCTTAACATCTGCATTTGTTTTAATGACTTGATCCCTAATGGATAGGTTTGCTCCAATTAAATCTCCTTTACCTAAAAGAAAAAATGAAAAGAATCAACTTCAAAGAAAAGTCATTCTTGAATACTGTTTTATTACCATAACTCTGTTTAGCAATTACTAAATTTTAAAACGCATAGTTCCTCCTGTTTTTGTTTTTGTTTTTGTTTGTTTTTGTTTGTTTTTTTCTTTTATTGGCTTTCAAAATTATTTCTATCAATCTAGGAGCTGCTTCTTTTTTTGTTGTTGTTTTTGTTTCAGGAGCAATGTTGTATGCACTTAACAAGAGGTACAAAGACTAATTTATGAACATGTAACTATCGCATTTAAGGAAGCAATAAATACACTAAAAACATAAGATTTATTGCAGTAATAATAGCAGTATTAATAGGAGGTGGAATTTTGTAAGTGACAAGTTATTGTTTCTTTGTTGATTATTTCATTTGAATAGGCAGTTGTTAACATAAGATTATAAACATGACATGATTAAATGTAGATATTCAATTCAAATTAAAATTTTACTCAGAATTTGTCTTGTAAAACATTTGCAGGTTGTGATGCTTATAGCTGTGTAGCTACACTTCGTGATGTATCTTAGCTATAGTGGGTAACAATGAGGTGGAAAGTCAACAGCACTTCAGTCAATAAAAAAGAATGGATTCCCAGGGAGGAATAACTGCATGCACCAGTACCAGTTGAGGGATGACCTGCTGGAGAGGAGCTCTGAGGAGAGGGACCTGGGTGTCCTGGTGGATGACAGTTGGCCATGAACTAGCAGTGTGCTCAGTTGTCCAAGAAAACCAGTGGTATCCTGGGTTGCAATAAAAGGAATGTGACCAACAGGACAAGGGACGTGATCATCCCCCTCTACTCTGTCCTGGTCAGGCCTCACCTGGAGTATTGTGTCCAATTCTGGACTCCCTGGTGCAAAAGGGACAGGAATCTCCTTGAAAGAGTCCAGTGGAGGGCTACAAAGATGATAAAGGGCATGGAAAAGACTCTCATGAGGAAAGGCTGAGAGACCTGGGTCTGTTCAGCCTTGAAAAAAGAAGACTCAGAGGGGATCCATGTCTATACATGTCTAAGGAGCAGGAGGCAAAGGGGCAAGGGTGGACTCTTCTCAGCAGTGTATGCTGACAGGACAAGGGGAAATGGCCACAAACTGATGCATAGGAAGTTCTGCACAAACATGCATGGGAACTTCTTCACAATGCAAGTGACAGAGCACTGGCACAGCTGCACAGAGAGGTTGAAGATTCTCCTCTGGAAACATTCGAGCCCCGCCTGGATGCCTACCTCTGCAACCTGGTCTGGGGATCTGCTTTGGTAGGGGAGCTGGATTAGATGATTTCTAGAGGTCCCTTCCAACACCTACAATTCTGTGATTCAGTGATTCTAAAGCCATTATATTTTCATTTATAGACGTATAACCATATGTTGAGGAACATAAGCATTTTCTATTGAAGAGCTTACATAAAGATTTGGTCTGAGATATTATGTCCAAAGAGCATTCATTGAACCAGAGGTCTTTCTCAAGGGTTAATGTAGATAATCTTTATGAAAGACCTGGACAGTGCAATGGAGTGCTCTCTTGGTGAGTTTATGCATTAAACTAAGTTGGAGGGAGCAGCTGATGTGGCAAAGGGAAAAGCATATGTTATTTGGGGGATCTTAATAAGCTGGGTATAAATGTCTGATGAAATTCAGGAAAAATAAATGCCATGTTCTGCACCTAGAATGGAATATGTCCCAGTAGTAGTATGATGTTAAGGCTGACTAGCTGGAAAGCAGCTCTGCAAAAAGAACATGAGTTTCCTCATATACGCAAACTAAAAATATGCCCTCTCCTTAAAGTGTGTCAAGAGCATCCTTAGTAGCATTATAACATGAAAGTCAACAGGTCCCAAGGAAGTAACAAGCAGTCCCAAGGAAGCCCTCTGTTTGACATATGTCAGAACACAACAGAAATATAATGACCTGTTTTGAATTTCTGAGTTGTTAAGATGATCAAGGACTGAAGAATATAATTTACAAGATGACATAATCCCAAGGAAATGGAGCAAAGCTGGCATAAACTTTGGCTTGGACTGGGCGACTTCCAGAGATCTCTTCTAATGTTTCATTATTCTGTGTAATGACTAGTAAGTGAAGACTATAAAATCTGAAAATTCATCCACCGTGTCATTCTACCTGGATATTACACAGGAAATGGTGTACTTGAAGAGTAAGATAAACTAAGCAGACAATCAATTCTGAAGCTATTTAAATAATATTATTTGCTTTATACTACTTGCAATTTTTTTTCTGTTTACTTGGAGACTGTAAAATTTTCTCAGTGCTTATCTTAAGCCCTGCATATACAGAGGTTTTCTTTTATCTTAGGAATAAACATACATTTATGTTCTTTTAAAATTTGTTAGTATTAATAAGAATCAGTGCTAGAGAACAGTGTATCTGATGAATCACAAAGTAATATATTTCTCTGTTTGCTCATCACATGGTATACTGTTTACATAATTCAATAAACTGTGAATCTAAGAAATAAATTGCCTTTACTTTTCACTGTAAATGTAACCAATTTTCTTACTTCTTTGATTACACTGAACAGATGGCTGGTAAGGTTAATCTAGTCACAAATATTCCGACATGGGAAAAATATTTCAAGTTTTACAAAAGCAATTTCCAAGCATCTTCATTAGAACTTTTTAGTTATAAAAATATTATTAAATTCAATAATGTGTAAACAAATTTGAAATTATTTATGTTGGAGAGGGTTCAGAGAAGGGCCGTCAAGATGATTAGAGGGCTGGGGCACCTCCCCTATGTAGACAGGCTGAGGGAACAGGGCTTGATCAGCTTGGAGAAGAGAAGGCTGCAAGGAGACCTCATTGCAGCCTTCCCGTATTTAAAAGGAGATTATAAAAAAGAAGGGAACCAATTTTTTACTTGGGTAGGTAGTGATAGGATAAGGATGAACTGTTTTAAGTTCAAGGAGAGAAGGTTGGATGCCGGGGGGAAGTTCTTTACATAGAGAGTGGTGATGTGCTGGTAAAGGCTGCCCAGAGAGGCGGTGGATGCTCTGTCCCTGGAGGTGATCAAGACCAGGTTGGATGTGGCTCTGAGCGACCTGGTTAAGTACCAGATCTGGAGGTTGGTGGCCCTGCCTGTGGCACTGGGGTTGGAACTTGATGATCCCTGGGGTCTCTTCCAACACAAGCCGTTCTATGATTCTATATTTCTAAAATTAGTTATATTTAATCACTGTTAAGCAATTTGATGAAATAGTTTCAGTCTGTAAGTCATTATGGTTGATCTGAAATATGCTACCTTTTGTTTATTTTGGAATGCAAATCATGTATCAGAATAAAGCTAGTAAGCTGAAGATTCTTAAGAATTACTGTAGGAGTGAGATAAATGCATTTTTAATAACAACATATATTATGTAGGCAAAGTAATGTAAGTTATTATTAGTAATTCTTTCTTTTCCATTGGAGAACACATCTACAAGGGCTTATGTAGAAACATCTGTTTGATAATAAATCTGGGATGTGCAAAGTTGCAATTTTCTCCTCTCTGTGGATATCTTCTCAATCACTTATGGTTAATATTTTTAAACAAATATAGCATGTGCTCAAATAATACACCAATATTGTATTTTAAGATTTATTATTAAAAATTAAATATTTTTATTTAAAATATTAAATATTTTAAAAATTCATATTAATAAGTATTAGGAAGTGATAGTCTAAAGACACACACAACTGTTGCATTTAATCAGAGCATCTCTTATTGCTATATTACTTGTTATTCAGCAACCAAAATATATTCCACTAAAATTAAATAGTGACAGTTACAAAAGTAAAGCCTGGGGACTGTTAGTAATGCACTGTTTTCACGAAAAAATACCAAAAAGCAAACAAAAAACCACAACAAACAAACAAAACCCTGCTCTCCAAGATTTACATCACATTTGTAGCACAATATATCAAAGGACCTACAAGTTCGATTCACTCACCTTATGCTGGTGTTAATTAGGTTTAAATGTTGAAGCTCCCATTCACTGGAATGAAACATTATCTCATTGCATTATGTTTATGTTTCTGCATTATGATTCCATTACCATCTCTTAGAAACCCACTAATCTTTCTTACTGTTGTCATTGTCACCAATACACCAATACACAACGATTCTTTAAATTTTCAGAATTGCCTGAAAATGGATTTATTAATGAAATCATAAATCCAGAGGAGTTAGTTCTTAATCGTTTGATGTATTTAAGATTATACTTTTTCTAAGATGTTTCATAGCTTTGATTTATGTGATCCATTAAAATAGAGGAATTCTTAAACGTCCTTATTTAATGTGAGTGATAGAAATGTGGATTGTCAAGCTAATGGAATTAAAGAGTTATGAAAGTAATAGACCATGTATCACATCCATATTCTAAAAATAAATAAATAAATAAATAAATAAAACAGTAATGCATGTTAGTAAAATAAAGGAAATTCAATTACAGAACATCAGAAGCTTGCATTATCAATTCTCTGGTATAATCCCACAGAGGAGGAGGGAAAGTAAAAAGGAAGTGTTCTTTTTAACTCTGCTTTATAAGAATATGAAAAGTTATTGGAATGAAGAATATGTCTAAATCTAAAAAAGTATTAAGATCATAATTAATTATTCATATTTAGAGTAAAATTTTACATTTTACTTTATCTTTTATAAAGTGCTTAAAGTCTTTTAGCTGAAGATAAAGTGAATCTCTTTAATAGGCATTAACAGAGGCTATCACTGAAATTTACAGATACAGATGTTTTACTTTAGATAAGCCAAAAAATTCATCTAGCAAACTAAACTGAATTTATCGGAACAGAATTTCTGGCTTTTTCTGTTCTAATATACTCAGGTGAATGCTGGCAGAATGAATTAGATTGAAGAAATACCTCTTGGTAGAGCAGAATGCTTGCTTTTCACCAAATGGCCATTCTAAAATTGTTATTCACATGCATTCATCAAAGAGTGAGACTGGGCTTACAGTGTTTACCTTAATTTGGGTGCATTAGCGGGAACAATACCTGGCCACTAATTTTTGTAAACAGTTAAGGAATTTATATTCAACATCCTCTGAGATGCTGATGCTGCCATCAGATTTGGTTGAAAGCTTGTAAGTACCTCCTTACATACTAAGGAGAGAGAGAATAAGTGTATGAAAATCAGATTAAAAGTGAGATATCTTACAGCTAACAGTCTAGAAATGTAAGTTCCATGGGGCAAAAAAATAAAGGACTAACTAAGTGATTCAGGAAAGATCATAGCAAATTAACAGATGAACAGTAGATTAAAATTGGACAAATTATATTTCCCTTTTTCATTACATTACTAGGACACACTAAGCCATCAGTTTCGTAGTGAATTCACATTCTGGAGATCTCTTTGTTCTTTCATTAACATTAGTCTTAACATAGCTGCATTCATTGGACATTTGAAGCTATATCGCAAGCGTACCGAGAATTGCCAGCACTGTGCTGTCCTTCAGGACTTCCATGGAACCTGAGCACACAAAGTATATCGCTTGCAGGGCATCTCCCTGCCGGAGGAGGTATTCCCCAGGAGCACAGAAGGAGGTTTTGATATGCAGAGACAGAGACCTGAGGCAACCACGGCTGGCACACTCAAAAAGGGAGAGCTGCAAAATCTCTTTGTTCAAGTGCATGGTGATGTCTGAACGCAGTTCGTCTGGGAAGTCTTTTAAAAGCTGTCAAAAAAAAAAAAAAAAGAGGTGAGAAGGAGGAAAAAGTGAAAAAAAGTTTGTTTTTGTTTCTTTGCAGGACTGATCTAATTTCGTGTTACTGCACAAGTCATACTAGGGCAAAAATCTTCCTTTCAAATGTTCCTTATCTTGTTTGATAAGATACGTGTGCTATGTCTTAATAAATCTTTACACTGATAAACACTCATAAATTCCTGGAAAGACATGAACAAAAATATGGCTTTATGAAAAAAAACAACAACAATCTTTGCATAAGATGAATAATTTGTGTACAAATGCACAATTTAATCTGGTCTAAGTTCTTCTCATTTGTTAGAACACAGCATCCTGTTTGGACACATATGTTAATACACACTAGCCAAAATGAACTTGGTAATGAACAGGCTGTATTTTCTCTTTTATGGTAAAACCACTGGAAGAGGAAAACTCAGAAAAAACTATATAGTTCAGGTCCAAGCATTATTTTTTTTCAATTTTCTTTTATTTTTTATGGTACTATAATTGCACAGCAAAAAAGAGAGAAATAATACTGTCAAAGTAAATATTCAGTGGAAGAATCTCTAGAAACTAAAAGCAATGTTGTATGATCTTACTTTTCTGTATATCCTCATTGTAACTTGGCAAAATTTAATGATATCTCTCTCTATATATGTTTTAAAAAAGGTCTGCTTGAAAATGTGAAGATGGCAAAATGAAGAAAATATCAATATACTGGTCAATTTCTTATCAATATTCTGTAATGTTTTGTTGCCATGTGACAGAAGGCAGCAGAGGGATGGTGCAAATGAATGGCGTCTGACATGGAAGTGCATATGAAGCAAAGGTGTGTCACTGAATTTCTCCATGCAGAAAAAATGGCACCCACTGACATTCATCAATGCTTGCTGAACATTTATGGAGACTAAACAGTGGGTGTGAGTGCAGTGGGGCAGTGGGTGGTGTGTTTCAGCAGTGGTGGCAGTAACAGTCGATAACCTCCACTAGTACAGAAGTTTTTGAGCACTGCACATAGGCTCTTATTCAAAATTATTAGTATTTGAGAATAGGGAAATTAATAACCTCAGCATTCAGACAATATATTCCAGGACAAACCAGTTATTTACAGTAATGCAAAAAACAAAAGAAAATGAAGGAGTGAGGAAAGAAGAGTAAAAAAAAAAAAAAACAAAAAAAAAAAACAGCAAGCAAACGAGCAGGAGAAAACAGAATTTTGTGTGTTTGGTAAAAGCGAAGTGTTCAATATAGTGTTTCTGGCATCATCCAGAAGTTTTCCTATGAGTGCTTCTTCAACAGCTCTGAATAATAAAGGACTCTGATTTTTTAATTTAATATGCATATTGCAAAACAGATTCCTCAACAGCATGCCCCTCCTGGACCAGCACAGGTTTAATTTTAGGCATGTTGTCCTTCATATGCAGTGCCACAAAAAACACTGCGTCAGGAACAGGAAATAACTCCCCTCCCTAATTCCAGCAGTCAAAACTGTCAAACACACAACATTCTCATTGAGTTACCTCGTTGGAATCAATTCCATTGTTGACAGACCATGTGGTTTGGAAATATTCAAGCATCCTTTGCTTTAGCTGCTGTGGCAGGTGGTGGACCCGTATAAAGTCCTTCAGATCCTTGGTTCTTGTGTGATAAAGGGACCATCTGGAGTACATCCTCTGAATTATGGCAGTCACATTACCAAACACCAAGGCATGCATCAGAGCTAGGGAAACAGAAATTGTGTGCAGTATGAGGTGACTTGTTGAGCATTAAAATGCAACATAAAAAGTAAACATGGTTTTCACAGAAAAAGTTTCCTGATTAATAGATAAAATTTCTTTTCCATGAGAGATATGAGAGATATTCATATTATTCTTTTCTTTTTGCACAACTAATAGTCATAGTCATGGGACAGGATAGAATCACATCTGCTGCTAACCAACCAGGGTGAAATACCAAAGAATGTCCAAGCCAAATAAAACTTATAGCCTAGGGAAAAAGAAAACAGATGAACATTTGCAAGCAGGCATATTCAGGAAATAATAAAGAACTTATAGAACAAAGATTAGAGTCAACTGATCTGTTATCACCTAAATAGATAGTAATAGATTTCAGAGAACTCATGCAAATATATTCAACAACAGAGCATACATGAATCAAGATAGAAGGTCAATTATAGTGTGAAACTATTGATCAGAAAGCTTTGACATCCAGGAGTTTGTCTACAGTTGGAAACCAGCTTGGGAATAAAAATATCAGAAGCAAAACTGAAGAAATGCCTGCAGATACACATCAGCTGGGTTTGTCAGTGCAGAAATATGTTTGTTCATTATCAGTGGGAAATCTTAGTGCTGCATTGTCAGTCATATGGTGTTGATCTGAGGTGTATAACACACACATTTACAAATTGTTTATTGAGTAAACTGTTCAAGAGCTTTTTATTACTCTTAAAGGACTTCTGTCTTTTAGTACTTGAAAGGAAGCAGACAGACTCCTCAGAGTAGCAAAGGAATTGGTTTATAAATAAAACAAGATGATGACCTTGTATGGCAATTTACTGAAGTCCAGGGTAAACAGGAAGAGAAAAGGTTAGTAGTATGAAGAAAAAATGTGTTTTGATGGTTAATCATTATTATCCTGTGATAGAAACAGGCAGAAAATTCTTTTCTTTGGAGAGCAGAAAACTTAAAGAATGAGGCCAACAAAAAGGGTCTAGTAACAATACATATGTCTTTATTGTGAAGGTAGTGCAGAAAAATGGAGAAAACACTACTCATATCGTTTCATAACTATATAGTACATGTTCACAAGTGGATACATAAAAGAGGATACATGAAAAACAGCGCAGAAAGAAAAGGATCAGATTTGAATACTAGAAAGAAAGTGCATAATTTAAAAAAATATTTTTAAGAAGAGTCAGTTGGATTAGCCAAGTGTTGCTGATATTAATTTTGTTCAGCAAAATACAGGAGACTTGTGTAATGTTTGATAACAATGTATTATAACAGAAGTACTCTGCTAGGGCTGAAATAATTCAGATAGGCTGAAGACAGTGTAGCATTGTATTTTGAGTATATGATATTTGCTTTAAAAAAATGGAGAGGTATAAAGCACTCTGTAGATTATGGATATATATGAAAAATCACGTTAATCTCCCATAGGCTTCAAGGTTAGGAGTAAGGAATTTTTTGCAATGTTATTATTGGCATAACTTCCATCTAGGATTGTGTTATTACTGCAGAATCTATCTTTGCCTATATTGGAAGACAACTTATACTACTGATAATTTATTCTTGGCCATGACAGTAATTAGATTTCTTCAGCAAATAATCACAGATCCACTCTGTATATAAAGTAATTTATTCTCTAAAAGAAAGCAATATAATTTAAAACTTGTAGGAATCATATTTCATAAAGTGTCCTTGATTTAAATATTAATCTAAATTATGTTTTTCTTGCTTAGGGATCAGAGGAACATCTTCAATCCCAAAAATGACTGGAGATTTAGTCTGGGCCTCCAGTATTTCTAAATACAAAAGCATAAATTCTTAGCTCAAAGAACATGTAGAAAATGTAGAACATGTACAATACAATAAAAAACAATTAGATCCATAGGAAGACAAACCTGATTAATACTATACAAATGTTGGGTATCATAGGGATTTTAGTTAAATTTTAATAAGTAAATTTTGTCTCCAACTTGAAGAAGAAATAGAACAAAGGATGTTTTATCCTCATAAAAATGTCTGTCTTATTGTAAGGTTAAATTTATGCAAAGTGAGAATTTATTCCAAAAGACAGGGATGCATATTAAAAACTGTTACTGAACTAAGTCATGCTACTCATTCTACCTGAAATTTCCTAAACTAATGGTTTGGTACGGTTACTGTAAAAACACCTCTATTTCTCTCAAGACATCACTTTCCATTATGGAATCTTAAAATTAAGTATAAGACAAAATCTCACATCAAAGCATGCCTTAAGAAATGAAAATACATTATATTCTAAAGTATACAGAAGAGCATTTTCCTCCTAATAGATTTTAGAGCAGTCTGTAATGCCAATGCCAACTCCTTCATGTCTCCCTGCTAGGCTGATTTACTCAAATGTAATCTATTTTTTTTTCAGGAGAACATCTGCAAAAATGACTGCTCTGCTTTTTTATCTGGATGCATCAAGTTTCCTGTGCTCTCCCAACTGTCAAGTCATTTTTCTGCTGACTTTGAATATTTTTGCCTTTCACTTTTCAGTTCACTCTTACTACATTTAGTTGAATTTATTCAGCTCACAAGCATATTAGACCTACCACTCAGTAATATAAGAAATGGAAATGATATTTCTAAGTCTGGACTAAATAGAAGTATTGGATACCTTCATATCAGTTTCTATTAGGCTTGTGAAAGCTCTGCCATATCAAAGTGAATTAAATATTCATCATTGGCTTTCTTGATTTCTTGATATAAATGAATACTTCTTCCTTCATTCTAACAGATTTTATATAGTAAAAGCCACAATGCATTGTATTTTAAAGCCTCATAACATTATGCAAACAGCAAAAGTAATTAATGAGTTGTCTGGCTTATGTGACATTGTCAAAATTGTTGAATGATTCATTATATTATTGCCACTCATTTTCAGAACAGAGAAAAATGGAAATAATTCCTGAGCATTTTTAACACCAGTGGACGTTGTAAATGTAACTTTTGCACGTTATTCATCATGTTCCTTGGCATCCAAGTTTAAAAGTGTCAATTTAATTTTGTCCAAGAAAATTTATGCTGCAAAACCAATAACCAATGCTTTGCAGACAAACCTTCTAGAAATGCTGGGTGGTAGAATTAGCTGCTGATATGTCCAGAAAAATTAGAAAAAACATGAAGGGATCATTTGTCCTTTGCAAGTGACTGGGACACCTTTGAGATGTGTGATATATGTACAACAAAAAAGAACAGATAATTCTTTTTTACTTTTTTCTGGAACGGAAAGTGGAAGAGGAAGGTAAATGTACCTTCTCCATTGGCTTGGGCTTAAGATGCTCTGCAGGTGTCACTAGCTCATGAGAGTCCCAAGAACCTTCAGCAGGAAGGTGACCCCAACAATAGTACTAAGTAATTAACATCAATTTACAAATTCAACTAAGAGTTCCAGACATGACAAAAATAATGCAATTTTGAAGCAGGGGCAAGTAAAAAATTACTTTGTGATATTTGAACCACTTTTTCCTTGTATTGTTGTCACTTATGACTCACTCAACATTTCAACCATCTCTATGTTGTCTCTGCTGCCTTCTCTCCGGTCTGGAACTTCAGATATGGATACAACAAAGCTCACAGTCAGATACACTTTTGTGCCGCCATCCTCATTTTGCCATTTTTTCCCAGGGCTGCTGTGGGAACGGAACTGAAGTTGAACATATACTTATGTACTGATTGTGTCAGGTGTGTAATCAAATGGCAAGAAATCCCTTGGTGCATCACTGGTATCCACTCACAATAGGATGAGTTTGTATTTTATTGGATGATGATCTCTGTTACCATTAAAAGCATGGAGATAAGCCTGCATGAGAAAGTTTATCCAGTTTAAAAACAACATTTTTGCCTTCTTTTAGTCATTGAAATTTAATGATTCTGTTTGTTCTTAAATGAAAACCTAGCAAAGTTTCAGCTCTTATTTTACTTCTTCTATCCCCAATAGCATTGTACCTACCTCCTATGAGCATTGTGCAAATGGAGAATATCTTTTCAGCATCAGTATTGGCTGAAACATTTCCAAACCCAACACTTGTGAGGCTGCTGAGGGTGAAATATAGGGCAGCTATATAGGCACTTCTGATTGATGGGCCTCCTAGTGTATTATTGTCATAGTAAGGAGACTCTATTCGTTTTCCTAGCTCATGAAGCCAACCTGGAAAACAAAGCATAAAAGGGATAGTTAAGGAATACTGAAACTATGAATACTACACAGTTTGTAAAACATTATGCTACTGACATTATAAAATTATTTTTTATAAGATGTGTACTCTATACAACATTTACATGCTGTATAAGTTCATACAGTTTTCTGTACAGGAAACTGTATGAACTTATACAGCATGTAAATGATAATTTACCTGTAAAATCCCTGTAAAACTGGATTTCTGTGTTGAAATAAAGTAGTTTTCAATTGCAGATTACAAGCCTAATTAGATAATTCACAAAATCCACTAACACACAGAAAAGGAAAGATCATAACATAGTAACATTGCAACAAAAATGCAACACTGATTTGATTAGATTCATTCCATTAATAAATGCTTGGAAATATTTCTTAGATTCTAAGATTAAATTCTTATCATAATAATTACATATTAGAGTCCTTTAAATGTTTGTCTTTACAACAGAAAAGATTCAGACAACTAAACACAATATAAAAAACATAAATATTCTGACATGAATTTTTGTTAAGTATTTATCAAATTACTAATTTAAAGCTTCATTTCATTTTGCTAAATGACTGCACAAATACTACAGAAAGAGAACTATATTCTGCCTCATAGATATTTACAATAATAAAAAACATGGTAGAGAATACAAGTGGTGTAAAATATATTATTCCTGTTTTTGAAAAGAAAAAGAAAGAACCTCAAAGAATTGCATAAATGTAGTGCTTTGCAAAATTCAGGATAGAGAATTAAAAAAAAAAGACTAAAATCAATGTGTATCACTTTTGTGTGCTAAGCTGATTGCTTAGTTGAGTGAGAATTCTTCCTAGATATTCAGATATAATCATAATAACAAAGTTTTCTTAGTATTTATTGCACTTTTGGAAGAAGTGGTAGGAGCTGTCCTTGTCCTGTGCTGAGAGCTTCAGTAATGATGGCCAGTCATGTATGCACCAAAAGACTGAATCACTTTCTGAAGCTTACTTGCTTCTCTCACTCCACTCAACATACAATTATTCATTTTGGACAAAATCAAGTGTGTACCAGGGGAACTCCTCTTGTACAGACTATCTGTAAAAGTATGTGGTGCATTTTAAACATTTTAAGACTGAGTGTTTCCAATTACACTGGGGAAAAAGTTTATAAGTATTTACACCCTAAGGCAGGTTTGTTGAGTTTCTACTGCTACCACACAGAAGTCCTCCACACTTAGACTCTTGCACGCTTGCCTGCAGAGAAAGCTAAGCCAAAAAGGCTAGATAATAACAGCATAAGGTCCAGCTATAGCTGAGAGAATTAATCACATCAGGCTATCTTAGATTTGTGGCTCCTAATTGCCTAAAATAAAAGAAAAGCAAAAGTTGTAACCTAACTGATGCTGGCAATACAGGTACAAAGTAAGTAGTGTCATCATGTACCAGGAGTAATTGCATGGGGAAGACACAAGATAAGGCTTGCATCCCATCCACAATCATAGCAAATAATTTGAGGAGTCTGTGCAGCACTCTCTGCTGAATACTGTTAACAGCTTATGTGTGCATACAAATAATCAATACTTTATGGATGGATGCTGCAGAAACTTACAGCAATTAATCGTCTGGCAGATATTATGGTTATATTATCAGGGTGGCATTGATGCAATAGATTTCTGCTAGTTTGGGCCTTCTTGCTGCTGTGTTATCTCACAGAAACACCATTTCTTCAACAATGATATGGTACTTAATATAGCAGCATTAAAGAATGTAATCCCAAACATTAAACAACAAAAGCCTAATACAATTCCTGATAGAGTAGATGGAGTTAATAAAAGTCTGTTTTCTGATATACAGAACTAATATTGTATATTTCAACAATAGGTTTGAAAGCCTAAAATACAGATCCTCAGGAAAACGTCTGCAAACCAGCCTTCTCTACTTTCTTACCTGGATATGTCTTATCAGATATATAGTGTATATGAACAATCACAAAATTGACTAAAAATTAATACATTATTTTAAATAACTGTAACTGATGTGTCAGTACTAAAATAATGTCCATTAGGAGCAAATCTCTTTCCTGGGAATGTTGTAAAAGCTCCCAATTCTTTGCCTCCGTATTCCTATCCTTCTGTCCCTTCCTATCAAATTCACTGTTTTAAAGGATTATATCACAGCTCATTTAAATTTCTCCACCTCATTTTTAGCATTAAACAAATAAAAATATATGGGTTTATCTATTGTAAGAACATTCAAAACAACACCAGCCTCATGCTTAGAAAAATATATTTTGTGTTAGCCACAGAAGCTGAGTCTATTTTTTAACTGCCAGAAACACATAGAATCATTTCTTCTTTTTAATTTCAAGGCTATCAAGTGAAAAAAAGGAAAAAGATAAAAAAGAAAATCTAAGCAAAATAACTGCTCCAAAAATCCATTATTGCTATTTGAAGTGTGTTAAAAATATTTGTTTAAATTCTACTGTTCAAACAGTAGAAATCTCTATAATAGTTTTAAAATAATTCTACAACTGAAATACTAAAGATAATATTTAGCATTTTATAGTTGCTAATACTCATTCTGGACATGACAATCTATCTGCATCATTATCCGAGACAAGTTCACGAATCAGTGCCCAGTTCTGTGATGTAACTGAGGATCAGAGGAAGTATCTCGATCAGTAATGACATACTGATCTACATTAGTAGCAATTTGTAATTAATACCAATTGTTAACAATTTCTACAAAATACTTGCTATATAGATTTAGAGATTAGGGAGATTATGTCCTTTATCACTGAAATACATTTATAATGAAAATCATTTTGTGCCCTGAGAGCTATGTTAACTCCCACGGCAGCAGTCCCAATTCACTATTGACAGCTTCTCATTTCAGGTCTGCAGTCAGGCAACAAGTTGCTGCAGGTGTGTGTGGGAAATGATAGCAGCTCTTCAATATGTACCTGTACACTCAGATCCGCAAAAGATCTTCTCATATTTCAATTGGGTAAAGAATGGGCAAAGTCTGTTGCAAGGATCCCATTGATGCCAAAATTTTATCTTATATATCTGCTGTTTCTGTGAAATATTAACCTGCTCAAAATAGATCTTAGGTCATAACACTTGTGAAAATTAAACAAGAAAGTATATTTCCTACTTGTAAAAACTCTTGTGGTATCAGTATCTGAGAATGCAATCACTTTCATTAGTTACCTATGTTGCTTCTTCAGAATGCATTTCCTCATACTATAGCTAAAGATGATTTAAAAAGAGGAAAACAGAACTAACATTATAATTGAAATACGATGATAATATTTCAAATTTTTGCATAATACAATCATCTTTACTATAATTTTTATAAATTTATGTATTCTACCTCACTGAATTCTAGTTGTTTCTTGACATTAAAACATTAGCTCTGCTATTTTAATAGCTTCCAATGAAATTTCCATAGTTGATCAAGTTGTTTCTAATTAGCACTGTGCACTGAAAATATAAAGTTGTATAAAACCAAATTATTTTACTCCCAGAGTGTGCATGACTCTGAATTATTTTTAAAAAACATTGCCTCTGCTCTTAAAATTATTACTCGTTTAAAGTATTCTCCTAAATGTCCTTAAAACCTTTTTTTAATCCTACCTAGCCAAATACATTTGACAACTACAACACCATTTGTATTTTTTTCTAGACTATTAATACATTAAACAGCAGCAATCAAACTACTTAATCCCGTGGAACACAGCTGTTATCCTTTCATTCTCACAAAATCTATAATTTCTTTGCAGGTTTGATCTATTGTGGAATTTTGTTTGTCTTATTAGGGGAGGCACGCGGGTACTAGAGCAGATGGCTTTAGGATTAAAGACCCCAAGAGATGACAGGAGTAATCATACTTACAACCACACTTTTCTTCACATTTAAAACAGAAAATCCCATCATCTCAGAAGTGTCATACAGATGCATGTTCTTGGACTGAGAAAATGCTACCACATCATCTATGCTACATAGAATAGTCACAAACTAGTAAAGCACAGACATGAGTTCTTACTATTTGCAAAGACCTTGATGTGCACCTGTATGGCCTGCCAACAACCTCAGGCTACGAAGGACCAAATCTGGCCTGGAGGTTATATTTGAAGAAAAATCTAGCTGGCTTTCAAAAATAAAAAAAAGTTCAGTGGCAGTGCACAAGAGATAGACTTGGAAGACTTCTATATCAATATAATACACGTGAGCATAATGGTTGCATGGCAGTAAAGGACTAATCTACTACCTTTGGTCTTTGTTAAAACACTTTCTTACATATAACAGAAATTTAAAATAAAAAAGAAAACAAATTTCATAAAAAAGTACATTGATGATTTTCTCAAGAACCAAAGCTCTGCTTAAAATTATTAAAGTAATTCCAAAAGGAATTTAATAATTAGTTTTCTTAGTTTTATTTCATTATAAAATATAACCCTTGGAGTCATATTCCTTATTACAATATGCTTAATTATATATATATTTTTTTTTTACACTGGAAAAATATATTACATGGGCACGAGAGAGACTCATAATGTGAGTTACCAGAGGAATATCTGCTAACAGTCAAATTTTGTGGAGGAAAATCCTTGACATGAAACAGGAAGGAAATAGATTTAACTTGCATGATATGAAACAGTTTTATCTCAACTGCCTATGGCTGGATTACTTGTGGTAAAGGCATGCAAGGTCACTCAAGGCTGCTCTTTTCAATCCTCAGTGAGAGCCCAGGTACATGATGTGCTGCCTGAGACTTGCCATCCCTGCAACAATTATGGAGATTTGTGCTTCATATCAAAGCAAGGCAAAGGTATCTGCCGTCCACAGTCTGTAGTGTCAACTTTATCTTTCCTGCATGAAACTTTAACAATATAGCTTTAAAATCTAATTTATGCCTCTTTAAACCTTTTCCCCAAAATTGCTGTGTCTGAGTCATAATACTCTGTACCAATCTGGTGCATTCATTGTACATATTTCTCCAGATAATGAAGAGTTAACAATGTTAACTTTGTACAAGCAGATTATACTTAACCTCTGGGTTCAGTGAACATTTAAATGCCAACATAAAAAAACATACATGGATATTACCACATTGGAATCTGCAGAATATTTTCTGAGGATATATTTAAAGTTTTGCTTGATGAATGCTCACACTGCTAATGGTAATAAAACACATCCAAAATCTTTTTAATGTGTAATCAAAGAGGAAAAAGTGTCCCCTCTCCTTTCAAGTATGCTATGTCTCTTTCTATTAAGTAGATAAAATCCTTGGAGGGGAGAGAGAAAAAATTTATAAGAAGATTTTATGTTTCTGATCTGACATGTTCATCTCTTTAAAGCCTAGTGCATAAATCAAAATAAAGCAGCATTCATGAAAGTGGTACACATTTATGTCACTGTGAAATTATTGACAGCATATTTTGGGGATCTCTCAAATGATGGCAATGAAAATAAATGTAACATTTTGAAAAGAAAAATAGCTGACTTTCAAAACTGTTATTTTCTCAGAAACAAAACGAGATATCTTCTCTTTAAAATTATATTCGAGGATTAATGAACAGTAAATTTTAAGATTATTGTCATACTAGAAGTTAAGTGGACATGAGGAATGGATGAATTCAATGAAAATGCCACTTGTCCTGCACTGCAGTAACACTGAACAGAATTTTTATTGCATCTTTCCTAAATCAACAAATGAAGGAAGATTTGCACGTGTGCGAAATTCAAGACATAAAGATGATCCAAACACTCCATCCATGGAACATATCTTTGCATATCTCTGACTTCCTTATTAAGGAATGAAAAAGAAGGTGGATTTGAAGACATGCCAGCTAAAATCATAATACTCTGTTAGACTTAGGGAATTCTATCATTTATTTCTGGGGAGATCTGATAGGAGCCTTTCAATATAATAAGAGGGATGTACAGGAGGGAGGGGGACAGTCTCTTTAACCAGGTCTGTTGTAATAAGGTATTGAAAAAAAAAAAAAGTGGCAACCTATGTAATTCTTTTGCAAAGCTGACTAATACCCTTTGTAAATAAACTGGTTGCTGTATTTCTAATTGAATATATATTTAGAAGCTGTTGTACAAATAATTATACACTATAGAACTTTAACTCATGCAACTTGAAAAAGTCATAACAAGATATTGACCCATTGTACTCACAGAAAATGAAGTTTTCATGGCACTATAAATATTTAATGAATTCTAGTTTCAGAAAGAAGAGGTGCTCAATCAAGGGATTAATAGAGGGAAAAACCCTCTAAGATCTAATTGTAATGTTGTTAGCAGCAACAAAAACACAGCTGAGCCCACAGAAATGCCAAAAAGCTGACAATTAAGTTTTAATTATTTGACAAACCCAAGCTCTAAATTGACTGTGAGAAGACTGCAAATATCATTGCTTATAGTATGAAAGCAAATTTTCTATATTCTCATGTTAAAATTGGTGTACCTTTGGGGAAACTGAAAGCATTCCTCTGTAGGACGCATTAAATCTTTTGTCATCAGCAATGTGTGATCCATTAAATAATTTATATTTTCATTTTGGAAAGCCAGAAGTAGAAGAAGAGATACTTTTCACCCTATAGGAAGCTTATAATTCATCCTAGTTAGTGAAAGTACCAAATTTATGGATTACATAGTCATTTCCAAAATCTCTCTGGTTTCTCCAGGACACATTTGTGGCTTGTCATTGACAGTGAAAATGCCTGATGTGAAATATTTGTAATAGTAAAATTTTATTAGAAAGCAATTAGAAAGATATATTTTAAAAATACTTGGTTAGTTACAAGCAAGAAGGTTGAAGTTCTGTAGCAATTCTCACCTAATGTAAACACTGCACAAAGCACAGTGTACATGAGATACCAACACCACATTTCAAGACCTAGATTCTTCCCAGAATCTAATAACACTCATGCATAAAATATCTGTGTTATTAGATGTAATCTTAGCCTTTTTTTTTTTTCTGTGAAATAATGTTTTGTTCTTTTTCTGGACTTCTTGATTTGACAAACCCCTGAGGATGAGTACAGACACAGTTCAACAGTCAGAATCCCAGATCTTTCTTAAAGTGCTAGTTTGAATGAATTAGCTACTTACATTTCTCCTTCAATATGAGGCTAAAAACTCAATTTCTAAAGAATTTATTTCATATCAACTGCTATAGTATATACTGTTGAGAGAAGAAAGAAGAAATGGGGTGGGATTGGGGGAGACATGTCTCTCTGAGTAGGGCTCTGAGACAATCTCTAGAAAATTAGCTGTTGCTCTGCATAACTCTAGAGGTTAGAACTGGAGTTTTCCTCCAGGATCATTAGTCAAGTTGGATGGAAAATAATTGGCTGAATTTGCATTGTTTGGTGGGCTGGCCTGAAGTCAATTGGGCAGGCATTGTATGACTTGTCTCTCTTAAATCTCAGCCTTGGTAACATTGTGCTCAATGAAATCTGACTCTATTGCATATATAGTTCTGTTTTAAGAGCTAACACAGCAAATTTACAAGGAATACATTTGCCATGGTATTTTATGATAATTATCTAAACATGCTTAGTGTTGCATAGAAGTTCCAGTATAAATGATATGTGCACCTGCATTACTGTAGAACTAGGTCATAAGTTGTTCAGCATCATATATCAAGTAGATAAATGCAGAGAGGAAACATTCCTGAAACATTTTTTCTAAGTATGCACAGATCTTCTCAAGGGTAATTTGTCAGATGGTTATATTTGGATACATGGGAGATTTAGTCCTCCTTGCTTCTGCAAGCAGGCAGTTTTTTCTGTTCCACACTTAATTGAAAGGACCAGGCAGAGATATTTCCAATATCCACTTTTATGACTGAGTCAGTTAATACATAAAAAAGTACTGTATATAAATAAATATTTTAATGAATTTCTTCCTTTTTTTTAACCAGCAAAGAATTTCTAATCAGCTCTAATCCCATGAATTTATTATCAGTGAAGACAAATGTCTTTTTGTAACTATCATTATTCTTGTTTATAAAGGGAAAATAAGTTTTTTTTTCTTTTTAAACTAAACTAAAATAATGTAAATTAACTACATCTTGACGTCTCATATAATGTTGATTGTTTTTTAGGGTGTAGGTAAAATATACAAGACTAAACATATGGATAATTTAAGAAATAAAAGTACAAAGGTATTGTTGGAAGTATATAAATCATTTGCACATTTTCTATTTTAGGGAGGTGCCACTTATCAAATAGTCTCAACACTTAATATTGCTGCTCCTTAGGCAAACTAGCTGTTACTGTCCTTTTCCAGGCTATCAAATGCCTTGCAGCTAAACTTGGAATTAGAAATGTTAGTGCTTCTAGTCCACTCAGTGAAAAGTGAATGTCTATCTTTGTCCTCTTTGTTTCTCTGTGCTCCATCAGTCTGTACATGTCTGTTAGAGCTTTTCTTATCTCAAATTTAGAATCTAATAACCTTTTGGGCAAGAACAGCTTTTTTATTTTGTGTTGATTAAGCAATGGAGAAAAGAGGGTCTTGACCCATAACTAGGATCCCAGCTGCTATTCCAATGAAATTAACAGTTGTGGCATTTTTTTGATCTGTTAGATAAAATGTTAAGAGACCTGCTTTGCAGTTTTATGTGTTCAGAGTCCAATTCTTGAAGAAAAAGGTTATAGCTATTACGACTGTACATTCCTATTTCATTTAAGAAGTTATTTTACCCTCCTCCATATAGCAATACAGATTATATAGAAATGAAGTTTATTATAAAAAAAACCAATATACATATAAAAGCTAACCCTACAAAACCTGTGAAGAACATCAGTTTTGAGATTGCCAGAAAAGTTGTGAATCTGCATGTATGCAGTGTGTCATGGTCTAATTATAATTCTTATAATAGCTGATAAATTAATTTAATCTTATAATTAAATTAATCTTATAATAGCTGGTAAATTAATTTCACTTCTACCCAGATGTTCTCAGCTGCTCAATGTTCACCATCAGAGAAACACAAGCTAAAGTAAATCTTTAATCACTTCATGATAATATCTGTGTGCATCAGATAGATTCTCCTTCGGGCAAAGATAGTTGTAAACTATACTGTCAAGTATCTATAAAACACTATTTGCAACAAAATATCAAGACATGACTTCATATACATAGAAAAAATATATATAAGCTATGAAATTTGCTGCATTTGCTTTTTCATAGTGTCTGTTAGCCATCAGTGTGCAAGTGTAGTAATGTTTACTTCTAGACTCCTCAGTTAGTGCCCCCTCTGCTTCTCAAAACTGACTACTATCATGGGAAAATCCCTCCTCCTTCATGCCATCTTCAACACTCCAGCAATCAAGACAAATTTCAGCAACTTCTACCTGTACAAATGCTGACTCCCAACATTGCAAAACAAGGGCAGATGCCTCAGTACAGTAATTAATTAATTTAGTATGCCTAATTACAAATAAAAGGGCTCTTGCGGAGTTGCAACTATGCCATGCTAACTTTCATATGGCTATCCTGCATAATCAGTACAGTGGTCAATCCAGGACAGTATAGACTAACTGTTAGAGTTTACATGACCTTTGTTTCTCCTTGTCTTCCACACTAATAGCATCCATGCTAGTTAAGTAACAGCTAAGTATGCTAACTCTCACCACAATCCTATCTTTGCTTGCCTCATAGATTTCAAAATTAGATTATATTTTAATCTAGAATCTTCTGCTTTATAACCTAAAGAGTGATAGAATTGCTTTCTAGAATAGCATTCTGCCCTAACGAGGCAGTCATATGCTAAACACTAAATTAACTAATGCGTTGTTTATTTTTTTACGTTGACATATGTTTTTATTGATTTACATATGAACTAAGGTTACACAGAAATATTTCATTCACTCTTGACTTTTCATCATGTTTTAATCCTTGAATCTAAAGGATTCCTAAGTAACATTTTTTCAATGTGATTTTTCTATGTGTCATTTGGAAGTTGAGATCCAAATATATCTAGCTTCTGTGAAGGAAGAATCAACAAAAGTGGGTATTTTACTCCAGGATGTGTCTTAACATAATAGCTAAACAATAATTTGCAATACTATAATGATTTAGTGTGTAAGAAGGAATAAAAAACAGAGAGGAAAGGCAGAATGCCAATAGGAAAGCACGCTGTGTTAAAAGATGACAGCAGATCTGAGAAGAATACATCCATGTCTTCATACTTAACTATTCTTTTTGAAGTGTATAATAAAAGAAATTCCTAAGCATTAGCATTTTCATCTACAGCTATCTCAGATCTCACAGTGACAAATTATTCAAACGATTAAGAATAATTAAGCTTAATTGTTCTTATTTAATTTTATAATTAATTTGTGCTTATTTAATTGTATAATGTCTCGTAAAACTTTCTATAAAGTGCCAAGACCTCACAAATCCAAATCTTTTTTTTTTTTGAACGTACTTACTAGTTGACTTTAAGTGTTATTACCCAAAATAACAAAAGAAACACAAATAATTCCAATGTAAGAGAAAACAGAAGAGAGTATAGGAAGAAAAGTCTTGAATAATTTGTTCATTACTACATAGAAATTATTTTCTACTTTGATAGCAGGGAAAACCTTCTTTCATCAGTTGCTCTGTTAAAGGGCAGAAAAGAGGATAAACAAATAGAAGGTAGTAATTTACAGTAGCAGCATTTCTAGATTAAAACGCTAACATATGATTGTATTATAGAAGGGAAAAAGTTATTGTAAGCATTATGGGATCTCTATGGAAAACAATTTGGCTAACATCCCAAGCATTACGAGGGCTGAAAGAAGCAGTCCAATCAAGGCAGCTGCTGAAAAGGTTTCAAAATCCAATTTAAAGTTGAATTGAGACTTCTTAATTTTAACAAGATGATGAGCTTTGGAAGAAGCAGTAGCTTTTGAGAAATCCTAACATAACATCCTAACATAGCGATGTGTCAAATACACTAAAGTTTAAACAAACTCATAGAAAGTTCTGCAGGTAAAGTAGTGTAACCACAAACAAATTGTGCAAAGGAAATGCAGATGTATCCATCCTTGAGAGCTTTCAGGACTTGGTGGAGCAAGCCATTTCTGACCAATTTATTGCTGGTTATAGTACTACTTCAGCTACATGACTGGACTAGATGAAGTTTCTTTCCAGAAGAAAATACAGCATCAACTGTAATTTCTTATTGACTGAGCAAATTTTTTGCACACAATACTTACAACTTTCAATAAACTATACAGTATTTCTAGTACAGAAGCCATGTGGAAATTTCATGGTGACATTTTGCCTTCTGGGACTATTCTCTTGTTGGGTGTATATAAAGTAGATTTTTCCCTTATACAGAGCACTTCAAATTCCTATCCCACTGGTTGAAATTGGTCCAGATACAGCTTTTCCAATGAGATAAAAATGTGGAATTGATGAACAATAAAGGTGATTCGCAGCTAGCAACAGGAGGACATCTCCAACTTTGTGAAACCTCAAGAGCCTCATTCACAAATTAAATTTTCACATAAAATTTTTCCAAAACTTTTGTAGAAAAGTTGTCCCGCTAAGTAGAAAACCATGGAAACGAATTAATAACTGCATGAAAACTTCACAATACTTTTAATACAATTCTTTCATCCCTAATTTTTCTCAACTCCAAATCCAATGGGAAATGTACGTCTTGGGGTATTTTGGGAAAATTGAATGGTTCAGTCAGAAGATAAGGTATGGCATATAAAGGAAAATGTAGTTTAATCAAGGAACTGAGCCTGTAAAGTGAATGGCAGGGAAGAATGGCAGAATAAAACTGACTAAATGCTCAAAGCAGCTGAGATATAAATTAATGTGAAACCTAACATAAGGATATTGTTTCAGTTTGGTTCAACAGAAATATTTTGGCTTACCTAAAACATTGCTTTAGGTATGCAAATGAAAAATTGAATGATTTCCACAAAATTAGTTTTTAAGAATATTTTAAAATTTACAATTTATTTTAAATCCTGACAAGGTATGGTATGAGTAGGTCTGAAATAAGGGTTACTTGTTTATTAGAAAAAAACACCTGTTTTCTAGAAAGTATGGATTCATTATATTTACAGCAGGCAGAAAATTAGGGCCACAGGAAAAGGTTTATGAGGTCTGGTTATATAACTATAGGTCTTCACCTTGTACAGACTGTTTTGCACACACAATTCCAGCATGTGGCAATGTGATTACAATTGTATGTACAAAACTTTATTGTTAAAATTTTACTTCTCAGTGTCTAGTCAAAGTTAGGTAGAGAAATTAAAATTATGTACTTTCACACATATCATATGAAAAATTGTAAATTAGGAAATATGCAGATATCATAGGATTCTTAATAGGAAAATGCTGAATTTTCTCTTTAAAACAAGATGAACTTTCTCTTCTTAATTTTACATATTCAAAAACATAATCCAATATAATTCCATAAGTATTTATCACTTTGAGATTCTGTAAATTATATCTCAAATATATTATTTGAGAATGAAATTATTTTAATAATTTAATTTATATATTTTTACTACAATAAAATATAATTAGAAATTTGAAATTGTTAATTGGAAATAATATATTAATTAGAAATAAATATTCAGCCAGATTAATCTAATTATTCACAGTATCCAAAATAGACAGGTAACAAATGTATGTATATTCCACACAACAAAGAACCTTCAGTACAGTTGCCCCAGTAGAGGCCCATAGAGCATCATAATTCATTTTCCTAAATTAAAGATGTCAGTAATTATGCAAGATGCAACTATATATTTTTTCCTCTTCTTAGAGCCATTTATTAAAAATTAGAAAGGACCATAGTTCCAAAGTCACAGATTCTGTTATCACTGATAACAAAATATCAAAATAACAATAATCAAAAACATAATTAAGCAGATAGAAAAAGTTTAAAATAATTCAGGTACAGAGAAGACAGACTGAAATGAAGAGTTTATCAGAGCAAGTGAATGAGCAATCTAGTCAGCAAGAAGTTCATTCCTCCCCTGCAAGGATGAACAAATCTACACATGCAATTTCTGAAGAATGAGTGCATTTGAAGCAGTGAAGCTAGCCCGATATCTTATGCCAGAATATATATTTTTGGCGAGAAGTCTTGGAAATTTAAAAGTAAGCTTTCTGGCAGTAAAGAGGATCCACTTAGTTTCACCAATGCAACAAACAAGCCAGAACACTAATCCCAGTCCTAACAGATGTGATCAAAATGGACTTGGGAGTGCTGAGGACCCAGGCTGAATCTTGCTGCCTGACTGGCAGTGCAAGGGTAGATGCCAGCTTCAATCTTTCCCAAGACTCCAGCTGTAGTTCAGTCTTGTGCGTAAATGAACTTCACATTAAATAAACGTTCATGAGACATTTAAAAGTAATTTCTTATACTTGACAAAAGTTTGAAGGGGAATAGCTCAGTACATGCTATTCAAAACAGCTGAGAGCTGATAAAGACTCTATAATGAAGTCTAATATCAGCTAGGCTTATAGAAATGAGAAACAACGTATTGGAGTCAAAGGAATTACAGTTCTGGAATCAGTCAGGTACTTCCTGACCATATTTTGTATATGTTAACCAAAAATTGATCTTATTTCTTCATCCCATGTCTTACAGAAACATCTGTTTCACCCATGAGAATGAGGGAACAACATGAAATTTAATAGGAAAAGATTTTAAAAAGCTCGAGGAGAAAAGCAGGAAAAGAACATGACAGCCTCGGGTGAGTGGGAATAACCAGTCCAGCACTCAAGATTTCATCAGATACCAGAGTCAAGCTGCTTCACAGAGAATGACAGTTATCTGAGGTGGGAAAACTTGCTGAGATAAAGATTTCTAGTGCCTTAAAGCTGTGCCCACACTGCGTATCTTCCAAACATCCCACGTAGTCAATCACAATATTAGTATTAGAGCTATACGAGGGAGCTAGATTTTAATACTAGCATTTCTCAATGCCATAACATCCTGGCAATTCAAAAGTAATATTTGCATGCATTACATCTTTCTTATTTTGCCACATGACTAAATTTGTGAATGCATCCATAATTTTAAATTAATTCTGAATAAAGATAGAAAAAGAAAAAGGAAAAAGAAAAAGAAGAAGAAAAAGAGGAAAAGAAAGGGAAGGGAACTGGGAAGGAAGGGAACTGGGAAGGGAACTGGGAAGGGAACTGGGAAGGGAAGGGAACTGGGAAGGGAACTGGGAAGGGAACTGGGAAGGGAACAGGGAAGGGAACAGGGAAGGGAAGGGAAGGGAAGGGAAGGGAAGGGAAGGGAAGGGAAGGGAAGGGAAGGGAAGGGAAGGGAAGGGAAGGGAAGGGAAGGGAAGGGAAGGGAAGGGAAGGGAAGGGAAGGGAAGGGAAGGGAAGGGAAGGGAAGGGAAGGGAAGGGAAGGGAAGGGAAGGGAAGGGAAGGGAAGGGAAGGGAAGGGAAGGGAAGGGAAGGGAAGGGAAGGGAAGGGAAGGGAAGGGAAGGGAAGGGAAGGGAAGGGAAGGGAAGGGAAGGGAAGGGAAGGGAAGGGAAGGGAAGGGAAGGGAAGGGAAGGGAAGGGAAGGGAAGGGAAGGGAAGGGAAGGGAAGGGAAGGGAAGGGAAGGGAAGGGAAGGGAAGGGAAGGGAAGGGAAGGGAAGGGAAGGGAAGGGAAGGGAAGGGAAGGGAAGGGAAGGGAAGGGAAGGGAAGGGAAGGGAAGGGAAGGGAAGGGAAGGGAAGGAAGGAAGGAAGGAAGGAAGGAAGGAAGGAAGGAAGGAAGGAAGGAAGGAAGGAAGGAAGGAAGGAAGGAAGGAAGGAAGGAAGGAAGGAAGGAAGGAAGGAAGGAAGGAAGGAAGGAAGGAAGGAAGGAAGGAAGGAAGGAAAAGGAAGGAAAAGTTTACTATTGCAACCAGTGAAAACAAAGCAAACACACATTTTTGTTCTGTGTATCTTCATGGGGAGGAAAGCACTTCCATTGCTCCAATTCAAATCCAAATTAAGCAGCTCATCTTTTTAAATTAGCTAGAGAAAGAAATACACAGAACAAAATGTTACTTCCACTAAAGTCAATGCTGTGAGATCTGGACTATGGTGAATATCTGATAGCACAGCAAGATTCAAAGTACAGTGTTACAGTATTACAGTTTAAATGTCAGGTTTCAGTGTCAGCATGATCTCTGTATTTAATCTTTGCCACAGGATCTCTAAGGAAGCACTAAAAGGAGGTTGCTAAATGCTTTTACTCTCCTCCTCAAAAAATAGATTCACATATAACAAGCAAATAAATCTTATCATTCCTGGAGTGGGTTTTCCTTCTTAGAACAAACCTATACTTCTCTACATTTTAGCTATTGTATGTTTTGCAGCATCTGTGCCCAAGGTACTACTTCTTCATGTAAGCGCTGGCTGTGATACTCCAGAGAATACAAAGCACACTTTTCAAGGGGGGAGACGTACTATGTTTAAAGAAGAAGCTGAGGAATGTTGGTTCTTTTTTTGTGTGTGTGCTGTATTTTTTAATGCTGAAAGTTACTCTGCCTTCTAATGCCTGGAATAAACTTCTACTGATGGAAACTTGAAACTCTATATTTTGTATTAATGTAATAAAATCAGAATTTTAAAATGAAAACCTGTCAATACAGAACTAAGAATAACACTCCACTGCCTTGGCTGCATTAAGAACCATGTTTTTACACATTATCAACAAATGCACAAAAACTGACGTTTGTACAAAAGAACAGAATACTCTCTATGTCTTGCAATATCATTACTTTTATTATATCCTAAAGCAAGTTTCTCTTGCTTGCAATACTTTGTTCCTCTTAAAAATAAAACAAAGCAATCATAAAATATTTAACTTTGTACAAGAATGAACCTTAGAAAAATCTTTCTGACAGATATGGATCTGATATAATGTTGATTTGCTACACAATACCTGTATGAGTTTTGCAGCAGTCACTGTAATGTAATTTTTATTATACAATCATAACATCTAAATTTTTCAGAGACTATCAATGAAGATGGTAGAACAGCTTTCTAGGTAAAAAAAAAACCACATACAAACTTCTGGAAACAATTAAATAAAATCAGGCTGTAAGCTCAACAGTTGGGTAGTTTTACCAGGTGGGAGCCTGAAGGTTAATACTTCACTAGGCTAAGAATTACCCTAATCCTTTCAACAAGAAAGTGCGCTACATGCAGTCAGGCATGGAAAATCCCCTGGTCTCATGGTGAAACAAGCCAGTGGTGGAAGGCTGTTAAAGAGCAGCTCCTGCCTAGTAACCCCAGTAGAAGATGACTGATAGCCCGTATACAGAATTCTTCACTGAGACACAAATGGAATTTCTGCAAAATGATTCTGTTCTAAATAAACTGTGCTTTGTTCTAAGGATGTAGCTAGGACATTTGCTTGTTACTGCCATTGCTCAAGACTGAACAAAACCAAGGGGGGAAAGTTAATGTTTTTATTGCAATAATTGCCAAGAGCCCCAGGAGAGATGAGGAGATTTTCCTGAGATGAAGAGCTCAGGGAACAGGGAGCAGCTACATGGGGAGTGCTGCCAGCAGTCCCACCTGTGGAGTGAGGATGCAGCCCATCCTCAACAATGGGACTGCAACAGACACTTTAAAATGGGCTATCATTTGTGGCCTACATAAGCTGTTAATGTTTTTTTAACAGCTAATTCTCACCAGAAAGACTTTCATTTTTATTACTATTATTTCTAGATTTGTTTTCTTCAGTTATCAGCATTTGCCCAATTTCTGCACAGTGGGATTTCTTTGTGCATCCTCCCCTACAGCTGTAGTCTTTTCTTTGAAAGGTTTGTACTGTGTGAGGAGTTCAGCAGTTCACAAATGTGGTTCATAATGGGAAGGAGAAATAAACAACCAACTAGAAGAATAAAAGGATTTCACAAACTTTTAAGTAACTTATGGGCAAACTGGAGAGGAGTATTTATTGGTTCTTCTTTCTTTTCCTCTTCCTGACACAGCATCCTCACCTCATCTGTGTTCAGGATTTTTAACATATTTGTCGCTTTCCCTTCATATTTATCTTTATTAGATGATACTTAATGGATTTAAGAGAAAAGAAAGAATCTAAATGAAAAAAGAATAGGAAATACTGCAGTCAAATGTGCCTCATTGAGCCTTAGGTCAGAGGTGTTTACATCATTTCAACAATTCTTTTTCCTGCTTGTAAACTCTGACTCACCATCAGACAGTTTAGGCACTCTTTCCTGCTCACAGCTATCTTATATCATTTAAATTATTTATACATAATTGAAGTGTGTCTTTAGTATTTAACAGCATAAAGAAAACTAGCAGGACTTTCTTCATCAATTTAATTTTATTCCTCATCTTGCTTCCCCTCCTGATTCTGTTATCACATTATGGTCTTTAAGTGAAAGGTAAATGTAAGTAAAATGAAAAAGATAAAGCACGAAGAACCAGAAAGGGAGAAAAAGATATGTCTATTATTGATGTGCCATCTGAGAAAGACAGTAAAAGATATTCATCCCTACAGTAAAGCCAAATTACTTGCATGAGAAGATGTGGAGTGTTATCATCTGCACTAGTTGGTAACACATGTTTAGCAGCATGCCAGAACTCATGGCTCCTATACACTGTTCATTGTTTTCCCATTGTACCAACACAGCTGGACGCAACCTTCAGAAGTAACAATCTTTAGAAATAACCTGAAAGGTTTCAAATCTAAAGAGTAATATGGATACTGAATATTCAAAGAAACCATAAGGGAATCTGAAGTGGAAACTTAATGTTGGATCATACTTGAAAGCTCCAATACCATCTCTACATGGTCAAACATCTTGTCTTCTATGTAAAAATAACAAAGATTGAAATAAGCTAAAAAATATTTCCAGTGGGAGAGGCTTTTCAGGATCTATCTGTTTCACTGTATAATAAAGAATAATAAGTAAGCTCAAGGGAATCTCTCTGCTCAGAAATTTCTAATTTGCAAAAAGAAGATGAACTTTCTTGTCTTCACTTCAGTACTGCTTGTCTAGCCCTTTTCTATCTAGTTTCTTGATTTCCCAAACATAGATACAACTGTAAAAGTTTCATTGTTTTCATTCTGAATTTTCTTTTAATTTTAGCATTCTTTTTCAGATTGAGCTATAATTCAGAGCACCAATCTCTTCAGTTAGAAGAGTTTCTTTCAGTGGAAGTTTAAAACAGATATTAAATGTTACAAATGAAGAAAAGTAGGGAAGGGAAGGGAAGGGAAGGGAAGGGAAGGGAAGGGAAGGGAAGGGAAGGGAAGGGAAGGGAAGGGAAGGGAAGGGAAGGGAAGGGAAGGGAAGGGAAGGGAAGGGAAGGGAAGGGAAGGGAAGGGAAGGGAAGGGAAGGGAAGGGAAGGGAAGGGAAGAAGAAGAAGAAGAAGAAGAAGAAGAGGGCTCCCTCTCCCATTATTCCTCTACACTTAAAATCAATCAATTAAAACTATGACAAAGAAAGATAGATATTTAAATGCATGGCATTTAGAGATTAAGGAAAAATTGTTCCTTCTTATCTAAGTAGAGAGAAATTTGCTTCTTAGTTTTAAATTTAAAGATTTCTTAGAAAAAAATTTGCAAAATCCTCAGAAACATAAATTGCATTGTATTTATATGACATGATACCGAGTCAAAAATTTTTTATGCAATTTTCCATCCTTTTCTTGATTGGTAGTTAAAATTATGGGATTTAAGCAATTCATTTTCTCTTCAACCAACATCAAGTAATCGTATATGGTTAAAAAAACCCAGGAAGCACTGAATGGTTTATACATATATTTCTATATGTTTACACACCAATATATGTATATGTACACATGTATACATTTATTAATGCATATAGTAGAAAAAACTTACCTATGTCCCAGGTAAGGGGGTTATTCTGTTCCATCTCCCTTTTCCCAATGACATACCAAATGCAGGCCATCCAGTGAGCAAGCAAGGCAAACATGGACATGAGAAGCGTGAGAACAATTGTGCTGTGCTGGGAGTAACGATCCAGCTTCTGAAGGAGACGCAAGAGGCGTAACAACCTTACTGTCTTTAAGAGGTGGACAAGGGAAACCTAGAACAAGAACAACAACTTGTCAGCTCTTGCCATCTATTGCACATTTCTGTTGCAATGAAAGTATATTACCTTCTAAATCTGAATTTTTATCTTTATCATGTACATGGATATTTACTACTTCTGATTTAACCATGCAAACTTGAAATATTGGGAGATTTTTCCTTCTGACTATTTAAGGTAAGGTCTTCTTGATTTCTTAAAAACAAAACAAAACAAAACAAAACAAAAAAACACACTTGTACTAAAACAGATCTTTCACTGCTCCAGAAAATAAACAAAATCGTCAGATTGACCAAGATTCATATAACTTCAATACAATAATTTATATAATGATTTTGAGTTTTCCCTAACAGCCAAACAGTAAGCAGAACTCAACTATGTGTAAGATAAAGCCAGCTTAATTATTAAACTAGGAAGAGGAAAGAAGATAAACCAGATGTTTTTCAGAGAAAGAAAGCAGAGAGGTGAGCAAAGACTGATGTTTCCATGAGATTTCCTTGGCTTACATTTTAGCTGTTTGCAAGTGTTAGCAAAAAACTATGCAGACAAGGATCAAAAATGTTCTTAATTTATTTTTCAAAAATTAAATAGGCTTAACTGCCATTGCCACAGATATAATATGGGGAAATGAATCAACAGATTTGTCATGGTTTTATGATTTTTGGTACTGGTATTCCACATCATAACATCATGTAGTGCATTTAGAGTTAAAGAGTTAATGTTCCAGCTCCGTGGACCATCGATAGTTCCAGGTATGCCTGTCTCAGAAGAGAAGAAGAACTCCATTCCCCAGAGGACTTCGCGATGCTTTGCGTTCTTACGTGTTTACGCTCAGAGGGAAAGATAAAAACTGTCTGCAGTCACGGGACTCTCTCTTCCCTTCGGGACCGAGCTCGGCAGTGGGTGTTTGTTGCAGCCGTCCGCCTTCAGCGTTAGCGTAAGGCCTTCGGTTTATCGGACACTCTCTCTCTTGCTCATTTTATTTGATTCATTTGCCTCAATTCCAATTATATTATATTATATTGTGTTATTTTCCTTTCTGATATCTTATTTAGTAAATTAGCTTTCCTCCTCAGATCGTTGCCACTGTTTTGTTCCTGGGCCCATCTCCCTTCTCCTTTTTCCCTTTCCCCTTCCCCTTCCCCGGGGTGTGGGCCCGTGGGTCCCCTGCCTCAATTGTCACGGTACCGGGTCGAACTGTCCCGCAAACCGGTGACAAGATTAAATTACTTTGAATTTCATAGCTGTGAGATAGCACACAAAAAATTATAGGTACTTTTTGTTATTCTTTCTTCATCTTACTACTAGTCAGTGAAATTAGTTATATATGTGCAGAAGAATATTTACAAGTTTGGGGCAGAAGGCTTTAATATATTTGTGGGAATTGGCTTGTTTTTATTAATAATAATTCTATTACAATTAAAAGTAATTATTATAATTGAATGTCATGCTTATCATAGTAACTGACTACTTCTGTGGCAAAATATTCCCCCCAGATCTTTGTCATCTAAATTTGTATCTCTCTCATTAGTTTTTTTTAGCCAAATATGGCTCTGTCCCTTGTACTCCTACCAGAAAGGGTCCTTCTTCATAAGTGACACTCACAGGTGTTTCAGTTAACATACAGACAAATATATAGATGGTATATATGTGCTGCGGCCTTCAGATTGGAACTCTCATCATTACATATGAGCCTACACTCTGTCACACCACAAACAAATAATAATATCTGAGGTGAGAATAACTAGCTTTCTATAAATAAGAAATATCAAAAGGACTATTAAAACAGTGAATGCACTCAACTATCATTACCTGTGACTAAATTATAACCTTTTTTTTTTAAGTTAAAAAAACACTTCTAGATATGTAGACAGCAAATCAGATATGAATATCTTTTAAAGTGGAGACATTTTATACTAATGCCTAAAGAGTGCCTCATTTCAAAATAATTAGCTCAAAATTTGTACACAGATGTAATTAATCATGCATAATTGCAATGAATTTCCTCATTAGTCATGCCAAAAATTCTGCTGCTGTTGTGCCTAATCTGTCACTGGAAGACCTCAAATGCCATCAGTCAGCTTTCTTTGTCATAAATTTAGACAGACAAAATGAAGAGTCAGCACTCATATTTGTGTCTGTGTAGATTTTGCTCTGTCCTCACAGCCATGTACATTTTCCATTTGTTTAATCCTTTTTGACTAGGTAGGTTAACCTTTTTCTGTCAAAATGACAGTCAGAATTTTTTCTAAAACCAACAAAACATTAATAATGGGATTCTGTGATAATGAGAAGTGTTGAGAAATAAAGTTGCTATGAACTAGGAAGGGAGTTGTCTACTTGGAACCATCATCTCCTATTCCAAAAATGAAAAAAGGAAATAATAAAGAAATGTGATACATTTATGTACGAGTGGTCTTTAATCTTTTCTGTCTGTTTGGTTATCAGGCTTTCCTAAACAAATTACTTTCTTGCTCTATACCGCTACTAGACACGCTGACAGAACCAAATTAAATCAGGAATACAGGCTTCCTATGAAAGAGATTCACAGGAACAAGCCTGCCAGAGTTCAAAGAAGAATTCAAAGATTATGTTCTCAGAAGTATGGTTTGAATTTTGAGTGATCTCATATGGAACCATGAGTTGGAGTTTATGACCTTTGTGGGTACTTTCCAGCTCAGGACATTGTATGATTCTATTATTCTATTATTAATAGCATGTTTTTTACTTCAGCAGCATTTCATACATTTCCATGATTGAAAGGATCCCTTCTATCCAACGAACACAGGGATGGGAGGAGCTGGCATCCCATCATTTAGCTGAGGCTAGGAATGAAGGTTCCTGAAGTCTCTGAAGGTTTACTGATCAGTGATAGTGCAGGATTCCTGTAAGGTGTAAAGGCAGTAGGTACAGTTCTTATGGTTTCTCTTCTATCTTCAAGGATGGCAACAGACTTCACTTTTATCACACTCTAACTTCACAAATCTTCAAGGAAAAGAGGATACATCTATGCCATATATACTTAAGTATTTACGGAACTCTACCTAGCTTGGAGAATTTAAAGCATCCCTAAAAAAGTTGGTCTTTTTGCATGGACTTGAACAGCAAAGGAGTAAGATGCTCCCTGATGCCTTTTCTCTCGCTGCTCTGTCAAGGCAACATCTGAGTGTTAATTGAGTGAAAATCTGAGAAAATGTGAGGAAATGGCTTGTTAAATCAATGAAGTCTAAAAACCAGGGAATGTGATTAACAATTTGCCCCACTCTCAAAATAGTTGATGTTCATCATTGCAAATAAAGCATGCAAATAAAGGAAACAGACCATACCTAGGAAAAATTCAACAGGATATTTAACTCTTGAAGCATACACTGAGCTATGTATGTCAGTCAATGCTGATTTCTAGATCAACACAGCTATATATTGTTTATTACCTGGGTCTCAGTATTGGGACTTAACCTATCCTTAATTATCTAAAGAACTTTCTACAACTAAGAGAAGAATATTTAGTGCCCCTGGATATTCTTAGTTGCCATATTAGTCACCTTATTACTGACAAATGTTAAAAGATGAAGTAGAGAGCAAATGTGTCCTAATCAAATGAGAGTAATATATTAAATACCATGACATTTTGCAAAAATAATAATTGAATAATATCTTTTTTTTTTCCAGATGTCATTACAGAAAGTATATCAGTTTTCCCAAACAACAACAAAAAAGCGACAAAATCATTTTTAATTTTTCCTTTCCTCCTCGAATAAAAAGTCCATACTTTATTCATCCAATGAGAAATTCATAATGGAAATTAATCCAAAAGAATTTTGGTGGCTATTTGGCTTTAATGCAAGATACAAACTGAGATAATACTGTATGTAAATAGATTAAGTTGTTTTTAAAAAAGAGGAGTGAAGAATATGAAATTATAAATTGCCACATTTTAAAAGTTTTAAATAATTTTTATTTTAAAGAAAAGGAGTGAAAAGGGAAATCAGTGGAGGTAATGAATGAATAAAAAAAAAACAAGATACCTTACATAGGAGGCTGCCTGATTTTTCTATTTTTTTGTTTTGTTTTCCTATCCTATCATCTATGCAAATTTATGTAATTCACTCTTAATGAAAATGATTCAAAATGCATCCATTCACAAATAAATAATAAATAAATAAATAAACAAACAAACAAACAAACAAATAAATAAATATTAAGTCCTGAGAATTAGAAAGTGCACAGTTCAAAAGCCTGTCTCAGTGTGAACAATTCTTCAAACTGAGAAATCTTTGGCAACATTTTTTTTTCCAAAATTAAACTTTCTGATTGTTTCTTTTTTGCTTAGTAGATTTTTACTCTACTAAGGCTACTAGAACTTTCAGAGGTAAAACTTTTGACTTACTGTAAGTACATCAACAAACTATTGAATTACTGTAAGTAAATCCGAGAGAGATCATAAGAATATTAGAATATTCATTATAATATTTTCTAAGTGGCTCAAGCAATTGCTCATTAAATGCCTAATATAGCTCAATTGAAACCAAAGCCAAAGTTAATGATGACTGTAATATGTATAGTACACAATAATTAGGAATCGTGACATATTTTTGCACATCAGTAAAGAGAAAGAAGATACCTTGCTTATTTTAAAAATATATTTTACTGGCCATAAAAATGATTTATTTTCATGATAACAAATGATCACTTTGTGTCTTTCACAACAATGGATGACTAATTTAACACTCAATCTCTGAATATTTTTTAACCAACATCTAAATAAATGTTATTTCTTCTTTCAGTAAACAATATATGAAAATATATTACAAAACTGCAGAAGATAGAAATATAATTTAGTTCATTAAGTTTTAGCCTCCAAATTTGAAAAACAAAGGAAGAAAAACAAACACACACACACACACAGTCTGCTCTGGAAAAAAAAATAATAATAATAATTAAAATAAAATAAAATAAAATAAAATAATAAAAAAAGATTATAGTAAGTACTTACCACAGTGACGTTGAAAGCATAAAGAAGATCAAAGGGAAGCGCAGCAATTAAATCAATTATAAACCAGGTAGTCACATAATGGATACAAATAGATCTTGCTTCAAATATAACTTGGCCAGATTTGCTGACATATGTTGTTCGGAAATTTAGAATAATATCTGCTTGACAAAGAAGGAACAGAGTCAGAGATGATGATTTCTTTGCTCCTGGGGATAGCAATCTCCACAGAATTTATTGTTTCCTTATGGATCCCTAAGATTGGAATCTAATACAGAAACCCATACAATATTCTGGTTGGAGGCCTATATACATCGAGTTAATATAATTGTTTCACAATTTTTATTTTTTTATTTTTTTGCAAAATAATGTTTAAAACATATAAATCTCACGGATTTCGAAGGAAGCTGGAATAACAAAAATACATTGCCCCTTAAATAGTACCATATTATTATAGTGCTACCCAACTGTATCTTTATGAAAAATGAAGTTATAATTGTTGGGCATATAATCTATTGTTTTTTCTTAAAAATAAAGTATTGAACTACTTTATTTAAAATATTCAGTTGTAACTTACTTTTAGTGGTAGCTGTACAGCATAGATGACAGATAATGCTATTCTCAAGAGTAAACATTTTTTGTTAACAGAAAAATGCTGAATTCATTTGATTTTTTTTTTTTTTGTATTGACAGTTATTGCAGTTATTGTAAAAGAGATATGAATTGCTTCATGGTTGGTGCATTTTGCATGTTCTTATCTAACGTTGCAAGATGAGTGTCTCTCAACGTGAGATATAGTTTTGAAGTCTTGCCAAAACATATTAACACTTAAAGAAAAGCTCAGCTTTTGACAACAAAGTCTCATTTATTTTCACATCCTACAAGATGAAGACTATAATCTGTCCTCAAGCTATGTACCCAGTTTCTACCAATATTAGTGTGAACTACTTGTAAAACTTTTACAATGTCAGAAAAGAGCGCAGCCAACCATAAAGGCTGGTGCTTTACAGGAAGATAATTAGACAACTGCCTTGCAAAATCTAATACCTCACTTTGAAGACCATGTAATAAAAGAAAAGATGTGATCCCAAGTGTCAGGAAGACATTCAGAGTGTAATTGTTCTTCTCACAATAATAAAAAAACTTCAAGATGATTTTTTGGCAGCCTGAAAACCAGTGGACTTTCTTTAATATTGAATTCATGGGTCAGCTTTCTAGATATTTATCCAGCATGTAACAGACTTGTCAGCTGTGTCATTTGTAATCTATGTAGTTACATTAAGTGTTACAAAGAGGAAACTGCATTCCTTGTGCCCTTTGCCTCCATCCATGGTTGCAATGTCAGCACTGACTTCTTTCTGCCTGCTAGATGATGCACCAGGAAACATGTTTTCAGCTGCTCTTCTACACATCACTCTTGTATAGAGGTGACAGCAGCTGCTGGGGGCTGGCTCCTCACCATGAAAAGGAAGGACTGTGCAGGTGTTTGGGCTGTGTTTGCTGCACCAAAGAGAAGTTTTCTATAGCCTCTGAGGAAGGGGAAATAAAAATGCCAAATAGAAAAAGCTAAATCCATTCTCTTGCCCAGCAGTGACAAGGAAAGTATACAAAGAAAACACATGCCTTGTAAACAGAAACAATTTTTTTTCTCTTTTGATGTGGATACTTCTTTCCCCCACAGAAAGTTTCTTGTGTGCTGGTTTGAGCTACCCCAGTTCATCATATTCCTGAGAAAAAAAGGCATGAATTCCTAAACTATAAGTGTACCTTAAATTTTAACTCTTCAGAGATAAACATTACCAATGAGAACAGTACTAATATTGTCTTTTTTTTTTCCTTTTTTAATTATAATCCAAACCATGTCAGAACTAAGAAATACATAGGATTATTGCTTCTTCTACTCTTGGATCTCTAGGCGGTTTATAGAGCCTAAATTATTTCTTCCTGCTCTATAGATGAGGATGAACACCTCTTATTCTGTAATTCTATTCAATGCAATGGTAACAACCAGCATGAATGGGACTGTGCTCATACAGCAAAATGAGTATTATTTTTTTTCCTTATGGTTTATTTAGAAAACAAAACTTTTAACTTTATATAAAAAACTTTTCTATAAAGCTTATATAGAAAATATACACTGAAAATAGACTAAATATTATACAGCTCAAATGAGATGCATAAAAACGTTCATAAAAATAGAGCTGTCACACAACCTGTGTGGAAATTACTACTGAAGTCCTTTAACAGTGCTAACACTCTTGTTCCTGCAAAGGAGTTCAAAACTGGAATTATCCACCCACTAACTTTCCGTGTTTCTTACACTTTGTTTTAAAAGTTGTAGAGTTGCTAACATTGACCAACTCCATGTCCTGAGAAAGGAGATTTGTAGTGATTACTCTGTATCTATGACTAACAACAGCAGTATTTAATTTCCTTTTCTTTAGCATGCTTGTAGAGATGCTTTCCTCCATGTTTGCTGTGACATGCTGCTTGAACATTGTGATGAGGGAAGCTATGAAGAATTAGAGCTAAAGAACTTTACATTTCAGGTACAAAAGGTATGAAAAAATTCACCTAAAGCACTGACAAATATTGGTAAAATATTAAAAACAATTCAATTTTATCATCTCTTAATTGCCTTAAGATAGCTATTTTTTCATTCATATTATGTTAGATAATACTATGAATCACAAAAGTATCTGAAGAAATTTATAGCTGCTATAAAATAGTCGTGTTTAATTATGCAAACAATTTTTTTCCTCTTAATTGAAAAAAAACCTCAAAATTTAAAAATGAATACAAAAATGTCAAGTTTTGTAATTCCATCCCTCTACAGTTTTTCTTTTACGTTTTTTGTACTAGAATTTGAGAAGCACTTCTGTGGTAAGTTAGTTGCTTTTCCAACATGTAGAAAGAGAAATGCACATTTAACCAGTTTCATTGCCATATACATATTCTTCAAATACTCGTTTCTCATCCTTAAAGAAAGGATGTTTCTGACATATATTTTGCAGTTTTGTAAACAACAAAAAAATGTTAGCAGTTCTAAAATAATTTGGTATTTTCTGTATTATTTTTATGCTTTTCAGTGTGGATAGCAGAAGTTATTTTTCAGCTATATTTCATCCTGTCTTCCACATTCATGTGGTTTTTTGTTTGTACTTTGGTAAAAAATATACATATACAAACAACATAGATATATTTGGTTTTAGACAATTTTGTCTACAAAAAGAGAGGCAATTTCTGAAAAATAAAATCTACTCTTATTGTGTAGGATCAAAAATTCAGCATCACAGGTGCCATTAATTTTATATATATAGTGACTTTTTTGCATGCCTACTAATAAAAAGTTATCTTAGTTTTAGAAACAAAACAATAAAGCCTGCACAAAGCTGTAAGAAACAAAATAATTTAGCAAATGTGAACTACATGTAGAAAAGTTCAGTGACTATAAAAATTACAAGTCTGAAATTGAATTTCCAGTACTATCTTCTGCTACAACATCACAAAATTTGAGAAATGTCAACCATATAGAAATTTTCCAGGATAATTTTAATAATCCAAAGGGATACAGAAAAATAAAAATAAAAATGAACCCTACAAGTAATACTCTAGAGATCATAAGACTTCTTAACCATAGGTGAAGTGGTAGAACAGATTATTATGGCATATATTTTAAAAGTAATAACAGTACATGTTAAACTGATGTTGTGATGTGAAAATGTGAATGATGTGAAATAAAAATTCTGTCTTTTACTATGAAAATTATGTCTGCATGATATACCTATCAAACTAATTGATTTCTACAGAATGCAGGTTCTCAATGTTTTGTTACTTCATTGGACATCTACATTTTTCAAGGTGCAGTGGAGAATCTTAACATGAAGTGACTTAGACATGTATATGAGACGATTTGGTTCCACAGATTGAGTTCTATTGGATTATACTTTAAGATAAATTCTTAAAGGTAGAAAAATATTTTGAAACTATCTGTTATTAGAATGTGAAATTTACATGATTTCATGCGGTTTGAAATGAGGTATCCATTCAGCTCCACATGAACACAGTATAGTCAACTGCCTACTATTCACACTTACATATCAGTACCAACCGTGTGTATAACTACTTCATGTAGACCTAGTAGACATAGGTAAGAAAGAAATTTAAGGATACTTTTTCACAAGTTACTCAGTAGATCTAGTTAAAGAGCTTTGAAAAATAAAACATACAGAAATGTTACACTTTCTCCAAGTGATGTCATGAACTCTACAAAAAATGGTGAAACTTCTCATTCTCATTACTCAGAAACATCAATTTTGTAGTTACTAAGGTTATAAAAAAGGATTTGTTTAGTATATTAGTATTTTTGAGAAAACTAAAGCTTCAACAGAAAAGAAAAATACTTGCTTTAGATTCCCCTAAGCCATCTACTATACCAAAGGCTTATCAATGTACATATGCAATTCACTCTTCAAGACTGAGTAGATAAGAGGGTTTTTTTTTTCTGTACAGCATTTCTACCTTCTTCTCAATTTTGGAAAACAGTCCCACATAACATTTACAGATACATAAAATCAAATAGAAAATGGCAAGTGCTTCTTTTGGCATACAACTCATTAAATAAAAGTCCAGAGTGAAGTAGGTGAGTACAATCTGTCTATTTCTCAACAGTGTTCTAAGCTGTGCTTGGGTGGAAAGAATTTCTTTGGGAAACTGTATTGACAACATAACTGCTGTGTGAAAGGACTTAATGAGGAAGCTGAAGGGGGGAGGAAATGGAAGAATTCTTAGGCCAAAATACTTCTAAAAGCACAACAAAATCTTTAGTAGAAACTTAGAAACGAAGATTTTCATTTTAGGAATGATATGTTGCTCAGTCTTTTGGGAACAGTTTTTTGCTTTTTAAAATGTGGAGCATTAACACTTTTTACTTCTTTAAATTATTGTTTTTTCATGATTGAAACTTTGAGCAGCAAGGATAGTGACCAAATTGAATCAATAAGGATTAAACATCAGCAAACTGAACAATAGCCTACTCTGAAAATACTATTTAATATTTAACAATATATATAACATTTATATAACAATTTCATTATATTGATATAACATGAATATCATATTTATATTTAATGTTATAACTTGATTGCAATGCTTACTGTATACTAGCTTCCATCTACAGATGACATTAATCTATCAAAGCACAGTTTGAAATTCAACACAAGTATCAATAATATAAAACCTTAGAGATTCCAGACAACTACACAGCATCTAAACTATCAGTTTTCCTTAGTAATGCAAGTGCTGAAGTTTTGTTATGTATGCCCTGAGATGAGGTGAGCATAAATGAAGTGACTGTAATATCTTTGCAGACTAACTAGCTGAAAAATTTTCTGTGTGTTAAATATATTATCTATATGTCTGCTGTAACAATCAATATCATCCTGTGCAAGCTTCATACTTAAAGCTTTATTTGTTGTGTTTGTTTCAGACTGGTATAAAAACTACAGTCTCCTTTCTTGGAGCTAAAAGAGTAATGAACAAACCATATATTAGTAAGCATTATTACAGTATAAAAATATTTCTGAAGCAAAGTCATATCACTGAATTTTTTAATTTAAGTTGGAAAAACAACATTTTAAATTATCTTGCAAAATATATGTCACATGCTCAGAAAAGCAGAACAAGGGACATAAGTAATGTCTCTGATATGAGCAATACCATTAAAAAGTTGCCTAAAACTAAAGCAAAGGGAACATCTAAAAATAGCATAATTGGTTGACTCACTGGGTTACAACTTTTAAAATATTACCTTTACATTAAAATATTTGATTTAAGGAAGAAGAGAAGGACAAAGCCTCTCTATTCTTCATAAAGGCAAAAGCCAGGTTCCTATTTTAAGTTACATGATTTAAAATTAATTACAGTTACAAAGAAAAAAATAGACCACACAAATTAAAAATCAAGATATTGTCTAAGTTATACTATTGACTATAAGAGTGGCCTTTAATTCATACATAAAACAAGATGTCTTTTTTTCCACTAACTTTTGTCTTGTTTTAGCATAGAAACACGCGATTTGTTAAACAAAACCCCACACTTTGGGCTAGTTCTGTCCTGTGTTGCAGTCTTTGGCTTCTGCCCCAATTTTTTCCTGTGTGGATGAGCTGATCAGTTCACAAAGCAGAAAGTCAATGTACAGAGATATTGTACAAAGGTGAACTTGACCTTGGCAGCAAATGTCAACAGATTTCAAACACATCACCCCAAATAGAAATTAGACAATTTTCAGCTATTTCAGCTCCTATTTCCATCATCATTTTGTGCAGAATCACTTCATATTAAGAAAACTATAATGACAAATCAGTGACCAATCACACAAATGAAAGCTGTTCTTGCTCAGGCTCCTTAGTCAGATATCTTGCCTCCCCATCTTCTCAGTTTCCTTATACATGCCTGTTGTTTTCCCCCTGTGACCTCCACTGCTGCTCAGCTATTCTGTCCAACAGAAGTTCTCCTCATACCCACTGACCACATATGCCACTAGATTCAGCTCCTTTCTTCTTTTCCAGTCTGCCTTCCTCTAGCCCACAGACTGACCAACCTCCTTGACAGCACCATTTAATGTAAGTCAGAAGACCTGTTGGGTACTAAGTCCATAAGATGCATACATAGAAGATAACCAGTGATTTTTAAATCTTACAAAACTTAGTTTTGGTATGATCAACTTCAAACTTAAACCTTGACCTTGATTTATCTTCTGACTGGACCTCGTAGTTAACTAGCCATGAGCCTACTGTTTCCACTACTGGCAAGATGTGGGCACATACACATATATATATGGAGTAAAATTCAGAAGGATGGAAAAGTATTATTCTACTGTCTTTCAAATATGCTGTCATCATGGCTACATGGTTTCATAATGTTTTCATTCAAAATTTCTGAAGTTAATATGATTTAACTAAAAAGACTCAATCCTGTCCTGATTTGAGAATTCTGATGACTTTACTCTCCTGTTTATAATCATATTCTTTTACACATAGAATTTCATTCTTTCATCATGAAAATCCATGCCATAGCACCCCAGCAGTGCTGACTTCACACAAAAAGACCGTGATCTTCATAGCTGGGTATAAATTTGCTGGGAACTTAGGGAAATCAGTAGGTCTACTGAACCATTTTATAACTCTTCTTGAATTAAAGTTCTGTAGGAAATCACAGCATTTGCCAAACCATCCTCTTATACATTTCTGCCATGATAACATTCACACACATGCCCACTTAGTCATTAGTATGAAAATATTAGTTTATACTTGTGCTCAATGAAGAGAAGAAAGACTGTGTGAAAAGCCAGAGCTTCTACTTAATTCATAATGCAGGTTGCAATCTTAGATGATATAAAAGGGTGAAAATTGTAGAATAATATTAAAATTATCCTAAAAGTCCTGAAGATGTTTTCCAATTTCAGAAGCAAAGTTCTAAAATGTGTTTAGTATAATCTCGATTTTTAACCCTTTATAATAAAAAATAAATTTTAAAAGAGATAATCCAAGGATAAGATGATATTTTCAAGGCAGCTGAACCTCTTGACTGATAAACAGGATTATATTACCTAAAGCAGTTGATTTTTATGTGCCAAGATTTTCTTCTCTTCAGGTTTGACTTTTTTAAAACAAAACCTGCTGGTATTAAACATATGATCAAGCTACAGCAGAGTAACAATTTAGGATTAGTCAGCTGATTCAATAGCTTCTCATGAACTCTTTCAGATTACAGAAAATGCAAGGTAACAATTATTTTAACCTCTCTTTTACTGTGATCTTGAAAAATTTTGCAGCTTAGGGCAAATAGAATACATATAAGCAGTAACCAAGGGACTTGGTGTTGCATGAATTCTTTCTAGACTATAGTAATTCAATCCTGTGCTTGATATCTAGGTAAACTAGGCATATTAAGATCACTGATTTTCACAGAAAGCAGTTTCCTACACCACCTCCCTCTCCTAGGTGTTATGGCCAGCTCTTCTTTTATTTATTTATTTTTATCATTTTTCTTTATGTGATTTTATATTGATTGCCTTTAGTTAGCTATACATTTCCCAAAACCAAAGCTCATTGATTTATCTTATTATTTATGACAGTGATACTTATTTACGGATGGATACTGGTATCAGAATCTGAACTGATTGCTTTTAGGAAAGGTTGCAGGAAATATTTGTGATATATTGCTTGAAGAACAATTTATCTGTTTCTGTATTAACTCTTACTTCTTTGTTTCCTATCTGTAAAACTAAATAGTCATAGTATATCTGCTAGAAAACTTTTTTTTTTCCCAACTCATCATGTCCTCTCAAACATTTATTACTACAATTAGTTTCACTGTGTTTTTTAGATGATGAGATGATAAGGAGAGGAAGATAACATTGGTTTTATGTAGGGAAGGAAAATAATGCTTATTTTACACCAACTGCTTAGAAATCTAGGCAAATATGAAGTCAAATAAAGCTTAGGAGAAAAAAAATGCAGGGATTAAATATTAAACAGATACACTTTCTAAAATAAAAAGTTTTAAAATAGCTCATTATAGATATTGAAAAAAATGCATTTTTTTCTATCAAGATGTAACATAGGGAACACACTAAGTAACAATCAGTATACTACAGAACATAACACGAAAATATAGATGATCTGGGGGAAAGATAAAGAAATTAGTGGTAGGTAGTATATAGCAAAAAATACAATTCTAGGTGTCTTAGTAAGAAACTCTAGAACTCCAGTTCCACTGTATTAGTGGCATTCTGTTAGGAAAGTGGCTGTTAATAATTTTGCTGAAAAGGTAGTTATATGCAGTAAATAATTCTTACATATTTTAGGTGTGAAGAAGCAAAAGCTGCTTGTATTATTTCAGACGCTAAATTACAATCCAATTTATTCTAAGAATCAGAAATACTTTAAACTAGTAATCCTAAAGATTTAACAAGATGTTAGTTCTGCAGGTTGATGATAAAAAAGCAAAAAGTAATAATAAAAGTAATTTATAAGCCATAAATGATGGTATTTGTGAATACTACTCAAATCCTAGTATCATAAAGCAGACCAAAAGTCCACAGGCTTAAAAAAATAAAGGAAGAGTTGTTATGCTCTTTAATCTGCTTCCTTGATTTTCATCCCTGTGATTTTTTCAGTATGGTCTCTTTACCCATGAGAATGTTCAACAGTGATTATCTAATATCCTGTAATCTCATTTCTACAATAGTTGATACTTCACTAAAGCATCACATATCATGACCTTTATAGTTATTTATTAAACCCTGGAGACCTGTTTTTTTTTTTTGTTTTTTTTTTTTTAACTATACTCTGCCTTTTAAAAACAAACTCAGTTTATGAACATATTGAGTAATTAAAATATGCTATATTGACTTTTTCAAAGGAAGTTATAGAATTTGGAGTCCTGAAATTTAAAAAAAAAAAGAACTTTAGAAAATATTTCTAAAATATGAGCTGTTAGTTCTTCTAAAAAACAAAATCAAAAACCAAAACCAAAACAAACAAAAAGAAACAAAAGCACCCACAACCAAACGAAACTTTTTTGTGACAGATGAAGTGAGAAAGTTTCTGCATGGGTAATTTTCTTAATAGAACTAGCAGAAATAGAAATCAATTTCATAGAGTGAATAAATATCAATTTTACAAGCAGAGTTGCTGTGCTTTAACCCTGGTAGACAGCATTGCACAACTACTTGCTCACCCTGCCTGGGACAAAGAAGAGTATCAAATAGACAAATGTTCAAAAAGCTGTGGGATAAGACAAAGACAGTTTAATAAGTAAAAAAAAAAAAAAAGGGGGGGGGGAATGGGGTGGGAAGGAAGGACAAAGAATAACAAAAACAAGGGAAAAAAATGATGCAAAACACAAATGCTGATCATCAATTGACTGATAACCAGCTAAACCTTAAGGTCAATTTGTGTCAGCTAGCTGTGCCCCCTCTCAGCTCCTTGTGCACCCCAAGCCTCACTGGCAGGAAAGTATGTAAAGCCCAAAAGTCTTCGACTTGGTGTAATTATTACTCATCCTTAAGTAAAATATCGATGTGTTATCTACTGTTTTCATCACAAATACAAAATGTAGAACAAAAGAAGCTACTATAAAGAAAATTAATAATTTTAAAAAATCAGTGGATAGCAATGAGAACATTCCTTAGCAAATGAGAGTCAGGGGAGACAATACAAGTCAAATTTGCAGGACAACTCCATTCTCATTTCATGTATATGCATCTACCTTGATATAAAGAAATGTTTCCAAGTTTAGATCACTTTTAAGTTATTGTAGCTTTTGTTTATCTGCTTTATGTACTGCTGGATGTATCTATGCACATAAATGATGTTTTGCATGCAGTAGAGTATCTCCTCACAAGGCCACCTACAAAAGGCAGTCAGAAAAAAAATCTAAGTCTTAAAAACTTCAATTGTTTTTTTGAGTGAGAATCTTTAAGAAATACATTACTGTCTTAAATATAAATATTACGTACTGTTCATTGACATTGCTAGCTGATCCACAGCCCATGATCTCATGATCCTTCCTCCCTAACATTGGGTGCATAAGTAAGTGCCATTCTATCCTGCTTCAAGTTTTGTCATTTTGTATTTACGGATGAGACCCTTTGATGTTCAGACATAAGTTTCCAGAAATAAATTCAAATCACTCTTTTAGTGTCTACATGGAGCTTTAACTGTTCTGAAGGTGAACTTTCTAAAATATTATTCAAAATACAACCATCTCATTTCAACATACACAAGACCTCTTGTTAGATGTCAAGTCTCCAGGTACAACATTATTTTTGCATGTTCTTTTCTTCACTTACCAAGATATGAAAAGATATTCATGATAATGAAAATGAACACGAAGAAAAAAATTCTAATTTAAAGAAACCTAACAAAATCTCTACCATTTGATATTACTTCATTTGATTCCAGGAAATTTTGCTTGATAAATATTATATTCAAAACAATATTATGCATATTTGAATGACTGTAATCACAAATAGTGATACAAATTTATACTGTTTTTGTATGATGTGCTCTTAGTTTCAGCTGGAATTCAATTGTTTTTTTCAGTGTTTATATGATCTGTGCTGGTTCTAGGAGAAAATCAATATTGATATCACACCAATGTTTGTAGTTGCTGAAGCAGTGTTGTACAGAGCCAAGGCCATTTACAGCAAAAGGCCCAGGGATCTAGGAGGGAACAGAATTAGGACAGCTGACTTAAACTGGCCAAATGGATATTCCATACTGTATGACATCATGTTTAGTCTGGAGAAGAGGAGGCTCAGAGGAGACCTTATTGCACTCTACCACTTCCTGAAGGGAGGCTGTGGTGAGAAGGGGGTGGGCCTCTTCTCCCTGATAAATAATGACAGGACGAGAGGGAATGGCCAGAAGTTGCGCCAGGGAAGATTTAGATTAGACCTGAGGAAACATTTTTTCTCTGAAAGAGTGGTCAGGCACTGGAATGGCCTGCCTAGGGAGGTGGTTGAAGCACCATCCCTAGCGCTGTTCAAGAAGCGTTTAGATGAGGTGCTAAGGGATTTGATTTAGTAGTTGGGTAGGGATAGTGATAGGAGGATGGTTGGACTAGATGATCTTGTAGGTCCTTTCCAACCTATGAACCTATCATGTGGAAGGAGTCACTTCCACACCCTGAGGGGCTAGCTGGGCATTGGTTGGGGGTGGTAAACTAGTAAATCACTTCTTTTATACATTTATATAAATATATAGTTGTAACTATTATCCTTTTCCTTTTCGCTATCTTAGTAAGTATTTTTATCTCAAGCCACAAGATTTACACTGTGGATTTTTTTTATCACTGGGAAGATGGGTAGCGTGTGAATGACTGTGGTGCTGAGCCACATCTCAGGTTAAAACAAAACAGATGTTTTTGAATACAAACACACAAAAGATCTGAGAAACAATGGCTTCGTATGATTTAAGACACTTTGGAGATTATTTGAGGTCCATTGCTTCTGAGCCATTTAGATTTGTAATAAAACAAATGTGCTATGGCTTCAAAATATGATACTATTAAAAGCTGAAAATTTAGAAAAAATACACTTAGTTGAATAGTTTTTTAAAAGAGGGAGAGTTACAAAGACAATCAGAGTAACTATGATTAATTTTCTCTTGAAATCAAAAGCCATAGATCAAGGTTTTAGACTAGTGTGTCTGCATGTATGTGGCGGGGAGGAGAGGTGGAAGAGGTGGTTAGGTTGTCTTATCTATTTTTTTCTATTCTGATTCTTAGAAAAATGGATAATTCTGTTGTTTAGGCCCTATACATAATTATCTGTAAATGAAGGGCCCACCTACCACCAATGTCAAGCGAGAGAAAGAAACATTAAATATTATAAAGCTGCTAATCTCACTCATCAAGTGAAATAGAAAGATAATTATTTTATGCATTTGCTTAAATATACTAATGTCAAAAAGTCTTTCTCTCCACCTTTTTATGATTTTGAAATGCATGAATTCATAAAAAAGTTTTAAAACTCATCACAGGATAGAAGGATCAAATTATAGATTTACAAGAGAATGTTAAAAAGTTTGAATATCTACCAAAGGGAAAGAAATCTAAATGTATTTTCACACAATCCAACCCACAATTTATCAAAACACTAGCATATATAGGAAATACCAAGTGAAAAATATTTTAAACTGCAATTCAACTTGATAATTTTAACTTCTTTTGAAAAGCTTTAATTACATTATATCTCCAATACCTTCCCCAAAGACATAATAAAATGAGTTTAAATTATTATCAATCTTCTGTTTATTCTGTAGAGGTCTTCAAGGCAGTCAAACCTATAGCTAGGCATATTCTTTTTTCATAAATAGTTTAATTCAGACCAATACTTCTACTAGTGTATACCCTAAGTCAGATGAACACTTACTTCCGTATGCATTTTTATCATGTTTCTGAATTGCAAATTGGATAAACCTAAAATATATATTTTAGCCATATATTTATTCAAATTCTTTTGCATAAAGGAAACCCTTACCCTCTATATTATTGCAACCCGTAAACTGATGTGCAGACAACATCTCTCCTTTCTACTGTCATGTCTGTTTCCTTTGATAACACAGGTAAAAAGTAGGACCTTGCAAATTCAAATAAAATTTTATGGAAGTTGTGTGCATAAAAAGAATGTTATTCCATGTTCTGAGAAATCTGAATGAAATCAGAGAATATAGACTCCTGTTGTTCAGTCTATAATTACAGAGCTGTAAAACAGCTGAAGACCCCACCTCAGGCATTTTCCCATTGAATGACTCAAATGGAAGTGTCATAATTTTGCTCAGTGCTTCTCATTAACTTTTCTCAGAGTGTACAGATCATTTATCAAAGACGTTCTTTAAAATGATGCATACTGACAATCTTACCTCTTTCAGAATGGTTACACTGGTTCTTAGATATTCATTCAACATTTTAATGAACAAGGGACCACTGAGACATGACTAAACGCTATGGATATATACTATTTTCTTTAAATCTAATGCAGAGATGTAAATGCAGTATGTTTTTTTACTGAATGCTCTATAATCATTTTCCACCATTAATTTGCAAAAAAATCAAGTCATTAATATAACCGGAGGACAAAAAGTACTATGTTATAGTGCAAGGCTAATGGTTACAAATAATATTAGGCATTCAAATAATATTTTCTCACATTTTAAACATTTTTTTAAACTAGCTATAAACACAGTTTGATCTCCTGGATGATTGAGCTAATAGTCTAAACAGAAAATACCAATATTGATAGAATAACTTTTATTTTTTCTATCCAACTATTCTATGAATCATAGACTAAAACTTTTACTTTTTTAATTTTTAATGTTTTTTAATTTTTAATTTGCTAAAATTCTGTTTACTGCAAAAGATATAACAAAAAAAATTTGGACTTAGCATTACACCATCTGTTTTGCTACAAAAAACTCTAAGTCAGTAAATTAGATAGACCTATATTATATTCTCATGTGCTCAGATCCTAACAGACACATTCATAACAAAGACTTGTCTCCACCTGTTTGAGGTTAAGAGTACAACCATTATCAAAATGTCTTAGCTTTTAGTCTACAGTTTTCACTATATAAAAAGACTCCCAGGTAGATCAAGTGAAATAATTTCATATTAAATTCCTTTATTTGGAACATGGAGTCGTTTATGACCCACTAGAGTCACAAATGTGGTCTTTTTGTGCAGCACAAAATCTGATCCTCCGTGATCTGAGTTACAGAACACATTTCTTACTTCAATACAGTTGTTTAATTCAATACTGATCACCTTCATTAAAATGGGAGTCAGACAAGATATAATAGTCAGCACAAAGAGGAAAACTGCACCATAAGCATAACAGCAAATCAATACAAAAAGGAGAAAATACAAATGTTTATCCATCCTGACATCTGACTGTTCCATCAGCAGTGTATCTGTGGATTTTACTGTCTACAATAAACAGAGAGATTGAATAAATTCTTCAAAATTTTTGTAAGAATATCTTCTGTTGAATGAAAGACTATTGGAGTTTGCTTAATATCTAAGTTTCAGTCTTCAGGTTTCTTAAGGAGGATCATAATATTGCTGTAACATTTTTTCAGGAAAAAAAATAGTAAAAAGTAAAATAGAAAAGAATGTTAAATATTATTATATTATTTTATTAATTCTCTTTGTCTATTAGAGTATTCCCTAATTCTTTTCACATTGAAAAAAGACGTTCAATTTCACTTCCTTTTTATTTAAAACAACTTCATATTTTCAAAAGATCTGATTGTCAGTGTGACAGCAGACAGTGATTTAGTGGTAACATTTAAAATTTTGGGAAAAAACAAACAAGCAACAACAACAACGACAACAAAAAAACAACCTCTATGTGACCCTAGCCAATTACTCTTTTCTAGATTTAGAAAGAAATGAATAAAAGATAATAGAAAATTCCTTCGCTAAACTTTCTGTGCTATTTGACATCACTTTTTTTTTCTTTAAATTCATTGGAGGCATAAATATTAAACAAGGTCATTGAAATAAACGTTTAGAGAAAGGACGAGATGCCAAGCTGCAACATCTTAAAATTTTATTCCAGTTGTCAGTATAGAATATCAATATTTCATATTAGCATTGCTGCAATAAGAGTTTTATGACACTAGTGATTTTCGACCTGTAACCTGTGTTTTTATAAGTGTTTGCAAATCTCAATTAAGAAAAAAATGTGTGTTATAAATAACTTTATTGTAACTCTTGGGCAAACTCTGGGATTGTTTTTTAGGAAACTCTGGCATCCGCAAGGTAAAAAAATGATTGTCAAACTTAACATCAAAATACTTTTTGAGAAACAGTAAGACTACCTGAAGAAATCTAATGCATAGAAAAGTTAATCAGAAGTTCAAATAATATCTCAAACTATACAACTAAAATTCATTTTCATTAAAATTGTGCAAGTATATTTCCTCTACCACATTAAATCTTAAAAGTAAAAAAACAAAACAAAGCAAGTAAACAAACAAATAAAAGCAATCCAACCCCCCAAAAGCTCCAAATATATCTTACCAATGATAAAAAGAATTTCCACTGCAATGTCACTGACAGTTGTGCTTCGAGTTGTAGACAGCTCATCATGGCCAATGAAGCAAACATTGTAAGGTACAGTCACAGCAACATAAAACGTTGCCAGTAAAATAAGCCAGTCCCAGCCAGCTTTGAAAGTGCTAAAATGCAACAGTATGAATTTGGATTTTTTTGCATCTGAAACTTTGTATTCTGGAAATGCTGGTTTATCTACAAAAACATTCTGAAAAGAGAAAAATATATACATATGAGACAAAATAGTAATTTGATCATGCTAATGTCTCTTTCAATGTAGCTTTTTTTTTTAATGGGGAAGGAAATACAACAGTCAAATGCAGATGAGAATTAAAGCTGTTAAAAAAAAACACCAACATGTAATATACATCTTAGGCATATGCTTTGAGTTTTAGCTGTTTTCTGGGAGAAATATTTTCTGTGTACCAAATGCTGAAATTATTCATTTAGTAAATCAGTGAATTGTAATAGAATTGAATGGATATAACTGTGCCAGCTAGACCTAAATTTTAAGTAGGTAATGATTTTTAAGTACAGATTTATGACCAAGTGAGACAAATTCAAACCTGCACTTCAAATAGCATTTAACACATCGCATTTTCAGAATGAAAGCAGCATTATTTTCAAATGTGAAAAGTAGCTGTAAAACGTGGCATAAAGCACTATCATCAAAAATGTAGAAGTAATTATTGAAGTAATATCACATTTTAACTATAAATTTCATTAATTCTTTAAGCCAATTTTGCTTGAATTTGCTTCCACCTCACACTTGACATACATGATTTATACACTTGGGGCTGCCTTCAGGTTGTATGACAAAGATCATACTAAATATTTTAAAGTATAAGATGATCATCAAAGCTGCTTCCATAAAAGTGATTGATGATGAGTTTTCTAACTCTAGGAGCCTCATACACACACAAGGAAAACTGAGAGAGTCAGGCATGTGAAAAATATTTTTTTCTGTTCTGAGCTGAGATTAGGGCTGCCTATACTAACTGGACAATATACAAAGATGCATACCAACTTCACAGATACAAAAGTTAACTTTCCAACACAGTTTGGGACAACTAATTTTTAGGAACTTCAAGGGTTCACTGAACTAATCATAAAAACTCAGCTGTTTGAAATTCATTGAAATTCACAGTCTCCCTAAAGAAGTATATTTTACACTATTTTTTCTTATCTCCATACTAGCATTAAAAAAATCTTTTTTTTTTCCTTCACAGTTCTTTAGGTACGTGGTTCTGAAGATGAAATATCTTTTGTGACTGTTAGGGCAGGAAGAGGATTAAGGAGGAGCAAATTACATAGAATCAGAAGGAGACTGAATCTGGCAAATTATCTTTTGCTCTAGGGTCAGAATCTGGCAAACTATTTCTTCTGTTGGGTGAATTGTGGCTAAATGGCAAAAACTTTCTGTCAGACAGCCTAAACCTTTGTGTATATAAGGACATAGTTCTACAAAATAGGACTGAACATACAGAATATATACTGAAGGCATAATAGGCATAATTTTAAAGACATCATGAGAACACCAGCAAACAGAGTCAGGACACTGACTCCGGTTTTTGTTGGTCTGCTTTGAAACTGTATGTAACTCATTAGCTCAGTCCCCCCTTTTTTTTGTTCATGTTAGAATTCCTACCCATATTTGGTCTTTTTACTTACATTTTAAGATTTTATGTCAAAGTGGATAATATTAGGCCTAATTTGATGTAAATGTTTTTTATGCTAGTGATATACAAACAAGAAACTAAATGTTCTGAGATTTTAAGAAAAACTGCTTCTGAGGAACAGTTTTGATCATTTAATACTGGGATGTTCCTGAGGTAAAATAAATAAATGCAGTGTTGATACATGAAGTGTATGTATTAAGTGGACAGAAATGAACTTAAGCGTGTTTCACTCATCTTGTTATATTAAATTTATGATTAAGACATTTCTCAGGTACCTACTGACCTTTTATGATGTGTTTTTAATTTAAAAAAGAAATGACAGTATAAAGGATGTTAAAAAAGAAAAAAGAAGAATCACACCTACGTTATTAATTTTTAATTTGTTCTTCTCTCTTCTTTGTAGGTGTCCAGAGATGTGATAAAGGACAGCTCTACTCCGTCTTCGTGCTGAATCAAAATGTGACCCCGATCTTCCTCTTCCTTTCCATTTCTCTGTAGAATGGAGGTGAGAGTCCATTAAACATCAGGAATTTGTACTTCAAATTTTGAGGGCTGACATTTTAAAATTTGCTAGGAATAAGAGGAAATTTAGAGATTATATACATATTGTTTTGCTTAATGTCTTGATAAAAGTCAAAATCCCTCTCCAGAGGGGCAAATAAAGTTCACTATTAATTTTAAAGGTTAAATCCATTTGCTCAACTCATAAACAATTAATTATGTCATATGATTTCATTAATAAGAGCACTGGTGCAAAAGAAGAACCACTGATCAGAGGTAAGACTTACTATGTAAAATGTCCTTTCAAAGTTCCTACTCTCTTTGATTCCATTTTTTTTTTTTTTTATTTTGGGGGGGAGGAGGGGAGTGGTTGGATTTTTTTAAAACAAACAAACAAATAAAAAACAGAATCAAAACAAAATCAAACAAGCAAAAAATGGTATTCTTTTGTGTTTTGAAAACAAAGCATGATATCACAGTGTGTTAACTTGCAAAGCTGCTCATTAGTACTAGTATGCAATTTTTAATTTAAGGCTTTTAGATTTCTAATTTTCCTTTCACATGATCATGGGCATAATCACTTGACACATTTCTTGATAGCATAAAATCCATTAGAGTAAAAATTGAGCACTATTTTGAAAGCTTTGTGGTTTTTCCCTCTATTCAGATATCTGTAATCGTAAATCATGAGATCACATTTTTTGTTCTTGCTTACACAGCAGTAAATTCAAAGTAACTCCTGTAACTCTGGTGGAATTACAAAGAATTGATGCCATGGTAAATGGAAGCAGACATTTTGTAATACTTTAGGATTCTGACAATAAAGAAATAGTCAGAATAAAGAAATAAGCTGTCTGTCAAACAGGCTTAATTGAAGTCAATTCAAAGCAGAGAAATTAGGCGGGGAAGAAAATAGAATTAGTGCAGGCAGAAATTTACAAGCAAAATAGCTATATCTTGAAACCTATCTATGAATGCAAGAAAGATATGAATTATAGAAATAGATGTACTTTTTGTGTCCTCAGAGTAGAAGTAAACATGGGGAAAAAGTTAGGAAACTAAACTTTCCAAACTTCTCACTGAAGAATGCTTCTTCTAATCCACGGAAAAAGCCTTTCCAGATGAGGATTTTTACATGTCAGTAAAGGGGTAAAAAAAAAAAAAAAAAATCTGCACTGCAAAACAAAAATTAAAACTCAAAAGAAAGCTGGTGAAAGTGGTAGGAGAATCCTCATACTTCCTGTGCCTACAAAGCATAAAAATGCCAGATAGAAGTATAAAAATGTTTGAAAAATACTAATATATATATATTTTAAACTTTAATCCCTTAATGATCAAACTGTATAAAACATAAATAAATAAATAAATAAAGTAAATTCTACATGAAACAGACTGCTTATTTGCTTCTCTGAACAAACTAGCTGAGTCTATTGATTTAGGTCTCCACTATAGGTTTGGATAGTATATTTTTGCTTTTTCAATTTAAAATCCTCTTTAAACCTTTATGCAGGCCTTTCTTTTGTTTCTTGGTGTACACAGTAAGGCTGGATGAAGCCATTCAGTTCAATCTGCTACCTCCCAGTGTAGTCAATAAAATACACTTCAGACATGATATAAGGCAGGCTGAGAAAGCAGAAAAGTATCCTTGTTTTTGACCAAAATTTTCTGGACTACACCAAAGTCTTTATCCTCTCATTGACTCAAACATAATACCACTTAGGTCTTTAACCTGCAAAGCACAAAATAGACCATGCTGGTAGATGATTCAACAACTTAGGTGATAAGGAATGAGATCCACATTGAGTTGCATTGCATATGGCAGGGACAGTGCCTTCAAGTTGATGTGTATTCTGCATCTTTTCAGTAATATCAGCAATACAGGGATAGGCTGCTAAGGTGGTTATTTCAGTAGTTTTTTGCTGTTTTTTTTTTTTTCCAGGATAACATGCAGCATTCAAGATATGGACATACAATTTGTTTATACTGTCAGTTTTGTTCTTAATAACACCTAGCTTCAGAGTTGTGTTTTTCTTATCTGCTGAACACCAAGAGGAAAGCAATCTTCAACTCCATAATCTCTTTCCCGAATGATAAAAATTACTACAGGGTTACTCAAAATACATACACTCAGTTAAAGCTGTTTCTTTTTTCCTATGTGTTATCAATTCTGATTTTGCATTTTATATCCACTTTTTTAAAAAGGAATTTTTTATAAGAATTTCAATTTCATATATTTTTGGAGTTATGTTGATTTAGATAAATCCTATTTTTCCTACATAGGTTTAGCATTACAGTTGCTAGGAGTTCTTGTTCATTATGGATTAATTAACCTACTCAGGCTATGGAGCACACAGCACTTGGAATCAAAATATGTGCATTATTTTTTTCATAGGAAGTGACTTTTATCACACAATAATTCCAATATTTGTGAGATATTAATGCTACAACTTCGCTGACAAAAAAAAAAAAAAAAAAAAAAACTCCACTCCTAGAAACATCAAAGAAAGGAAAGAAAAGGAAAGATATTTCATTGCAGACTGCAATGAAATATCTCAGAGAAGTCTGCGAACTATGAAAAGAGATTTTAGGGGTTTAGGGCGATTAGTTCAAGGGGTGGGAGCACAAGTGGTGTTTGCTTCCATACCTTCTGGGGCGGTGAAGGACACAGAATGGGCTAGGAAAACACAAGTGATGAATAACTGGCTGAGAGGTTGGTGTAGAGATAGACACTTTGGGTTTTTTGACCATGGGACAGTTTACTCGGCTCCTGGCCTGTTATCTGTTGATGGGACACACCTATCCCAAAGGGGGAAACGAATCCTAGCACAGGAGCTAGCCGGACTCATTGAGAGAGCTTTAAACTAGCTGTGACGGGGGAAGGGGATAAAACAGGGCTCTCCAGTAAAGAGCCTAAGGAGGCTGTGCTGAAAAAAGGGGTGAGGCAGATATCTCAGCTGAAGTGCATCTATACCAATGCACGCAGCATGGGCAATAAACAAGAAGAGCTTGAAGCCATTGTGAGGCAGGCTAACTATGACCTTGTAGCTATTACAGAAACATGGTGGGACCTCTCCCATGACTGGAATACTGGGATTGATGGCTACAAGCTCTTCAGAAGGGATAGACAGGGAAGAAAGGGTGGTGGCATAGCTCTCTATATCAAAGAGTGTTTTGATGTTGAAGAACTAGTGGTTGGAAATGACAAAGTAGAGTGTCTATGGATAAGGATCAGGGGGATAGTCCTTAGGATTGACATCGTGGTGGGGGTCTGTTACAGACCACCTAGTCAGGATGAAGAAATAGATGAGATGTTCTATAAACAACTCGTAAAAAAATTTATTTTTTCTGACCTGGAAGTCCGGGACGGGGTGCATAATGCACCCCCTGTGATTCAAGCAGAGACGGTCAGAGATCTTCTCCTCCATCTGAACTGCCACAAGTCCATGGGGCCAGATGGGATCCACCCAAGGGTGCTGAGGGAGCTAGCAGAGGTGATTGCCGAGCCACTTTCTGCCATCTATCAGCATTCCTGGTTATCTGGAGAGGTCCCACAAGATTGGAGGCTTGCCGATGTGACTCCCATCTTCAAGAAAGGCCGTAAGGAAGACCCGGGGAACTACAGGCCTGTCAGCCTGACCTCGGTATCAGGGAAAGTTATGGAACAGATGATATTGAGGGAGATCACACGACACGTGCATGGCAATAAAGGGATCAGACCCAGCCAGCACGGGTTCACCAGGGGCAGGTCGTGCTTGTCCAACCTCATCTCCTTCTATGACTGGGTGACCAGACAGGTAGATGAGGGAAAGGCTGTTGATGTAGTCTACCTGGACTTCAGCAAGGCCTTTGACATGGTCTCCCACAGTATTCTCCTAAGGAAACTGGCAGCCCGTGGTGTGGACAGGTTCACTCTTCTCTGGGTGGAGAACTGGCTAGAGGGCCGTGCCCAGAGGGTAGTGGTTAATGGAGTTAAGTCCAGCTGGCGTCCTGTAACGAGTGGTGTCCCCCAAGGGTCAGTTTTGGGGCCCATCTTGTTTAATATCTTTATTGATGACCTAGATGAGGGAATTGAGTGTACCCTCAGTAAGTTTGCAGATGACACAAAGCTGGGAGGATGTGTCAAACTGCCTGAGGGTAGGGAGGCCCTTCAGAGGGATTTGGATAGGCTGAACAGCTGGGCTGAGCAAAATGGGATGAGGTTCAATAAGACCAAGTGCCGGGTCCTGCACTTTGGCCACAAGAACCCCATGCAATGCTATAGGCTTGGGGCAGAATGGCTTGAAGAATGTAGAGAGGAAAAGGACCTGGGGGTGTTGGTTGATGCTCGGCTCAACATGAGCCGGCAGTGTGCCCAGGTGGCTAAGAAGGCCAACAGCATCCTGGCCTGTATTAGAAATAGTGTAGCCAGCAGGAGCAGGGAGGTGATCATCCCCCTGTACTCAGCTCTGGTGCGGCCGCACCTCGAGTACTGTGTTCAGTTTTGGGCCCCTCACTACAAGAAGGACATAGAGGCCCTGGAGCGTGTTCAGAGAAGGGCAACAAAACTGGTGAGGGGCCTGGAGCACAAGTCTTATGAGGAGCGGCTGAGGGAGCTGGGATTGTTTAGTCTGGAGAAGAGGAGGCTCAGAGGAGACCTTATAGCACTCTACCACTTCCTGAAGGGGGGTTGTGGTGAGGAGGGGGTAGGCCTCTTCTCCCTGATAAGTAATGACAGGACGAGAGGGAATGGCCACAAGTTGCGCCAGGGAAGATTTAGATTAGACCTCAGGAAGCATTTCTTTTCTGAAAGAGTGGTCAGGCACTGGAATGGCCTGCCTAGGGAGGTGGTTGAGACACCATCCCTAGCGCTGTTCAAGAAGCGTTTAGATGAGGTGCTTAAGGACTTAATTTAGTAGTTGGGTAGAGATAGTGATAGGAGGATGGTTGGACTAGATGATCTTATAGGTCCTTTCCAACCTTATGAACTTATGAACTTATGAACTTATGAAAGTGTAAAATTAATTACAAACTACTATCATTGTTCCTTTCAACCAGAAAAAAAAAGTTTTTTATTGTATTCAGTAACCGTCAAAGAATACAGACTGTAGATATGATATCATAAGATGATCCCATTACTAGGGCACATGTCAGTAACTCATAAGTCAATGAATGAAGTTTGTGATTTTTTCTACTTTCTGATCTTCCTTAGAAGACCTTAAGGAAAGAAAGCAATATTAAAACTTCCTAAAAGACTTTGTTAATTGACTGCATCTTTGATAAGATTATTCAGTGTGATTATTCAGTCTTTTTCATATTCTGCTTACAGATCACTATTCTGAAGAAGACAGTTTATTTTTGAATATAAAGCTGTTTCATCCTGATGCTTAAAAATTATGAGGTATCAAATGGATTTACTCTAGTCTTTTCATTGTTATTCTTAGGAAAAACAAACAAACAGTGAATTCAACCATCAACAGGAAGGTGCTTTATATGCTGTTATTTATGTTTATCTCAAGCTTAAAATCAAAACTATTTCTCATCTCCCCAAGTGCTGTAAGAAATTAGTGTTCTGAAAAAGCTGTTTAGGGGCACTACTGCCTGGCACTTTACTCATCATCCCTGTGTGATGATAATCCCTATCTTAAAATAGGAAGACGCTTTGCAAGTTACATTTAACTCACACTTTCTTTGTTAACAAAAGTGGCAATGTGTTTTTTAACACCTTGTGATGCTCTTCTCCATTATGCTTTTTTGTGTTTTGGTGGTGTTTTTTGTTGTTTTTTTTTTATTTATTTTATAAGATTAACTATAGCAACATAATCATCACCTGTGACAATCTCAGACATCTTTTCCAAGAAAAGAAACTAACTCCTCCTCTTTGTCAATCTTAACCATACTCTCCTAACAACTTGAGAATTCTTATGAACTTGTTAGGTGCATAAAAAGCACAAGGAAATGCAAATGCAAATTACTATTGGCATTTTTTGTTTTACAAGAACATGAAGCATCAAACTTACAGTTAAAGGAAAGCAGAGGCTTAAGTCTTTCCTTGTCTCTTTAGAAAAAAAAGAAAAAAAAATCACAAAAAAAACCCAACAACAACAAAAAAACTACTCCTTAGGCATAAATCAAAGGAATTTGTATGAGATTACAATATAGCTTAATTAAATTCACTATTGAAATTTTCCTCTTCTGGATGGGTTAATCTGTCCCACATGGTCTTCGTATGGCATCCTCAACTATCATGAATCATTACAACAGAAAATTTTTATATACAAGTACATATGGGAATAAAAGATTAATATCTAACTTCTCTTTCACATGAAACAAGAAAATCAAAGATATTGATCTATTTTAACTTAAGAATCATATCAGAATTAAATGAACAGCAATAGCCTACACAAAGATTTCTGACCATCTTCACCAATTCAGAGCATCAAATAAGTTCAAAAAAACCTCAATTAAACACAAGTAAGAAAAATTATATTAGACAGAAAGTGGCTCTACAGCCAGAGATGTAACTAAATAAAGTACTTAGTAGTGTATAAAAAAGAATAAAGAAAAATCACTTAGACAATGTGTTTAAATTTTCAAAAACATTTGTAAACCTATGCAGAGACAGGTGAAACACATTTGTTGTTTCTTTTTGGAAAAAAAATATGTCTATGCTTAATTTAAAAATATCTATTTCTTGTGGTTTTGATTAAAAATCTTTTGTACATTTCAATAGCTTCCGGAATGTTAGAAAACAAAGAAAAGCAACCTCCACTTCTTAAATTTAAGAGATTATACTGACACTATATCAATGAGGTAGAGAGGGGGAAGGTAAAACAGTCTGGTTTTTTTTATTTTTATTTTTTCTGGAAATTCATGCACATCTGAGTAACTACTCACATAAAGTAGTTTTACTGCAAACAGTAAAACACTCTATAGGCTGTGAGGCTGCAGATTTGGATCTCTCAACAGTAGCCATTGAAAAGATTGACTTAACTACCACAGACAACACCATAATTGCTTTATTATTTTCTTTTTAAATCCATGCAATTAAATTATTCCTATGCTCAAGGTTATAGTTCAACTTCAACCACTTGATTGCCACATCTGTCCTGTTTGCTTGTCAGGTGAGGCTAATAGGCTAGACTAAGACATGCTGACTGCCTTCAAACACTGTAAATATGACCACATAAACACAACACATGCAGCAAATCTATCTATCCACCTGGACAGAATTAGGAAAGGCAGTACAGATATTGGTATCTTGAAACAACTTGCAAGGAAGATTTCTGCACAGATGCACTGTGTTACTTAGTGTGATACTTGTTTTACATGTACAATCAATCCTAAAGCTCATACTAGCTGGAAAAAGTCAATTTTTGAGGTTTATTAAAAAATGTATTTTATACTTCTATAAATAGGTTTGCATAAAAGTACAGTACAGTGATAATTAGAAAACTCTTTTGAGGTCCAGGGGAAGTATTCCAGGATTTTAAAATCTTTCTCTAAATTTGAGGCATAATTCTTAAGGATAGAGCATACAAGCAGTTGTCAATAAATAGCAAATAGATACAAACCTCTTTGGTATAAATGAACAACAACAACAACAACAAAACAAAAAAAACCACCATGGATAATACAGTCTTCCTGTCAAAACCAGCCAACTATTCACAGGATTAGCTAGATCCAGGCCAACCTCCATCTGTTTCTCTGTTAACTGATAAACTGATTCAATAAGATGTACTTAAGGCACATACCAGATGAAAAGCTGTAAACACTATTTAACACATTTTTTAACATTTTTAACACAGAAAGAATGGTATGATTTTCATCATTTTAATATTATGACCAGATAAAATTCAACTTAGAATAGTCAGAGAAAAGAAACAAAGGTTACTTTACTGCTAGATTCATGAACTAGAAACAGCCATATGCTTATGAGATAAGCTTTTGACCATTCCATCACTAGAAAAAAAAAAAAAAAAAAAAGAGGTAGGGGAATAATTGCCTAAAGATTTCTGTCTATTGAAGAGTGTACACTCCTAAATAAACAAATAAATGCTCTAAAAATAAAATTTGAAATTCTAAAATAAATCTGAAACATATCTACTAATGTACCTGAAGTGAATGTTCATATCAGGTATTTCAATAAAAAAAGTAATGTTGAATCTACATCAAGATCGACACCTAATTTTCAGCTGCTTTTTGACATGATTTTTATTTCCTGGATTAGGTTGTACTTCCCACAGAGAATGCTAGTTACTGTAAAAGGGCAAAGATGGCTGATTCACTATTTTGAACTAAAATGAAAATGAAGTGAACATTTTGAGAAAAAAAAAATATTTCTAATGATTTAAGTTGCTGAGAAAATTTTCATTGACTTCAGCAAGTGATGGTGTATTTCTGGGCAATGATGTGGTATTTTAAGCCATAATCTCAGTGAATGTAGAGGGCATTTTTTCCCCTTTTTATTCTGTTATATCAATTGTATTCTTTATTTATTGACATTTTGTTATCCAGAATAATTAAGGAAGTTCATCTGTAATCTTCTGTTGTTGTAGTTTCACACTCATCAATCTTTTCACTCATTCATTAAATAGATGATTTACAGAAAGTAGATAATAAAGGACAATCTTGCTCATATCATAGGTGAAAATAGAAATATTATCTCCTGAATAAATAATATCCTGTAATGTAAGCAAATCTTTTGACAAATATATTTTTTTTCTTAATATATTTATCTGCAATTCTGTAAAAACATACTGTGTTCAGGACTACTTGCCCAAAGGCAAGACTTGGGAGATTTCTTTTTCTTTGTTTTTTAGAAAAAGAAAAAAAATTAAATAGCTAGGATACATATAAGTTTAAAAAAATTATAATAGTTTTGGTTTTAAACAGTCACTGGAATACCAACTCTCATTTACTCTCAAGGAATGAGATTTTCGGAATAGGAAAGTGAAAAGTGATAAAACACAGTTTTAGGATCTTAATTATATAAGGTACAATGAACAGCTAGCAGCTGTAAAACTGTCTTTGCTACAGCAAGGCCAAACTTGCTTTTGACACACATTTTTACTGAGTCTTCACCGGACTTCAAAGTTGCTTTGAGGAGAATTCCATTTGTGCATGAATTCCTTTTAGTACTGCTGCAACTACAGGTGAATTCTTCAAATGCTCCAAGTCCCTTCACCTGTATTTCTGAAGACAGAGTACATGTGCAATATGAATTCTAATCCTCATGGTCTTCTAACAAATAAAATCTAAGACATTAGCCTATGTCTAAGGCTGAAAAATGTCTTGAAAAACATTTCATACTTTTCCAGATTTTCCTACAGAAATAAAACATAATTATAAGGGTTTTCAAAGCTATCTTCGTCCACCCCAAAAACCCAAAAGTACAACACGCACAGCTTTGAAGAGCTCTTCTAATCGACAGTGCACACACTAAACACATTCAGTGTTTCTTTCCCAATGCTTGCTGTCAGTCTGACATCCTTGAATAGAAAACTCTAAAAAGAAACTCCGAAAACATTTTACACTGATTGTCCTCAACTCAGTCCAACAAGCAAGAAGCCACAAAACTGAACAACAAAACTTTTAAAACAAGCTAAAAATAATCTCCTACAAAACTCATCATTTAGGAACACAGGAAGTTCCATATAAACATACGTAAGAACTTTACTGTGGGTAAAGAACTGGGACAAGCTGACCAGAGAGAGGATGTGAAATTTCCTTCTCTGGAGTTATTCAAAACCCACCTGAACATTTTCCTGCTCAAACTGCTCTGGGGAACTTGCTTTAGTGGAGGTATTGGACTTGGTAATCTACTGAGTTCTCTTCCAACCCCTATGATACTGTGACTGTAATAATTTGACTTCTAAGAGAAATCTTTGAATACTTACATTAGTTTACTAGTAAGCAATGAGTCAAATGAGTTATTTGGTTGCTAAGGTGTATATCTTTTTGTTATTCCAATATATTTTAGAGGACATGTTGCCTTCTTCATATTTTCCTAAGAATCAGTTTGCTTTTCTTTTTTGTCTTTTTCTTTCCACATATACCACAAAGGACACTTCTTCCTTATGCTTAAAACATATCCTGTGCTGCTCTGAGGGCTGTAGGAGCCACTCATTATCACTTCATAAAAAGGCAAACCAATGGCCACAAAGATCAATACTTCTAAGGATTCAAGACTCAGATACAATATATTTGTTTGCATATAGAAGGCAGAAAAGGGAGAGAGAAAGCATCTATGTGCTCACGTGTCTGTAGGAAAAAAGACATAGGTGTCCCCTTGGAGTTTCCAATATCATGCACTAACCAGGATGAAAACAGTTTCTCTTAATTGAAGGCAAGAGATGCAAATCCTTCCTACTCTGACAGTCAGCAAAGTCATCCCAGAGAAAATGTAATACAGTCATTGCAGGACAAAGGTTTCCACAGCATGAAGTTCCTTTGAGCAGAGGAGTCAAACTGTTCTATTCCAGTTCTTGCATCAACAGGACTGCGTGGTGCATCCTGAAACAATTCTACCAGCACTAAATAATGCACATCTAGGTGACTGCCTCCTGAGAGGCACAAGGCATTCTGAAACTAAAGTTTGTGCTTTGAATATTCACTGCTTTAGCTTAGGCAATCAGGAAGTAGCTGAGAGTAATTCAGCAAGATAAATCAATCTACATATTGCAGATTTGGTTATAAGAGCCCACTCCTGCCCACAAAAGGCTTATTTGACATAAAAATCTGAAATTCACACAGGCCTGAGATTTAATTGGAAGTGAGAAAGACCAGCCCATTAAACAATAACACTGTAGCTGAGTTTAATCCATGGGGTGGTCCAGCTTTTCATTCATGCTCACTACTGGGATAAGAGTATTTTTGCCAGTAGGCAGGCTAACCTGTTAAGGAGGTCTTTAAAATAGGAATGGTAGGGGAGAAATTATGATGTAATCCCTGGGGAGAAATAATCCCATATGCTAGGACAATGTAGGGGTCAACTAACAGGCAAAAAGCTTGCCAATCAAAGCCTGCAGAGTCTGGTAGCCACCAACCTGCCTGCAATGTACCCTCACAGTGTGGGAGGCCAACAACATCATGAGCTGCATTAGGTGGAACACTTTCTGTAGGTTAAGGGGTAGGGAGATGTATCCTAAATGCTTGGGCCAGGCCTGGGCTTCTCTTCATGGGAGGGACATGGATGCACCACAGCAAGTCCAGCAAAGGGCCACAAAATGAGTAGGTCTTTGGAGTATGTGACATGTGAGAAAAAGCTAGGAGAGATGGAACCCTTCAGTCCATAGCAAAGAAAGCCCAGAAGATCTCTTATCAATATGCAGGGAAAAAAATGCCAGTGGAGGTCAGTGAAATGATAAGAAGCCAATGGCTCAAACTGAATACGTGAAATTCCATTTAAACATAAGAAAAATATTTTTTTTTAATTTGTGGGCACTCATGAACTGGAACAGATTATCCAGAGAAGCTGCTGAGTCTTCATTCTTTGTGATGTTCAATACAAGTCTGAACATGCTGCTGAGCAACATATTCTAGCTCACCCTGATTTGAATAAGTGGTGGGGATTGGAGTAGACATTCTCCAGAGGTGCCTTCATGTCCTAAATGTCATATGATTCTCTGGTTAATATCTATTACCCATTTTTATACTCATGATAGAACTGTATTTCTTCAATAAACTTACATAGAGAGTCAACAAATGCATTGTTGAAAGCAAAATGACAGTATTGAAAGACTACAAATATTGCTATGAAAAATCATGAATCAAGTAGGGGTGAGGAAGAAGAATGGTAAATTAAGTTTAGAAAACAAAAGAAAGCATAGGAGAATTGGTGATTTTAACACTTCTTAAAGACTGTTCTACGTGTTTTTCCATTTTTCTCAGTTGAAAGTTTCAGAACAAACCTGATGGCTCTAGCCATTGGTTGAAAAGGATTGATTTTACTGGAAGAAAATAATAATAATTAAAAAATGTTGTTTATATTTAAAATAAATATTATATGAGTATTATATGATAATACTTTTAAAAGAAAAGGTCACAACTTCTAACTGAGTAAAGGGAAATCAGGTGGACTTTTGCAGATACATTGGCATGAAGAAGCAGCTGAAGTTTTATGAACAGATAAGATAAAAGAAACAAAAATTCTGCAGAGAATTGAAGAAGATAAGATCTCTTGAGGTCTGTAAAATAAAAAGACAATCCACAAATAAAAAAGAAAACAACAAAGCAACTTCAATTTAGCCAGGAAATAAATCTCATGAAAACGTTACTGTGAAAAGTACAAGGAGAACAAGATATTATGTAAGACACAAACTATCAAATGTGAGAAAGTGAGTCTGGAAAAGACTTGGAAATACAAGGTGAGAATGCATTAACAAAATATATTGGTGAACTGTCTATGGATCTGCAGAAGACTTAGGAAATAAGGAATACATAGGAATTTTTTTAGATAAACATAAGCTTTCTAAGAAATTTAGAAATTAAAGGAATTTGGAATAATTTCCTATACATAAAACCTAAGTGTAAAAGACACACCAAAAATGTATTCCATAAAAACTTTATCCCATGGAAATTATCTATAAGTTCCGTTACTGTTTCCCTAATCTATGAAAAAGTATAACTATTTTTTAGCCATAAAAAGTGTGAAAATAAAATTAAATAATGTAATTGATCATTATGCAATGGATTTCACTCACTGAACATTAAAAATAATCTTCAATATATTTGAACCCACTTTTCTGTCAATATGAAGTACATCCTATATGCCTGTTAGTAGCTGTGAAATATGTAAAGAATCAGTTATTTCTAGAAGTTAATTCTAAGGTTATGTTCACCAGTGAAGACTAGAGAATCACTCTGTTTAGGAAGAATTTGAATGTTTTTCAAAATACCAATACAGTATTAAACTTATTTTAAGATTGCTAGGTAATTTTTATAACACTAAAATAAATTCCTTGCAATTATTTTGAATTGTTAAATCTTTCTTGCCTCACTGTTGTATTTGACAAAGCTTCCCACAAAGTGCTAACTTCTGTTGCTATGATGTAAAGCAACATCTGCATAAAATAAAACCATGAATGAAATGAATAACTTGGAAATAACAAGGAAAGTAATAAGTAGACGTCAGTTCTTTGGCTTGCCTGGGCTGCATTAAATGAAGAGTCTTGGGTAGCACATAAAATATGTGCTGCTAAGGTTTGTAAGTAACATTTTTTTTCAGTATTTTTTATTAAAAGAAAAAAAAATAGTGGGCATAAAACCCATAAAAGTAGCAAGCTGGAAGTGTTTACTTTAAAGAGTATAACAGGTAAGACGAATAAAATAAAAACAGTCAAAAACTCATAATAACTACTAAAGTCCCTAATCTCAACACAAAGCAGAGAATTGAATTGGCATTTGCTGTTATAATGCAGCTCTGTAATGCAGCTCTGCATGTGTATGTTCCCCAGTCAGTTCCTAGCTGGGATCTAAAAGGTGTATTAACTTTAAAATTGTGTAACAGCAAACATGAGTTATGATCTGCATTATCTTATATTCTAACATGAACTCTTACCAAAAGCTGGAGATCATTTTAACCCATCCAAACCTAAGCATTCAGCTATGAAATTATTAACAGATAAACAATAGCTGTCATATAACAAATAGTTAGTCACATCCCCATTTCAAGTGATCACAGGCATATTGAATGTGAAATCTTAGGAACTATAACCAGAAAATATGCATGACACATAAGGCAAATTAATTAGCCATTAGAGCAGAGATATTCAGTCTCTTCTGCAAGATCCCATACATCATATTTTCATAATTTTTTTCCTAAAATTTTCACAACTGTAAGGTTGTCAGAGTCTTAAGAAATAATTATCATAATGTGTGTTGGAAGGAACCTTAAAGATAATCTATTTCCAACCCCCTTTCCATAGTCAGGGTTGTCATAAATAGATAAAATGTATTTTATACGATATATATTTTGATGATTATTACGTATATATAATACAATATTTATATATATTAATATATTATTTTGAATGCTAGCAGTTCTTTGTACTGGGCAGTGCTTAAAAGAGAGCTGTGCAACTGTGACACTCAAAAAACTGCATTATCAATGTTTGTTACAATTCATACAAACCTTCCTTTTTGTCTTCTGCAGCAATCTTCACTTTTGTGTCTGTTATATCTTTGAAAGAAGCCAGAAATAGTACTACATCTCCTTTTTCATTTTTTATAGGAACAATATCCAATAGGCACCAGAATGAAGACCCTGTACAGATAAAGAATGAATTTAATTCAAACAGCTGTCATTTAGCAGAGATGGGGGAAAAAAGTGAATGACTAAATCTACAACTAATGTAATTCCAAAAAAAAAAAAAAATCTTATTTGGGAGATCAGTAGTCAGGAAATCACAGATGTTCAGCTCATGTAAATCCCTTTGCATCACTCGTTGAAGCACAGTAATACCACTTTCTCTGGAAGTAAGGCATCAATTTAAATGCAAAATTTATCTACAGGGATCATTAATAGAATTTAATGAAGCTGCTTACTCCTCTGGAACCATGCTCTCCTTTGAACTCTCAACTGATGTTACTTATTTTAATGGAACAGTTTTTACTTTGTTAATTGACATCTGAAGCTTTCATATTTACTATGAAATCATTTTACCTTAATCATTTGACTCATTAAAATCTCTTGACAAGAGACCTGATATTCAGAGCATCATTACAGTAATTCAAAGATATTTAAACAATTCAGACACCAGACTTAGAATGTAAATTGTAAATGCTTGATAAAGACTAATCTAATCAAAGAAATAATTAACTCCTTGCATATAATAGGTGAGATTTGTAGTGCCATACATCATCTGTAAAATAAATATTAGTTTATTTCACTATTTATAATGCTCACTTTGCTAAAAAAAAGTTTAGAAAGTAATGACTAATTTTTGCTAACCTTTTATTTTCCAGACTTGCTAAATAATTATACCACTTAAAATAAATAATAATTATTGTCTCTGATTATATCACATGATCTATTTGCAAATTATGTTGTTAGGTTCCATGGACGTTATTCATAGGTTAGACATTAATGCAGACCACTTGAAGGAGAATGCATTGAGAGCCTAGGTCCTGCTCTGTGCTTAGTGTGTAACGGGGATCTCAGCAAACATCCTGGATTCCAGTCCCTTCCATTATAGAATAACTCAGGCCAGTGCCAGGAGTTTGTGCTTTTCACTGCCCCCAACCACCATCACAGAAGCATAGAATCACTCACATTGGAAAAGAAGATTCATTCCTTTAAGATCATCAAGTCCAACCACCACCTAACCATACTATCCCAATTCTACCAACCTATCGCTAAATCATGTCCTGAGGACCACATCCAAACAGATTCAGAGATGGTGACTCAACCACCTCCCTGGGGAGCCTGTTAGAGATATCAGACACATTCAAACAAATCTAACTCAGTTATGCTAAAAATGCACATCTGGTAGCATTACTAGAAATTGTAAATTTGTATAATTAGGGAAGTAATTATAACACTGTAAGTCAGCAATGAATTAGAAATAGAGACAAATAGTTGCAGTGTTAGATATTGTAATGTGTGGTTTTTTTCCTAATATAGTTAACGTGCCTTAGAATTCTTTGCTAGTGAACTCTGGTCACCAAAATTGGTCCATATCACATCACTTTTTGATATCATTTTTGTGTCTCTTCAATCATATTTCATTATATGTCTTCATTCCCCTCTTCTCTAAATGTATTTGAAAGTATTTTGATTAAGCAAAACAAATATACTTAAGAAATGGTATACACAACTAAATAAAACACTTATATGATGTGTGCACATGTTTATTGATTCAGATAGTTCCAGGTTAGTGTCTACTATGGCAAAGTTGCTTGTCTTGTGAATACCTTCAGAATTTCAAAGACAATCTTTTTAGGCTTTCTGCCAGTGCTCTGAAGAGAGCAAATTAATATGAAATATTCTTCCAGACTAGAGGAGATGACCTAGTTTAGGTCAGGACTAGATCAGTATAAGCTTACACTGTCAAGAACCAAAATGTGCCACCTTTCACTGTATATGAGAGCTCTTGGAAAAATGTATAGATCCAATGCAATCCATTATACAGCTTTACTGAAAGTTAACATCATACAGTGCTATAAAAGAACTTTCTACTCACTGAAAAGAATAGGCCCCTATTTTATTACCATTCTTTTGATCGCACTCATCTGTGAGAAAGAAATTCCTTCCCTGCTTCTGATTGTGCACACAAAGGTTTTCTGTATTGCCAAGAATACTGTCTGTCAAAGACATTTCTTTTGGAGGTTTATTTATATACAGACTTTTATTGCTCCAAGCCACCACTCTGAGAAGAAGAGTCTAATCTTTCTGTTGCATTATGAGCTGATGGTTTAAAATATATTTTAATATCCTCAAGGCTTACATAAGCACATCACAGGAAAGGAAAAAAGAGACCAAATGAAGCATAATCTTATCACAGAGCAATTTGGCTATAGTCCACCTTTTATATACACATAAAAATAGAGTGCTGTATGGGTACTCTCTCACTCTCCTACCTTTCCTCACTGTGACAGCCAGAAGTCTTCTCCGACTGAAATAAAAACAAAGGTCAACAGTGCAAGGAATTTAAAGAGGAGATTTCATACTAAACCTTGCCGTTAGAGTGCTAATAATCTTTAAAGCTAATCATTCCTCTCACTAGAAAATGAGGACTGCCTAAACGAAGCAACAAACTCAGTTAGCTTTATTCATGAGTTATGTGTACTCAGCATGCAGTAATATTCAAACAATCTTAAACCATGCCAAACCCCAGAAAGCCTGTTGTAAAACTCAAAATAGAATTCTTTGATGTGTTGCAGTGGTAACATAGTGTAGAAATATTATGATATTATAACTATTAATGGTATTATTGGTGGACAGTTTATTAAAGTCTTTAATGGAATAATTAAGTTCTTCACCCATCTGCTCAGCTTTATCAATATTTTAACTGTGTTTTTCTGTAGTAAGGACCTTCACAGAAGCACATGAATAACACCTAGAACCAGTGATACTGTTGCAATTCTATCTTCTTCTTAAACTTTAGACAGCCTGTCAGTAATGTGGTCCAGGAAAAGCGGCTTAGAGCTTCTTTCTTTTTTTTTTTTTTGTAGTGCATCAACCATCCAATTCCAGATTTTCTCTTCAACAGGACTGTGCTTGCCACAGTGCTCTCCAGACAGACACTGGGCTAGGCTGTGCTGTCCCTCTATCAGTGAAGGGCAGAAAACAAAAGATGAACAGATTCCTGTGACTGAAATCCATCTATGGTGAGAGGAAGACAAATCAAGATGCAGAGCTCTTTTATGAAGCTCTACACCTATGTGTAATGTACTAGACCAGTAAAATCAAATGGTTTAGAGAAATCAAATACTTGAAGAAAAAAGTGTAAGTATCTTGCATACTGGATACAAAAGTATTGTGGCAGAAAACGATACCTCTTCATTTTAAAATTACTGTAATGACATATGCTTAAGAGAGGAGAAGTAAACTGCAAAAGACATCATAAACTGGCACACTTCTTTACATTGCAGAACTTGACTTAAATAAATGTGAATCTAGTCTGTAAGAGAATACTAAAGAAAACAAACACAAAGAAAAAAAAACACCCATGTCCCTTTTTCCAGGGTTTGTAATTTAAAAGACAAAGATAAAATTGTTTTCACACATATAACTGCAATACCTTGCCAACAGATTGGTGCTAATTTTTCAGCTTTACAGTGTAGTCTCTTTTCATTTACAGAATTACTAATATTTAGCAAAATAAAGCTGGTCTTTGTTTTATTTTACCAGAGAAGTTTTAGCAGGATTGTTTTCCCTTTTCCACCATAGAAAGTGTCTATCATTCCATGACTGAGAGCAGGATGCCAAAGACTTTGTGTGGAGAAACCAAGGTGGCTCTTTGATTAGCTGATCCATATATTCCTGTGTCACTTGATAACATTTTCTTTTGAATGTGTTTTGGTTTTGACAAGATGTCAAAATTTTGTTGAGAGCAAATAAGAAAACAATTCTTAAAAAAATGTGATTGAACTAAAAAAAAAGGGAGTGCAGCTGGAAGAGAAAGCACACTTGAAATTAGAGCACGTTCTCTCTTGTAAATAGTGAAGCTTTGACAATGATCAATTGACACAATGCAAAGTTTTGCAACTTTAGGCAAATGAGCATTTCATTCTTCTTCATATCTTTTTTTTTTTTCTGAAACGTCATGCATGTACTAAAAACTATTAATTTTTCCTTGAATTTTGCTACTGTTGAAGACAGCTTGCGTGTGCTACATCCTGGTGACAGTCTTTGGCCTGACAATATTGCAAGAAAACTAACAGTAAGACATATGGGATATCAGGTTACTGACATAAAGTCACTGATGGTTTTTGCTAACACTTCCATAGCAATAGAAAAAAAGCTTATGTGGCAAAAAAGCTATCCTTGAATGTTTTAAGAGTCAGTTTTATCTATTCCAGAAAGTCTCAAACCAGAATACTCTACCAAGAACTTGGTAGATTGAATGTAATAGGTAAAATACTTTAATAACAAGGTAAAAAAATATGGTTCAGATGAGTAAATAGATAGCAATTAATTTTGTGGAGTTACCCAGTGATTTAGAAACTTCCATTAAAAGCATCCCTGCACATCTGTGTATAGGTGATGAAGTACAAGTAAAGTCTCCATCCATCATGTGTCATGAGAGAATGTGGAAGTCCTTTCCCCATATCTTCTTCTCTCCTTTTAAGTCAGGGAACTCAGTTACTCATGTCACATCACCCAGCATGTCTCATTCTTTTGTTACTGTATTAGGCAGAGAAAGACTTTACCACCTCAAAGTTTAAAATTATTTATATGTTGAGTGTATCTTTGTCCTGGCAGTTCCTTTACTGAGTATGTGACTTATGTGATCCTGATCTTCTGGAAATTATTTATTTATTTATATGTAGCCTCCAGTACAGACTGCTGTACAAATTTTATGCTAATTTATGTAATTACATTTGGCTTTGTTTACTCAGCTTTCCTATCGCTCCTTTTATAACTACTTTCTACTACCTTTCCTACTTAATGAAATTCTCTGTTTCAAAATCCTCTAGTTACATTTGCAATTTCATTGAGCAAAAGCAGAGAAGCTAAGCAGTGCCTATTAAACCCATGTGACATTCATTATCCTTATGTGTGCTATTTACTTTTTGTCTGCTCTAATTTCCTTTCCCAATCTCCATTCAGATTAGAAAAGAAAAATGCATTTAAGCAGATAAATACTTCCCTGATGTAATACATTTACCAGATTACATTTACAACAATTAGCAAAATATACAGGATTATCTAAAAACTTGGTGAAATAAAAAAAATGCATTCTGTTTAAATGCAAAAGGCATCAGTATTACCAGCATTAGTACTAGCAGTCTGCAGCTTACTTCCCTGCCACTGCCAAAGATCATTACTCTGTTATATATGTAATACTACAAGGTTTATGATATTTGTCAGCTAACTCCTAGAGAAAGCAGTTTATTTAAATTATTTTACGAAGGACTGCAATTATATAATTAATTATCAAATATATAAATGTTAAAATATTGCTTTAAAATATTCCTACTATCTTTCTTGGTAATAATCATAGAACATATTTAACCACTACACTGGAAAAATAAAATAAAAAAATAGAGTTTCTTCAGTTTCTTTCAATGGACTGCTTCAGAAAAAAATCATTCTTAATTCTTCCAGAGGAATCTTGTATTTACTCCCTTCAGATGATATCTATTTTTTTTTCATTATTTTGAGTTTCACAAACTCTAAATGAGGAAAGTCTACTTTCCACTGATTACTGTATTTTTGAAACCTATTGTTAGAACTGTGTTTATGACCTACAGTGCTTATTCCTTTTAGATCTTAAGAGTTCATTGTCCAAAATGTAGACTTATATGAAAAAACAAAAAAAAAACAGGCATTTATGCACACTCTTTTCCTCGCTTCTGTTTTGCCCTCTAAGCTATTCAATATTTTTCAAATTTTGTCTGATTTTTCTGACATCTGGAGGAGATATTCCCCACATTTATCTGAACACACTCATGGCTTCAAGTACACTTCTGAGCTTTTTATTTTATTCTTATAAAAATAAGTTTCAAAGATTATACATAATTTGTTGCTTCTCAGGAATGAAAACATAGCAATACATAAACAGGACACTAGTTCTGGAAAGTTTTCCAATTTTTCAGTTCTGCATAACGAGACAGAATATTATAAATAAGAATATCTTCGAACAACGTGTTTTCTTGATCCTGGTTCTGTTGCCTCTGACAATGGCAGCTTCTAGGAACAGAAGGCCTTGAGTCTGTAAAAAGGGAGCTCTCCAAAGGTGGGAGAAGTGCCTTTTGCAGCCTCATGCTTATTTATTAGACTTTCAAAAAAATTTTACTTGGAGAAAGGGGTGTGCTGATGGATAGTTTTCCATTCCCTCAACCTCAATCCATGCTCTTTTTCATGCACTCTGGGATACCACTGGCCTCCTTGGCCACGGGGGTACACTGATGGCTTTTTTATTTTTTTCCTGTAAATATTCATCAGCAGTGTCAAGCATATTTGGGGATTTTCTGCTGAGACTATAATTCAAGACTTTTAACCTGCTCTTGACTTTGTTCCCACTAGTACCTCTCTGAAAGGAAAGGGACAGAACTGGGAACTGCTAAGGGGTTGTGCTGCAGATCTGGATTAATATCACCATCCTGGCAGTTTTAGGGGTTTGTTCAGGAGGGTTTTGAAACACACACTGTAGAATTATATAATGCCGTAAAGAGGATTAATCTTCCCTGTTCACCATTTGAATCCATATGAGCACATGCTGTAAACAGGAACGCCTGCACATTGAGAAGAATTACAGCAACCATGCCATTTGGAAAGTGTAGACTTTAATCTTTTCATTACTTAACTACTCTGTAAAGTCATACTACTTCAATTCCCCAAGCCAAAGTAGTAATAGGGTTCAATAGACAGAGCTCACACAAGCCAACTTCCATTATACCAAAAATACTGTAAAGCTGTTGCAAGAACTCAATGAAATTCTAAACAGAAGAAGTAGCATGATCCAATAAAGGGTTTTGAAGATCATGAAAAAATCAAGGAAATGTCAGCACATAGGAGGCAGGCAACTTCAGGAGAGATGGTACTTTTTTCTTTCTTTAATGAAACAACAGCCTAACTCATTTTGAAGCTTGGGAACAGAAGCCAAGTTTTCTGAATCTAACATAAAATATGAGAAAATGTGAAGAGCAACTTGTTTGAATCCAGGATCCTGCCACAAAATGAATACCTAAATTTCTTCTTAAAATGTATGTGTAAAAGGTGACATAATTAACTATATCTTAATAAAAATAAGAAGTACATACAGCATAACCATTCAGATCTGGAAGCTTAGTGTCTGTGTGGAAATGCTACTCTGTAAGCATCTGTGAGCAATGAGACCTATCACTTTGTAACAATGCAATAAGCAGCAGGAAACTATTATATAGATATATTTACTTATCAGCACGCTTCTGGGAGAACAGATCTTTTCCTGGAGCATAATTATGCTTTTAATAAATCATATTGCTATTGAAAAAAGCTATTAGCCATTGTCATAACGAGTGCCACTGGAACAAAGTCTCAGCACTGTGAGTTAGTAAACAGCAGCAGTTTTGTTGAAGTCTCTTTAAATTACAGCAAAGCATCTCAGATGTTCCAGATAGCACACAGGGGATTTTACTGCCCTTCCCTTTTTTTTTTTTTTTTCCTTCTAACTGAAGCTCATCTCCTGGTTTTGTCTCCTCACAGACTTTCAGTGATGGTTTCACCCAAGCCTGCAGTCTATGCCTGAATACTGACACCTGCCTCATCCTCCCCTTCTGCTGCTCTCACAGCAGAAGCTGAAACTCTCTGCAAACTCCACATACTTCAACACTATACGTTACATTTTAAAAAATGAAATGTTAGCAGAGAAAAGGAGCTAAAACTCAGTTCTATGAAAACACAGGAAAATAAGGACATGCCTTCTGGCTACATACGCACAATTATACTGCTTTAAAAGAAAAAGGTCTCCCCTAAAATCACTAATACTTCCTAACATCTTAATAATGAGCTACATAGAAAGCAGGAAAAAAAAAAAAAAGATGCTAATATAGAGGTATAAGCTATCATTTAAGGCTCATGTAATTGCTGTTAGATATTACCATCAGTCATTTCTCAGTGTTCCTTGCTTTTTTTTTATTTTTTATTTTATTTTCCCCTACCCATCCTATAGTTTGTACTATATTTTATATAATGTGAGCAAATCAACCACAAAAGATTTCAACTTGCTTATTTTTAGGCCATGTTCTTTAGAACAGATCAGGTGCTGAAGTCACATTGCTAGGAACAATCCAGCCAAACAACTTGTCAAGGGATTTCCTGTACATTAGTAACAAGACATCAGCAGAAAATCAATGTTTCTGCATGGAAAATTTTAATTTTCTTCAAGCAAATATGTCTAATAAATGCCTGTTCTCTATCTGTCAGGATTTATGTTTCCAAAAAGTAATTTAAGACTGCTAAAGCAGGGAGAAAGTTCGTATTAGAAATATACTTTTAACTCCCATGCTTCAAGGTGATAAAAAAAATTTGTCTGAAGACAGGTTATTTTCAGACAATAATTAAAATTAGGTCTTTAAACTTCTTGGTGGAAAAAACATGATACCATTTCTACAAAGAGCACAATACTTTTTGTACAAAATAGAAGCATTCAAAAATTAGTTTCAAGGAAAACTCTTTTTGCTTAAATTTCTCTAAAATCTATTCATTTTCTTTATTTTTAAATAATATTATCCCCATACTCACCCCCAAAAAATCTTAATTTCCTTTGAATAGATCACGCAATTACTGTACGGAGTCCTCAAACTCCTGTAGCCATTTTATTCAAGTACACTCATAGCAGAGGCTATAGATGATGTCTCATGCCTTGAGGCTTATTTCATTTGCCTGACTGTGATTGGTGCCTATCTGAGAACACTGTAACACCCTTGACTTCAGATGACCTTTTGCTCAAGTATCTGGTAACTCAGTGAGGTTTTCACTCTTTCTACTCACTTATTTCACTCATCTGAAATAATATTTTGGTTCAGAACTCTTTTCTAGACAAGAGCACAGAAGTTTTGAAACATTAATAAGAAAATACAAAATATCCTGGTTTAATTGCAGTGAGTCTTGGAATTAAATAATTGTGAAAAGAATAGCTTTGCATCTTCTTGATTTTGAAAGTGATTTACCAAATCCTTAAAGGACAGGAACGAACAGGCCTGACATATCAGAAAGTGTTTAACAGGTAGAAGATAACACCATGTCCCATGAGACCCTGTGATTAAGGCAACTCATCATGCCATCAGGTCCTATGGAAAATGATAATGGTGATTCCAGCAACACCTTACTCCATTCCTATTACAGCAGGGATTTTTAATTATCCAGAAACACCAGCCCTGTTGCTGGCTAGCAGGGCACAGGCACAACAGTCACCATACTGCAACCTCTCAGAAGTCCAAAAATCAAAAGTAGATGTTGCTTATTACATAGTGTTTACATATTCACAAGTCCAGATTTATTTTCTATGAAAGAAGACTGTGGGATTACTGCAGGTCACAAGAGTGTGTGTGTAAAAAGAGACACCTTTGAAAAGGCTATAGACTGATTTTGATACAGGAAATTAGATTGATGGGTTGAAATGGAACCAAGGTATGACCTTCCCAGCAGCTGAAGAAGGACAGCTTACACTGGACTAAGCTGGTGATTATAAGGCTTGTTGTAGCATCCTCTTAGGCTGTAACAGAAATTGAAAGAATCCAATCTGCTGCTTGTTTGTACTTCAGTTTGAAGAATCACGAAGATCTTATTTAACTGTATGTACTTGCTTTGATAAATATTTCAGTGGTTTCTCATGGAGAAAAAGAGGGATTGTTTAGAAGTGTCCATTCAGTGAAGTGTCCATCTGCTCTCAGATTATTCTAAAATGAAGATGCATGGATTAACAGGACACTTCTCTCACAAGTTACTGGAATTCAAAGAGATCATTTCGAATTTCCATTATCATAATTGATAACTGAATTCTTTGTAGGTGTTTTGAAGAAGTATAGTAATATTAGTAAGACAAAAATATATTAAAAAACAACTCCAAATACATATAATTTATAGCTTTCTGAAGAAGGCAACAATCATAGAATTCCTTGTCTTTTAATAGTTATTTTTCCTTTTTGCTGCTGAAAGCACTGTGACTTTAAAACATAAAAATTAGAAACTGAATAAAAAACTGAAATGTACAGTAAGACTACAATGAAAGTTATGTTGAGTGGGTTTTCCAAAAAACATCTCTCCCTGAAGCTGTTGCCAACAGTTCTAATACTGCTCTGTTCTAACAGGTAGAAACCAGTCAGCATGGGAAGGCACAGCCATTTTATGCCATTATGATTTGCTAGAATGACAAAAGAACACACAGAGAAAAGCTCCTGTCACAATTCCAGGAAGACTGTTTTCTAGCTAGGTGAGAGTACAAGGAGTAAAGATCACCCGCCTGTTATGATCCCAAATCAAATGATCAAGACAATAAAATCTTACATTTCTTCCCACACCTTAATCAACTCCTTGCCCAACTTACTGCATGCTAGTTTTGCTCACCATAGTCTGGAACTCCTATGAAAATGCATTTGGAATGCTAGAGGTGCTATAGGTACAATTATTCATTTACCTATCAATTTCTAAGCAGAAGTGCTATTGAAGTTCCTAAAGGTAAGTAACTGTGAAAAGCTCCATACTCAAATTTATTAAATTCAGTTGAAAACTGTTTAGATCCCAAACTTGAATCACTGCTTGTGTAGAATGAACAACCTAATTTAATGATAAAAAATAAATCAATTTTAAATTGAGTTGAAATCACACTAAAAATATTGAAAAATATGGTTATCAAAAAATGATCAACACATATTCAACTTTGGAAATTTTCATTTCTTTCCCACACCATAATATGCACACATATATTTTTATTTAGAAAGTTCTAGTGTCTACATTTTAGATCAAATCCGGAAGAACTAAAACAGGAATAAGCTCTTTTGTACAAACATACTTTTCCCTCATAATAATTCCTTATCCTCATATTGTGCTCATTATTAAGCTTTTAAGGCATATGCTGAGAGATGATTCAGTAAATTCAGAGTGCTCAGAATTATATCCAAATCTGACAGTATTTATTTGGTCTTGTAGCTAGGCCTAAAGATTAGAGTTGTGAATAGAAGACTAAAGTCAGACACTTAGTTTCAGAATGACACCCTAAACTCATAACAGAACAGTGACTTGTTATCCGATGTTTATCAGACCTTACAAGTTTCTTGTCTCCCACTGATCTATGCTCCTGGTATTACTCTGGGAACTAACTCCTTTAGAAGTTATTTTCATGTATGTGGAAAGACTGGAGAACATTCATTGTGGGGCTAACAGTGTCAAAGATTCTATGTCTTAAAAAATTGTTAACAGACATGTCTGTAACATATTTTTCTTTTTTTTTTTTTTCCCTGTCAATGTCAAATAAATCTAACTGCTTCAGAGTTTCAATTTCCATTCTGAAAAAGCTCTCAAATCTTTCAGCTAAAATGTTTGATTTACCGAATTCAGTGTCTGCACTACGAAGCCCTGTTGAAAAATAAGGAATAGTTTTTGAGATAAATGTTGCTTTTACTCAAGAATAGTCTCATGTTATTTTAGTACCTACTCATTTCTGCTTCCCATTAGCATAGAAATACATAAAAAAAATACAATAGGAGATCAGGGAAATTTATTCATAATCAGAATAAGCCTCAGATTGACTTCCAGTCAAATTATACACAGGAATGTAAGTAGAATGGATTGTGGGATTTTTTTATCCTATTTATCTATATTTCAGAAGCTTAATTGCTGAGCAAATTGACCTGAAATTTCTTTGTACCTGTATTAATCATGCCTACTAAATGTTTCAAGCATCACTTGTAATGCAAAGGAATTGCAATTTATCTTGCAGTAGCAACCAGTAAAATGAATATGATAGCTATGTTTTTTTCATATACATTTGTTGAAATATCTTCTCAGCATGCCAGTCATCATTACAGGACAAAAACAGCCCTCATATTTCTGGAATAAGATCTTTTGTTTCCTAAATTCAGACACACAGATTAAAAACCTTTTTATAATAGCCTTCCTGAAAAAAAATGCTATAATGAGTTCAAGGAAATACGAATATCTCTCTATATAAAACAAACAAAAATAACAACAACAAAGAAGGCATCTTCTTAATAACTTTCACACTGTGAAAAATAGTGGCCATGGACACAAATCAATAAGCACATTTATGTCTTTAGTTAGTCAGAGGAGCTGCTTTCTCCTAACACTGAATCACTGCCCATTTGACATTATATACCTATTACTTTAGAAAAGAGACTTTAAAAGTATTTAATATTATAACATTTGAGGGGGTAACATTTCATTAGCAAAGGCATACATAGGATGTAAGAGAAAAACACAAGACCTAAACAAATCTCTAGAAATTCTAGCCTTATATTAGAACATAGGTGATACTTCCATGAGCATCAGTGGATCTATCAAGCCTGTGGATCATTAAGTACACAAGAAAGCTCCTTCAGCATCAGAGTGGTTGCAGTCCTATCAGTGTCTCACACTTTAAGTCACTTGTGCCCAGTAGTACAGTTCGAAGATCGCATGAATAATGGCACTTTAAACACCTGCAGAATAGACACACTGATGGAAATAGATATAATGAAAGAAGCTAATGAGTGTACATCATGAAGTGCTTTCTTCCATCATTTACTATGCAAAGAATTCTAATAAATGCCCTATTATAGCAGTGAAAGCTTTGGCACAGCATCTCAACCGTGATGAGATGAAGCCCATGAAGTCTATGGAGTTGCTTAATGCTCAGAATCTTTCATGAAGCAATGCCTACATAATTATAAACTCAACATATAGTACTTATCCATTTTTGAAAATAATTGTTATTGTATTTATATATAGTGACTGTGAAGAACAAATCATTTGGATCAGTCAAAATTCTGAATATTTTACTTATTGGACTGAAATATTTACATACTGACTGCCTACATTGTGGTGAATATTAATTTTTGAATTAGGGTTTCAGCAACAGGGTATCAAGAACTTAGTGTAAGAAAAAGTAGAAAATGCAGTGTCATATTAAGTGCTGGTATGCAGTGTCTCACAATAAACTACAGGGCCCCGAATTTCTTCTATGCATCTTAATAACTTGTCAGACAGTTGACATATCAGTTGATATACTGGTACATAAAATTAGTAATACTAATAATACGATCATGTGTAACCAAATGCATTCAAATCTGTTCCAGTAGGTCTGATTACAGACATACAAAATAAACAAATAGAAATCCGTATATGGGTTAATGCCAAGTTTCATTGTTTGGGACAAGTATAAAAACAGGAAAGAAAAACTTACCATTCTTCTTATAGAACATGATTTCTCCTTTGAATTCTACCTTTTCTTCCAATGATTTCTCAATCTGAAGTATCATCTGCTCATTTGTTTCAGCACCAAGTAAAAATTTACAGCTGCAGCTCTTCTGCATGACTTCAGTTCGTGCAAATCCAGCAAGGTCACAGAAGCCATCTGAGCAGTAAACAATAGGGAATCCCTTAGCCACCTGAGCATTTGCAAGGATGAAGTTACTATCTGTAGAATAAAAGTAAAACATGTATTACAGTCTGAATTCAGTGTCATTTGACATAATACCTCTTGTAGATTTGTCGGAAGACTGAAATATACACGTAAAAAAAAAGCCCATCTGTCTGCAAACATGATGTTTTCTCATGTATCATCAAGCCTCGCTGGATCATTATGCACTAATTTAATATCCAAGATGGATACTAGCACATACAAACAAAACTTGAGCAGAGTAGTAATGAAGTTTCAAAGGTGCTATTTTATGTTCAGATTCTTCCCCAGGCTGAGCAGACATGGGTAGATTAGCTTAAGAAAAAAAAAAGCAAAATATGTTAAAACTTCTGGCAATACTCAGACTAATTTCTTTCATGTAATTGTGCAAGGGAATCCTTAAAATTAGGGCAACACATGTTATGGGGCTACATGAAATCTTTTTAGACTTTTGTTTAGAATGTGTTTTTTTTTTGATAGGGAAGGGGAAAAGATTTTATTCAAAAGCACCATCAGGTGTTCCCAGCGCTTCATTATTCCTTCTTCATATGAAACAGGCACAAGGGAATCACAGCTCTGTCAAACTTTAATGCATTTTATACACATCTAAAGTACAACTAACATATTATAAATTCAGGAATGGTACCTTTACATGGATAGAAAACACCAAAAACAAATTTCTAATTTCAGTTCAAATATTTATACAAATATTGCAGCACAATTATTCATTTCCAAATCTTGTGGAAATGTCTTTGTTTTGTGCAATAAACCTTCTTCCTCAACTTACATCTCAAGCTCTAGCAGTGCACATTATATTTCAATTAGCACAGCGGTCTTTTCTTAAAAAGTTCTTAAAAAAGGAAAAAAAGAAGGAATCCATCTACACTTCACATTGAGGATGGAAAGAATATTTTTTGTCTGTTTATTTGAGAATGTTTACCTTACAGATTGCTACCAAGACCAGCCTGTTCCCAAGATATTTCTCATATTTTCAAACTATTTTCATACAGATATGCATATGTATTAAGGGAAAATTCTAGTAACTAACCAAGCATCAATTTATAAATATACATAAATTTGAACAGAAAAAAAATATTTTAATGAAAGAATTTAAAGTCTTTCAATAAATGATTGTTAAGATAAAATTGCTCTTGCCCTGTTAGCAAATACATATTTTAAAAAAGCATTCTAGTTCCATGGAGTATTTGACTTTGCCTGTCATTTTTATTTACCTAACTAGTGAAGAAGAGTCATTACCATTCACACACTGACATACTGCTTCCCCTGTCAACACAAAACTAAATCCCCATACTGCCAAAAGAAATAAAATCATATGCTTGCGCTGAAGTTTAATGATAATGGTACAGTGTAAGACCTGCAGATTCTATATCCCAAGTGCATTTGTAACTAATATAATTTACTCCTGAATTTCTTATTGTTTAAGTTGTAATTATGTATTTTTTTAATTGCTATTATTATTATATGAAATACAAGAAACAGAACATTGAGCATTGTAAGAACTGAAATGGTAGAGAGGAGGCTCTGTGGGAGTAAAAGAGTTTGAATATCATTATGAACAGGAATACAGCGGAGTTTACCAAGTATATTATTTTATGAACAACCTAAGTTGGCCAAACTTCTGTCATTTGCATCTAGAAAACCTAGAAAAGTTTTGAGTACTTTAACTTTTGTAACAGAAAACAGTTTACTTTTTAAAGACAAAAGTTGGCTAGAACAAGAAAAAATATTTACAATAAACTCAGCAGGTATCTGGTAGTTTTTAAGACTAATTTTGTTACATTTTTTTATAACAACAGCAAATAATTAGCTTTGGGAAAACAAAATAAGATAATTTCTTGTTTTATTTCTTTTGTTGAGGTTAAAATTCAAATTGGATAATGAACGATATCTGACTAGTAAACTGAAGGAAATATTTAAATCATTTATTGAAGCAACTCCTTATGACATTTAACAATCAAATAACATACTTCTGTCTAATAATCATCTTTACTTCATTGTATTCTTAAGTAATATTTTAAGAGAGAATTAATATTCATTTACTAAGCGAAATAAGATTCCTCAAACTTACCTTTAAATAGTCTCATATGAAATTTATTTGCTTTTCATAATCTGGAGTCTTTAATATCACTTGCTACTGATAATGCACATAAAGGACAATGACTCAAGAATCAAGGGTAAAATGTGTATCAATCATGATGCAGTTTTATGCAAATAGCAAATGAAACATTTATTTTAATGTTTTGCAGTGATTGCTAGATAAACTTCAGAGTAGGAAGTGTGAAATTGTATTGAAAATAGAATTAATCAGAAATGTATAGACCAGAACCCAGCACTTTTGCTTATCTTTGAACAGTTAGAAAATTGATACAGTGATACAAACGTAGCAGTCTCTGTGCTTTGATATATATTCATATGTAGATGGCAACACTTCTGTAAGAATAACAAGACATTAAATTCCATCTTTTTTGTATGATAATGTTAATTCATGTATATTAATTAAGTTATTTCATTTAAGTTGGTTGAATTTGATGATCCGGTGACAGTACGATACTAACATGAGTACTTTTTTTTTTCCAGATAAAAGTAAACATTGAAGCTAAATTCAATATCTCTCCAGAGAAAACGTAATTGTGACTCTTATGGACTGTTCAAGAATACAAGGCATTTGCAACACAGTAGAACTTCTACCAATCTTTTCTGAAAGACATAAACAAAACCGTGAGAATTGCTCATAAACTCAAATGCTGTCAAGTGCTATAAGTTTGTGCAAAATAGAAAAAATTATTTAAAATACTTAAATATCAGTTTCAGATCAAAATATTCGGTTGCAGATTCAAGTCTGTGTATGACATATGAAGACCGTATTTAAAAATGTTAGAGACAATCTGCTTAGACACCACAAATTAATAGAAGTTTTCCTTTAGCAGAAAGACTGCAGAGATGGATGAATACCATAGAGATTTTCCACAAGTACTCAGAACAGTTTTAAAACAGATTTGCTTCAGCTATACTTCGTTTACATTAATTTTCTATAAATGACTTTTTCACATGGCAATTTGAAGGGAGAATGAATATTAGGAGCTTGCATGCATGCATTGTCTTTGGAAGCAGGACATATTGAGGTAGATAGGATATTGATCAACAGAAGACTCATATGGTTCCCAGAATTCTGTGCCAGAAACACAGCATAAACTCAGAGACAATTAAACAAGCTGACCAGAACCATGTTAGCTTCACTTTCAGTCATATGCTGGCACAGAGTTGCCCTGTTTCAATGATATTCAGATGCTCAAAGATTGTAACCTAATAAAGGGAACAATTTTTAATCATGTGGTGTACAGTCCAGAGGGACAGGTTTGTTAAAAATCCCATGACAGTGCTTTAGAATAGAGATAATTAAAGGAAAAGGTTATTAAGCAATTCTCTGCTTCATAATTAATGCTTACAGTTTATGTGACTGTTTGTAATGACACCATGTTACATTTAAACTCAGCTCTCCCTTGATAAATCTTACTGTCATCTTAGAATAAAAAGACAAAAAGGTTTTCTGCTTTAATAGCATAGCTGTATCTGCTGTGAATCTCATTGTTGTGCTTTCCCTGTTCCTGTAACTGTTCATTTCAATCAAACTCCAGATGGTTTCTGCGTGTCTTCCTCTTTAGGAGTGGAGATAACATCTATCTGACAACTTGTGCAATCAAGCACAGCCAACTACCATTCTAATTTTACATATTAAATTATTTATGAAATGAAATGGGAAGATAACAAAAGAAAATAAATCCCTGGAAATGAAGGAAGTTAGATTCATAAACAAGAGCTAACATAGACACTCCATAGAATGGCAAAAAGTCCAGTATTATTACAGGTGTAAGGAATTACTACAGATAGCCTTGATTCCATAGTTCCTCCACAGGGAACTTAATAAAAGGAGTCTTATTCCAGGTTCAAACTTTTGCTAAAGAGAACATGATCCCTTTGGCAGTTGTTAAATATACCTGAGTGAATAAAATAGATTATGAAAGCATTTAGCTTTATGTCAACACATTTAGATACAACTGAGTTTAATTAGAGTTCAAGCATGTTTACGAACTAGTGTACTTTGAATATGACTGAGATAAAAACTGATACATTTCCAAATATTAAAATCTCTCCTGCAAATCTCAGCAAAGTTAATTAGGTCACTAATGTAAGGAAAAGATTTATCTGGATCTAGGTGAATCAAAATGAAATAGAGTTGTTTATACTCATACCTCTTAACAGTCTTCATTGGAAAAGAAAATAATTATAAGTATATATATATATATATATATATATATAACCCAGTGAATTTACATAAGTCACTCTGAAAGTTATATCTCACATTTATTTGCATAGAAACCACAACAAATACAAAGAGAACAATAACACTATTTGATAGAGCACATTCTTATCTAGGAAACACAATTTTTTAACCGTTAAATATATTAGATATGAATTTTCACCAGTGATGAACAAGAGCCCAAATGATGCATTTGTACAAGGGCTTCTCAGAAAGTAATGCTTCTATTTGTTATGCTGGCTTATTACATCAGTGGTGGATGTTGGTAGTATGGCAGTAGACTTCAAGCCTTCCCAGCAGTATTCCACTATTTTATTGCTGTGTAAAAGATGGCAGTAGAGGGACAGTCTGACAGTATGTTTTCTGACAGTGAGAGCACGTGAAGCAAAGGTGGGTCATTGAAAATATATGGCACACACTGATATTCATCAGTGTTTGGTGACTGCTTATTTCACTATCACACGTATTCATTTGGCCTTGCACATAGAAACAACACACAGTTTTCATTTCCACATGAAGATACCCAAAAAACTGTATGCATATCTTTTTCTTGTCAAAAACACAAGGTGTTCAAATATCACCTATTATACGTTATTGTTACATTTTCTGAATATTCAGCATGAATAACTTCATATAAATTCTACACTGAAATTGTAATTCAAAGCAGACTAGAGCTATGTTTTCATGCATGTTGGCTTATACACGCAAGTTCTAGGGTGTTCATGATCACTTTAACAATTGCTCACAATCCCCCTAACAATTTCATCCCAGCTTGTGGTGAGTTCTACTGTACTGAATTTTTTCTATAATCATTATACTAAAATATTAAGGAACCAATGCAGTACCAAGACTCCTTAGATAGAAGTTCCCACTTGGTGCCTTTATAGTTTATACACTCCTTTCTCATTCCCTGAAATTAAAGGAAAATCTTGAGTTAATTTAAAAGGGATGAGGAAGCAAACTCCTATGTGCCTATTTCAGTGAAATGAGTTTTCTGTAAACTGAAGGTATTTTTGCATTCAGTATTCTTAGAAAAGCAATGCTAATCTAAAATGATGCAGTGGAAAAAAAAGAAGTGTGTTCAAAGAATGTTCTTCTGGCAAACTTATATAAATTATGTCACAAGATGGTTAAGAAACTGATGAACAGTGTCCAGAGAATGTAATTTCCAGAAAAGCTAGAATCTTATACTGAGCTATTGACTGCAAGAAGGAATGACACACTTTCTGAAATGTGGTTTCCTCCTAAATAAAAAGAATTCCAAGAAACTCAAAATAGGGCTTATTTATGATGTATTGTTGATGAAAACCTGAGAAACAAACTTATTTTTACACTGGAAGGGAATGTTGTGAAGTTACAATTGGAGATGAGATTAGGTCATCATATTAAAAAGAAAGCAGATCATTTTGTACAGAGTTACCCAGCTGAGACTGAACTCTGCAAAAAATCCAGAGTGATAAATGCTGAAAATTGATGAAAAATTGTTTTTTAATAACAAAGCATAGTAACCTTAATGGAAAAGTAAAGTATATGCCTGAAAAAGATTTAGGCAATTACTTAAAATGAAGCTACAGCTACTTCTCAGTTAAAAATGTGTATAAATTAAGCTTAGCTTAGATCTACTAATTTAAGGGGGGGTTCTAATAAGCAAAGACTCTGTCTGGGAAACCTGAAAAGCTTGAGGAGAATGCTGGCATAAAATGCTCGTAAATTGGAGAAAGGTCCAGATTTTTGATAGAGAAGGAATATTTTAAGTGAAGTCCAAACATCTGCAAGTTCCTTGCAGTGAGGAATACATATATAAATAGGCAGAAAAATCATCAGATTTTTGGTTACCTTAGAAGAAAAACAAAATTAGTTTTTTTTATTCTATTAGTTCCATAAAGAACTAAGCCTATTTATGTTTGGTTATCTTATGTCTATTTCTTTTCTAAAGGAAAAATAGAGTCTAAGTAACAAAGATGAATCTTTGTCATTTCTATAATTAATGCTATTTTCATTTTCCTGTCAAACAAAAATAATTTTGCTTTCTTCTCCCCAGCCCCCAAAAGGCTGCTTGAGTTAAAATTACTTACATCATGAAGATTCACTGAAAACACTAGACCAGTATTTAGTAATCGATCCAAAACCTAAACCTCCGACATACTAGAAAAAAATATCTATCAAATATTCTGCAACTAATCAGTGATGTTAGAGAACTGAGCAATTTTTATGACAGTTTTCTTGGTCAAAACATACAAACTACAATCCTGTTTTCGACTAATTCATCTTGCTAAAAAAGCTATATTTTAAAAAATAATGGCCACTATACTTGTGAAACAATATCAATACTACCTTCAGTCCACAGGAATTAAATGTAAAGATGCTGCAATCAAATGCCAGGACTATTATGAGAAATAAGTAAAAGTTTTTCCAAAGCCCAGTCTAAATCAAATAATTGAGAATACCTCATTACTGATTATAATATTATTATCTGAGAAAGTCCCTGTACATTCAGGGAGTGTTAAAACTATTTGTAGAAAAATTTCTGTTCCCATCATGGATTTGCCCTGTATTTCATTAAGTAGAAGTAGCACTGAGCAGTCACAGACTGACATACTAAAAATAGACACACAATAATATTTTTAGAATCTACTGTGCAATCTTGCTAAGTTACAGTCATCAATACCACCAAAAGTAGAAAAAAGCTTTGATTGACAGTCCAGTCACATTTCCTATGTGACCCAATGTGAAAAAAAAACAAAAACAAAAAAACAGAAGTTCATAAATATTGCTTTGAATGAAAAAAATTGTAATTGTAAAAAAATGTAAAAACAAAGGAAATTTATATGTTGGGTCAAGAGTCTTATCTCCACAGGCATTATGAGACGTGAATTCTTCTAGGTGGTGTATAGAATAAGCACCTATATCTATCGTATGGGAAACCTATGGAGGCTTCATTCATCTACATTTAAACTAGATCAAACACTCGCTTAAAGGAATAGCAACTGATTAATACCAATAAATACCCCATGAAAGGAATCAGAAGAGCCCTTCAGTACTCCATGTATATAGGTAGTCTCTAAACTTTGTGTAAGTACATCTGATCCTGGCCATGTCATTCATCCTTGCAAATAGCTGGCAAAGAGCACCTTTATGTGAGGTGCTTTAGAAGTGATTCCTTATTTGGAAATTCTTGGAAATAGGAAAAAATGTCACTTTTTGTTGTTTTAATTCTAAGAAAAATACATCCATGAAATAGAAGTCAGACCTCCTGGATCATGGTGTAGTACAGGAAAATCACTTGATTTCAGAGTTTTTCATATGTGTAAATGTTGAAAAATAGGGGTTTTATATATATTATGCATAATAGTATAAAGCAACTCAAGTTACTACAGAAATAATAACTGACAGTCATGGATGAAAACTTCACAAAAACTACAGTTGCTAGGTAAAAATAACTGAAGTTAGGCTCATTAAAAAGTACTCTTACACAAGCAGAGAACATATATGATATGTATATATATATATATATATAGGTTCTATGTTAAAAATAGTAGTAAACGTTGTGCATTGTGCAGAGCCTTAGGTATCACAGTCTGTTAGTAATGCTATGGGACTACTAATTGAAATCCCTTAACTTTTACCTGCACAGCAGAGGCAGTGTTTTCAGTACATCTGTTGTATTTTTTTTCCTTCGTAGTTCACATGGTCTTGCTCTTTCTTATATTGTTGTTCTCACAGTCTTGCATCTGCAAGCCCTGATAGAGATGGGGGGTCTCATAGGAAGCACCTGTCACTGGTTTAAGACTGAATTGGTGCCCATTCCTTCCTTATCTCACTCTGTGGCTTTTATTAGAGAAAATCAAAAGTCTGTAGACAAGAACATAGAAATCTATAAAGTACTCAATAGAGTGCAGCTTTGAAAGTAATGCCTCCTATTTTATTATGTTGGCCCACGGTATCAGATGTGGATGTTGGTGGTATGGCAATAGAGGTTGAACCTTTCTACCAATATTCTGTTACATTTTGTTGCTGTGTGACAAATGGCAGCATAGGGGCAGTCTGACAAAATAGCATCTGACATGGAAGTGTGTATGAAGCAAAGGTGTGTCACTGAATTCCTTCACGTGGAAAATACAGCACCCACTGACATTAATTGAAGCTTGTTGAATGTTTATGGAGATCAAACAGGTGATGTGAGCCCAGTGGGGTTGTGGGTGGTGCTTTTCAACACTGTTGGCATCAATGTGAAATACAAGCCACTTTTTGAACACTCATGAAGATTTTCACAAGCACAGCTCGTGGGATGTTGCTCATTAATGTTCAAAATGGGTTGCTAATGGTGGTAACTATGTTACCTAGCTATCTAGTTATCCAGCCAAGAATTTGTTCTATCACACAGTGCTACTGTGCTCTTCATATCTATTGTATTTTCCATGAAATTAAATAGGAGGCATTACTTCCAGAGTGACTTACATGTTAACCAACAATTAAGTATATACATACATAACAAGAGAAAAATACACATCACTACAACCTAATTCACAAATCCCAATGAATGCTAGTAGTATCATAAATGCAAGTAATCAATGAGAAGTTTAGAGCTAGTCCTGATGACAAGTATATAGCACAATAGGAAAATAAGGTTAAAAATTACTTATTCATTGCCAACACTGCAATGGAGAAATGCCCAGAATACTTCTGGTAATCCCATGCCTGTTATTCCCAGATGACCAGGGAGGAGAGTTTTCTTTTTCACTTCTCATTCTCTCTCTTAGTTGTCTTACTTTCTTACTAAATCAGCTTTTATCATTAGAATAAATGTATGTGATTAAGTATGGGCTCCAATATGAAACCTCTGTGTATGTAGTCCAGTATTAATATCTTTTAAATATTTTATGTCATCACAAACTTCCTACTCTTTCCTGTTTCTCATATTCTGTTCTTCTCTATGCAAGTTTTCCCAGCCTCTTACATTTTGTGCCACTCACTTGACTAACCCAGGTAAAGAGGTGCCTTTTTAAAAAATAATAAAATCAGCTAATGACTTGGGTTGAAGTCCTGCTGGATTAGCAGAGTACAGCCTGCAATTAAATGAAAACAGAACATCAGTGCAAGACAGGGAGGGAGATCAGCATGTAGAAGAAGAAGGAGGGTTGAAATCTCTTTCCTTAGAGATCAGGAAGTGGGAGGTCTCCCTGGTTGATTCTTTGCGTGGTAACAAGTGTAAGCTACTTAGGGTCAAAGTGGCCTGAGGTATGAAGAAACCAGCAGAGTTGATGGAGGACACTATTACAGAAAAGGAGCATCTTTTAACAAACATGTCAGAATCTGAATGCTGCTGTACAGTTTTCTCTATTAATATGGACTCCTGTGTGGGAGTCATGTCATGAAGCCACAGCATGAATCAAAAAGAAGGTATGTTTCTGGGAAAAATGAATTATCTCATCAAGGCATTCATCCAAGCACTAAATAGCAGGCCAGTTTCTGACACAGTAATAAATTGCAATTCATTCAGAAGAGGGTATCCCATTGTTTTTAGAACAGTTCTAGGATTTATTTCCTTTATCTTTCCCTTCCAAAAGACTTTAAATTAGTTTTCAACCTCAGCTTAGTTGGACAGATCTTCCAGATAGTTGCTCAAGAGCCTCTCTTATTTCAGGAAAACTTGTCTTTTCTGTCTTTTCTCTCTTAGAAGGGACGGATAGCCCAAAGCCTTTATTTCCCATCTTCTAAAGCCTTGATTATTAAAGTATACAAGACACACTCTTCACACCACCAGACAGAAGAAATGGGATGGCATATTTCTGAAACTTGGTTTGTGTTCCCTTTTTTGTTACTGTTTATTTCATTCTCATTATCAGTTGGTGGAGTTTGCATTCTTCTGTGAATAATATTAGTTCTTTTCATTTTGTTAGACTCCATGTTTTAGAGCATATAATTAATGAGCATGTTAAAAAAGATAGTCCTAAACTGCCTACATTATGACAAAACTATAATTTAAAAGATGCAAAAATAATTTTAAGAAAATCAGTAATGCAGGAAAGACAGTTGTAGTCAATAGTATTCTCTAGAAATGGCAAATGACTTATGAGGGGATAGAGCTTTATGTACAGGTCAGGTCTGATCATTAACCTATTTGCTTTGTTTCTTCACTTCAATTCACTGAAGAAATTTCATAGGGAGAGTTACTTGAACAGTGTTTTGTAGAAAAATATATTTAGTAGTTCAATACTACTGTAAGAGGTAATACATTTCAAGAAAAATATCTATTTTAATTTTCAACATACAGAACTGTTCACTTGATAATAATCCTTTAAAATTAATTTGAATTAATACTAAGTTTTTGGTTTTCAAACTTCTGCAAGAAAAGCAATTCACCATCCTTGTAACTCATCAGTTAACAGTCCACGTGTTAAGGGTATCTTCATAAGCATGAAATACATTACCTTTTTTAATTTTCCATGGAAATGCTAATAGTTAACATTTAATTAACATTTAATCTGCTTTTATAAATATTTTGTTCATGTAATCCTTGCTTTAGAAGTGCACAAGTTCAAAACAACTAGTCAAATATATCACACATAAAACGTAACAGTTTAAAATGACATATCAAATATTCAAGTAAAATGGCTTTAGAATAAAAAAGAAATCAATATTAATAAAAGTAACCTAGTTCATTTTACCATTTCATGCGACATAGTAAGGGAAAAAGTATCACACAGATACTATTTCAGGAAAGTGTTTTTATATTTTTCCCGTCCAACAAACATGCATTTTTTTGTAGATAAGTAGATTGGTAAAGTATGAATGTATGTCATTTAGGGTTGTAAAATACATTCTGTAGGCCCTACATTTTCTAATTCAGAGACACTCTATGGAATTTCTTTCAATTATGAAAGTCCTCTGCTTTAACTGACTAGGAAAGTTATTTCTTATTTTTTTACTCATGTATTGTGGCCTCGTATTGTTGAGTAATGTGAGTTCCCAGAAAATGGGTTTTGTGTGTTTTTGGGGTGGGTTTTTTTTGTTGTTTTTTTTTTGGGGGGGGAGAGCGGGGGGGGAGGGGGAATAACCCTATCTAGGCTGGACTGGATTTACTAAAAAATTATAGTAGAATAAAAATAGCAATTTGAATCAAACTCGAATAAAACAAAGATCTGAAATTAGCATATTCTTTATTTTCCATTTACTACACTAAAGAGTGCGATGATTAGTCACATCAACCTCTGCTTTCAAATTATTTACCTGCTTCTTGTTTCTGAAATATTTTCTCTTTCATTAGATTTTCTTAAAAATGAATGATTAGCTTTGTCCAGAGTTTGAACTCTTTGATCTTATCTCAATCTTCAAGAGACATGACAAAAACAAAATCAATGCAATCAGCCATATGCCTGCAGTAGAAAACTGAATAAGGTAGTAATATATACAAATTTCAGCTTCCATAAGGAATGAAAGAAACATAGAACATATATTTAATAGCTTCATTTCTAAAGAGAGGCAATGATTTAGTTTAAAAAGATATTCTTGTACAATTGGTGAATGTGTCTCAATTAAAATACAGCAATGTCCCTATTCCCATCCATTTTGCATGCAAAAAATCAGATGTTTAAATTCTGTTAATTAGTTTTTGCTCCATTTCTTATTAACATGGTAACATTTTTCCTACACTCTTCTCAGTTATGTTGCTTCACACTTAAAGAAGTGGAAGCTGATATTAATCGAGCAAATCCTATTCAGCTGGTAAAATTAATGACAAAATCTTACTTCACATTCTGTAACTGAAAGCAAAGTAGAATAGAAAAAAATATCTATTTTTTCCTCATGTCCAAATACAACATGTTTGGTTTGTTGTTTGTTAAAAAATAAATAAAATAAAATTAATGTCTAGCCAAACATTCTCCATGGGTTTGTATTGATTGTGACAACACTTCTGTAATTGAGATGTTTCCTTTCCTAAAAGATTTTCTCTCTGAAAAATAAGTGGACAGAATACATTCATAAAAAAATTAATACTCAATTTATAAAACATTTAAATAATACTGTACTTGACAAGAATTCTATTCCTCATCTTTGAGATAGATGTACCCCACTTGTGTCCTACTGCGTTCAACACATCTCCCCTCAGAACACAGAATTATTGAGTTGGCTGACCTTGTCAGTGATGTCTGCATGACACTTTCACCCAAACAACACTCAAGCCAACCTTGCTTTGAAAGCAAGACGATGTGCATGCATACCTGCTGCTTTGAGTTTGCATTTTCTGTGTTTGATTTTAAACTTTGACATTTTCAGAGAAAAAATAACACAGTCATAGTAAGTCTCCTACAGAAGCTCCTTAACTATCATCCCTGAGAACACTTGATTTCATGATATTTGTAGTTGCTAGCCACTGACTTCTTGACTTCACTCCACTATGATGAACATATTAATAACCCCTTCAATTCTACAATAATACTTCAGTTCTCTTCCCTTCCTATTGCAGCACTTCCTACCACTTACAGTTCCCCCATTCCACTTCATGTTCCTATATACATTAATATCCTTTGTGTTCTCATAGGAAGAAGCAGAACATGTTTCTCTGACCTGTAGAAGCATGCACATAGATTGTTTTGCTATGGGAACAGCAAGGCATCTTCCACATCAGAGGCATGAGCATAGCAAGTGGATCTGCTAAGAACCAAGATAATGGCTTCAGTGCTTTTAAACAGCTTCTGGTTGGCTCTTCTGCAGGCCTGCAGTGCAAATTAACTACTTAAATCATCCAGCAAGTTCCCAAAGTTTGTTTCTGGTGAAAGTGAACAAAGTATTATATAGCAAAATCTTGTTTTCCTGGAAACAGGTGAAAAAAAATGTGATTCCTCAATTGTATTTGTTTTACTCCTCCTAGAGTTGCAGGACAGATTTATACAATGAACATAGTGAAAATGAACATCTCTTAACTGACTTGGTTCTCTTGACACAGTTTTAAATCTGTGGAGAATCAGTATGAACAGCATTCTAACAATTTTGTTGAAATTGTTAAAATATATTCATATTTTTGCTAATCTACAGGTTGTTGTTTTTGTTCACCACTGTGCAATATCTTTGCTCAGTACAGGTGAGCAGTGTGCAAACTTTGGTAATTTTACTGGCAAGAAAAGCCCAGATCAGATGCTACTCTGCTCCAAGCATATCAAGGTATTTTGCTCACAGGCAGAAATGTATTTTTTCATATTTTATTCCTCCAATCTATTCATGCAAACTATTGCATTCACTCAGATTTTTAGAGGTTTTTTTTTTAAGTTAAAAATCTGTGATTGGTGAACCTAATACTTCATTAGCGATTTTAATCTGCTAAAAATGAAATACTGATGTGAGTGATTCAAAGATAGCACATCCATAACTAACGTGTAATAGGTAAAATAGAAACTCTCAAGCTATCTATTTACTGGAGATGTAAATCGTGGTTGTACTTCTTCACAGGATTCATGCTGGAGCAGTAAGAAAACTGGCACTGAATCACTTCTAAATACTATTATTTCCTATTTTTTCTTTTTTTTCTTTTTTCTCTTTTTTTTTTTTTCCACCTTGATTGAAAACCGCTACAATTCAAAAACTGTCTCTATCATATTGCCTGTAACAATGTATACTAAAAAGATTATTTTTTGTGAGAATATTAGCATCTTATGGTTAAATGCATGCTTTCCTTAACCACAAGGATACCTCAGTATGACAGATACTAAGTTACTTTGTCTATCTGAAAAGCTTCAGTGAAGATGCCCTAATAAGATTTTGTTTAGTGAAACCACTTTGGGCTTTCATGAAGCCATAAGCATGACCACCAAAATCATGTTATGAAAATAAATGGGGAAAATGTTGGTTCTACTACTGAAACTTAGAAGCAAAAAAGAAAACCAAATAAAATAAAATAAAGCAAAGCCCTTTCTTGATATGCAACAACAATTTCTATTCTTGATTCTCTGAGAAAACGAGAGTATAATGAGAAGGAATGAATGTCATTTTAATCAATGTATATGTTTTTCTTCTTTCAAAAATAAGTTAATCATTTTCATACTTAAATATATGTACTTTAAATCTAATTTCCATGCTCTCAGTTACTCTGGTAGATCTCCAGGGCATCTCATTTGATAGTAATACATTTGTATTATTCTAGAAGAGATGAAAATCTGAGAACATAAATTAAGTTTTGGTACTTCCATAAAAGTATTTCCATTGATTCAGGCACTTCTTTCCTCAGCAGCTGGCAGATTAGATTCTGATTTGAATAATAATAATTTGCATCACACAGAAAATATTTTCTGTTCAGACTCAAGGAGAAACAATAATTTTAAGATTACAATCTAACAATTAACTAATTTTATTAAATTACAATGTTGTTATCGAAGAGAAAAAGCAAATTTTTAACTAAAGTGATAATCAGGTTATAGTTAGTTTTACTGCCAACAGATACAAATAGTTTCTAAGTTTTCACATTCTCTTATTAACTGTTTTATTCCATTGTTGGACAGGAGTTACACAACTTATTTTCCCACTATTTTTGGTTTGGTTTGGTTTCCTTTTTAAAATTCCTCTCTCCTACAAAATAATGGTGACAATAAAGCTGTCAATCTGAAGTCATATGACAAGATTAAAAGCCCACAATTCTATTTCTTGTTAATTTTGACACCTGCATCTGTTTAGGGGAGAAAATATGGTAGTATCAAATGCACTAATTGATTTGTAAATCAATACACTTTGAAAGTTTATAAAGACTAAAAGAACAGAAATACCAGTGGCGTTTCTAAAACAGAGCAGTAATAGATGGATTTTTCATTGAAAGGGTAAATTAAGTAGATAAAAGATTTCTACAACTGGCTTTTGAGATAAGATTCCCAATCATCAAGATGTCAAGCATTACATGAAGCATACATTCGAGTGCTTCTGTCTTCTGAGATCTCATGTGCAACCACACAATGAATAAACTCTCTTGGTTGCATTTTTTAAAAATTCCAATCATTTGTCCTAAACAATAGTAATTAAATTAACATTTTTCCTGATACCAGAACTAAATGTACATGAGATTGCCCACTTTTATTGATATCCAACTATTTTAAATAATGTAAAACACTAATAGATGAAGAAATAAAGAAACTTTAGACATTAAGGCCACATCTTGAATTGCCACTAATGTAGCCTTTTTACAAAAAAGGATGTAATGCAAATTTTGATGTATTTTGTAGAGATCTGTGTCTGGATGAAATTGTGCTGCCAGACCTGAATGTGCACTAACATAGAAGGCCTTTTGAATGAGACTGGTTGTTTAATACTCAGTTCACAGGGCTGATTATCAAAGATCATTTTGCAATTTTAGCAGCTGTTTTTTCACCAGAAGTTCAGAAAAGCAGAATTGAAGTAAATAGAAAATTCAAAACTAATCAAAACACAGAAACGGTTATAGTTGATTTGTTCTTGAGAATTAGTGCTCAGAGTAAATTTCATCAAAATGGAATTGAGCCTTCCCAAATACTCATAAATCACTGGATTCCTCTGAATTATTATATTTGAGACAGACATATTTGTTTGGATATTTTCTGTTTTCTGTGTTTTTGTTTCTTTGTTTTTATTCCACATCGGATAGATTGATACTTCTTTCCTCTCTGGTTTATTTTTCTTTTCTGCTTTCCAGTATCTTCTCTCTATTCCTTCCTTCCTCCCTAATTTTGCTCATTTAATTTTTCTGTTTACTTTCTTCAGCTGCATTCTACGAAATTAAGAGATTTTCCATTCCCATTGTCCCCTAGTGTGCCTGCAACTGAGATGAACAAAAAAGTTAGTGTTTGTGGACTATATAGTATCTTGGAAATGAATTGTTTGTGACCTATTCCTGCAGCTAACAGCATTGGAAATCACAACAATTCAAGAGGGCAATGGGCAGGTAAAACTCCTGACAGACAAATGTCTTATTCACAAAAGAGCAGTTCAGTGCAATGTCTACAGCATGCGATGCAGATTTCCTTACCAATATTTACTCAATCTTTTGTCTTTGAAGTAGATTGCCATCTTGAAGAATTTCATCAAGACAGTGAATAGATAATAGTTTTCTTCAAGTTGTGGGAAATGAATCATTGTGCTCAATTACAAGATTACAAAGAAGAAAAAACTTCCTGTAGTTAGATCAAACATTTTCTCCATCATTTAATCAAGCACATAGAAAGAAATAAGTGATAATTAGGAAAAAAAATTGTTGCTAACAACTACTTACAAATTATTTTAAAGATTTTTGAAGATTTTAAGATCATAAAAACATACAGGAATGCAAATGTTTTCTGCAGCAAGAGTGATTTCAGCTGAGATATTAATCAAGTGGCCAAGTCCAAATAGCAGCCCATTTCTGAGTGCTCAGACTATCCATTATGTAAGTGGTGAAGAAGAAGGCAGGAACACAGTGCACCATCTAAAATTGGCATCAATTTATTCTGGATTTAATACTGTGAATATGTATCGTTAAAGTGAGTTGTTCAATCAATTAAGTATGCATTTAATATATCTCCTATGTTGTCAGTTCATACTTAAAAGCATGGATGGTTTCCTTTTTAAGTGTAGTTTAAAAGTGGTCTCTAGTTGCAGTGTATAATTCAAGTTTATACACCATAGAAGCAAAAACTTGGGTGGCATCAAGAGGCATATTTAAGAGTTTGAAGCAATAATCGCCACTTGCAATTCTGAGAGCCTGAGACAAGACTGGAAACTATTGGTTGTTCTGAAACCCTTTGGGAACAGACAATTTTGTAAGAAACCCTGAAGTCTAGAAATACAGATTTTGTCCCCCCAAAAATGCAAACACAAAAATAAAAAGAGATAGGGAAAGGGCCTGAATACCCTCCCAGCTTTTCCCCCTATAGTAGACAGGGAGAATTACACATGTCTTTGCTCTGCCTCCCTTCCCTGCCCTGGTAATCAGAAGCAGAGAAGATGAGTCACTTACCTAGAATGCGGGATTTGACCCAAAATTGGCTGTATCCAAAAGTGCCAGAATTATTGGAGTACATATTAAATTTCTGTCTTTCAGTCTTTTTGTTTGTTTGTTTTTCATGAAAGATAATATTTACTGAGTCAAAGAGAGTTTCAGTCAGTCACAGTAACAAGTATCCCAGGCTGTTGTACATTTTGGATGTGTGTCACTACTGATTCTTAATTTCTCCAGGAATTTTATGTAGGGACTAATGGACTGAGTAAATTGCCTCTGTGAGTTTAAGTCACTCAATAAATCTCAATAAATCTGCTCTTTTCAAATGGATTTTATTGTGAGGACTCTGTCAGTAGTAGCACAGTAGTTCAGAATGGTTGGCATGGACATTTTTCTTTGCTAAAGTCTCAAAGCAGATATTCCCTCCTATATTCAGACTTCCTATAAAATGCTAGCTACTTTTAAAAGAAAAAATAAAAACCCAAATCTCTTATATCTGCATCTGTTGTCTAACATTACCCACTTTCTCCTTTTTTTTGGCTGATTTTAATTGGAATGACAGAGGTATCTCCTGGTTTTTTTTTTAATACTTTAAAAAAAGTGTTTTAAAAAAATTTCAAAGGCTACACAAGAATAATCTGTTTTGTACATATAATATTCCCCCTGATAATAAAGGCAGCATGCAAATTTCAGATATTCTAAGACAATGTTGTCTTCCATTGGCATGTCTGCTATTGCAGGCTCCTTTTTGTTCTCCATAAGTCTCACTCTCCAGATTCTGGACCACATTAGTAAATATTAGTGAATTTCAAAATTAATCCAATCAATCCAATATTTCCCTTTCAACTCCTGCAGTTCTGTAACTCTGTGATTCTGTATAAGCTGACAAATGTACTACTTCAAAGAAACAAATAAACAGAAATAAAAACGACAAAGCATGAGTGTGTTCTGGTCCAAAAATTATGAAGAAAAGGCATAGAGATAAATGGAAGAAGGGATAAAACCTAATTTTTTATGAGTGAGGCTATTTTAAAAATTCTCTCAGATTTCTTTGCTTAAGACATGATATATTAGGCAAGTCATAGTGGTTGTATTTGCCTACTTCCACCAATGGTCCTAGAAAAGGTGGGACAGGAAATGAGAAGTTCACCGTGTCTTAAAGACAGTTGCTGACCCTAAAACATTAGGGGTTACTATCAAAATTAAAGAAAGATTGGAATTTCTGGTAGGAAGTAAAGTTGAAAATTTTAGAGGACTGTAGAAGATGAATTGTGCTGAGTCATACAATCATATAATTTCATATGGACTTCTCCTCGACATGAGCATTAATTACTTGGAAATAACAGAATAAAAAAGAGCCAAGTATGTTGGCTAGTTACGGGGTAACTGATCCAAGAATTCTAAAAGATCATGAAAAGGGATGCATGAGCCTGGGATATAGTAGTACATGTCCTAGCTAGAAAAAATAAGAGAGATACTAACAACATAAAAACAAAAACAAACAAAAAACTGGTGAGAGCCTATTTGGAGTACTATGTGCAGCTTTAATTTCATTTCTGATTGAACTTAATGCTTTCAGAACAGAGCTACTGGAAGACCAGAGAAACTGCCATTATAGAAAGAAAAAGTGGAATTTTATATGGCATCATATAGACTGAGCAGACCTATGGCTCTGCAGCTGAGAGAGCATTTGTAAGGGGAGTAAGGAAAGGTAGGAGCTACTAAAACAGTTTGTCTTTAATCATGCAATTATGCATTGGAAATTAGAAGAAAATTTCTATTAAAATTGTAAGTATCCATCTGACTCACAAATTCAGTCTGAAGCTAAAAGAAATTTAGAAGATAAATAACATGTTGCTTGCAAGACACTTGGTCCTGTGGCTCAGGAAATCCCATCTGTTTTTAAAATCCTACTCCTTTTTTTTTTTTTTTTTTTTTTTGTATTCCTAAATACAAAAATATATAAGCAGGTCCTACTGTAGGGCATTACACAAAAGAGAAGTGTGGAAAGCATCGTCCCTGGGATGGGAAAACAGATTTCTAGGTATCTTACTGAAGCAAACACTGGAATCCAGATATTACACTTCTAGTACCTTATTTTTAAGTAGACAAAATATTTTAACTGAAGATTTGGGTCTGTGATACCTGATATTCATCAAGTTTTCTTTCTCTAGAACATTTTGAACCACTTATTTTCAATATTTGTATTGACTTACACAATTTTTTAAACATGTGGAGAGTATTTTTCTCATTTCAAATTTCTTAAAATGGCAAAAAAAATTATTTCTTGTCCCTTGTTGCCATCAAGACTGTCAAACACCAGAAACATTTTCTTCATAATATTTTATATTAATATTATGAATATTATGTGTTCCATTAGTACCTGACCTAACATCACTAATTTTAGCAAAAGAATGAAAAAGAACTACATGATCTCTTGGAAGTTTTGTATACATATAGTCTTTAAAAATACAATCTGTAACAACTTTTATCTACTTTACTGCTGAGTTATCAATAGTCCTTGCTGTTAAGACTATTAATATTAAATTTCTACTATGATGTCCACTACTCCATTTGCATAAATGCTAAATTCCCTTATGTGTAAAGTTGTATCAGGTGTACATTCTCATCTACAATGTTGTTCAGAAGTGATATAGCTCCTTGTTACTTTAGTCACATGATAAGAAATCAAATAATTTCCCTTCATCTAGATGAAAAAATATATTTTCCAACTCGCTATTCAGAGGCTATATTGATGGAATATGATAGGTTATCTTGAATATTTATAAATTATTATGCAACACTGACAGATGAATTGCAAAGTACATTTCTGCTTAAAATAAATTTCTGGTTTCTTTAGGAAGAAAAGATTTTCAAAAATTGCTAGTAGTTTAGGCATGCCCTTATTACAAAGACAGGTTTGAAATCACACATTCACACAGAGAAAACAAGCTTTAAGAAGTCACTAGACATCTGGAGATTAGAGAATCAAGAACTCCTAGTAACATTTTTAGTTATGGAATACAAATTTAAAAGGTAATATGCAAAAATACTTGTGGAGTTAAAGCCATCAAAAGTGAAATAAGCACACAATGGAAACTTCTGTAAAATTTTTGATAGAAATAATTATAGATATTTACATTTTAGGATCTTTCTCTTTTTTAAGGAAATCTTAAAGAAATCCATTTGTACTGCATTTTAAAGCAAAGATATAATGATGCATAATGAAATTTGCTGCAAAAACGAGGACAGTAACAGCAAACATTTAACAGTTCATTGGTTTTGAGATGGATTATTTCCACCCACATTATAGTATGTTCTGACAACTTTGTACAGCAGTCTTTAAAGCTATTTTTCCCCAAAGGACTCTTGAGACAAAAAGATAAACTGATACTAGACCATATAACAGAAAGAAAAGGCAGACTATTTATATATTCACCGTATTTTTAAAAACGCCCATTCCTCAGTCCTTGATTAAGTCTCACATGACTAAGTGTATTTCATATCTGAATTAGGTGTCTGGATTCCCCCTGTAGTCAGAAAAATGGTTATTTCCTGGACATGATTAATCTCTTTTAACATTCATTTCAACAATGGTTCAGATGGATCATGGTCTGAAGGTGTCTCTATACCCTAAGAGGAGAGAGAGCTCAAACGTAAGGTAGAGCTAGCGGAAAGTAACAGCACTTGTATATTCCACAGTCATGGATAACTAGAGCTCAGGTGCCACTTACAATCATTCCAATTTTTAAGAAGCTAAATCAAGACCCATGGATATTTGGATTATTAATTAAATGAGAATTGAAGTGGCAGAAGTGTTTGTTTTTATCTTCCATTATTCCAGCTATTTCATTTCAGGAGGAGTTCACAGTGTCTGTCAGATTATATAAAACTGCATCAATGCCAATACCTTACAATTACAGTATCCAGATTTGTTTTACTGTTTTATGTCACTGGACATCAGTTTAGCTTCAACATTTTGTAAAGCTAAGCTCCATTTTGTGTTTGTTACTAATAATTTATTGCTTAAACAACATATCTGCACAAACATTTATGTAGCCCTCTATTCCAAGATGAACTCAAAATGCAACTCAAACACTCAAGCATTTGAGATCATCTGTGGCCCTGTTACCCTAGAAAAAGCACTCAATACAGCCAGAAATAAAACTCTGCTGAGAACCAGCATTATCAGGCTTGCTGATAGAAAGTAGTTGCCTGATCTATTTAACTGCAAGAAAAGCTCTGTCTTCCCTGGACATTGCACTCCTAAAGTGGACTCCACATAGGTACCTCATAGCACTACATGAGAAAGAATGCACTAGAGTAGTTTGTAAATTAGGGCTTACTGTCAAGCAAGAACCGGCGTTGTAACCTGACTCACACTTCTTTTAGATACAGTTATTTTCATAAGACATTTTGCATGATACAAGATGTTTATAGGTAAGGGCAAAAATTCTGAATGTAACCTTGTGTAAACCTATTTGCAGAACAGATCCTGAGTAAGATGTTTTCTTACAGACAATGTTAGTGTTGACAAAAATAAAGACTCAATTCTGGCTATACATGATCTTGTTGGCAATGTATTTGGTTAGCATCGTATGTTCTTCTAGTAACATAAGATCAAGTTTCCACCCTGCAGAATGAGGCAAACTGTAGTTTGTGCTGACCTGACATCATCTTGGTTTTTCCAGCAGTCTAGGAAATGAACTGGCTACCGAGAACTCATTGACAGCTGTTTATGTCCTCAGACACTTTCAACACATAAGAGTATCTATGAGGTACACCAACAACTTAGAAGTAATGACTTTAATGTTATTAAAAGAATGTGTATGTGTATGTATTAAACATTTTTTATGAAATAATCAAAATATCAATAAATATTTTATAGGCTTTTTCTGAAATACAACTCTTCCTTTACAAATTCTGGTACTTTACCCTGTATCTGACATTGCAGATCTCGAACATAACTAGACTTTGACAGGTATTTGCAGTTATCCTTGATAAAGTCACAACAATATTGTCAGTTTCTTCCCTGCTGTTTATTTTTTATTTTTATGTTTTTCATTTACAGTAACAGAGTCTATAACCACAGTTACATCATACACTGAAGACAATTTAAATCCCTATGGTTTTGTATAGGTAACAAGCTAAGGCAACCATTGTGGTAGTCTCAGGTCTTTAAGATATGATGTAGAGGTAAATGATAAAATAAACTGTTGCTTACAGTTGGCACAAGGACCACTCCCATCAAAAAAATAAAAATCACTGACAATTGCCTTCAAACAGGAGAAACTCAGCTTTATAGGATGATGCTTACAACTTTTAGCTGGTGATAAGAAGATCAGAATAACTTAAAAACTACTTGGATCTATGTGAGAGGAAAAAGTCAGCAACTCAAAATTAATTACAAATTTTTATTGAAGTGTACATTTTATTATTCCAGTCTTGTTTAATACATCTGGAAAGCAGTTGGCTATTTATAAATCTTTTAATTTCATATCTATACAAGACAAAAATATCTATATGCACATTTAGAGTAACAGCACATGTATTGTGGAAAATTATATAGAAAGCATCTACTCACAAATGACCTCTACAGGGTGAATTTTGCCTTTCAGCCCATCTCATTCTAAGGTTAACCTCTCCTTATTAGCCTTCCACACAACTAAGACAAAACACAAACCAGTAGTCATGCTCAGTAACACTATAAATATGGAAAAACAATAAGGCTGAGAATCTTCTTCCACAAAAGCTATCTAAACTTACAGCCAAAGAGAAAGAAGGGCATGGAAGTTTGGAGAAGTCACACTCTGGAAAACTGAATTCAGAACAGTATGTGTCATAAATTACATCCTCAAATCCCAGTGATAATAAAACTTATCCCTTGACTAAAATACTGTCTTTTTTTTTTTTAAATTGAATTAGTTGTTGTTCCAGATTAAAAACTCATGGTGAATAAAAAACAAGTTTTCACGATTCACCCATAATTTCTTGAAGATACTACTGTGAATGAATGGAATCCACACTGAAAAAAAATTAGTGCAGTTCCAGTAGTCTATGCCACTACAGAGTGAGATAAAAATGTAAAAATCCTCACATTTTGCTTATTAAATATTAGTATCTTTCTAATGCCTCCATGAGCCTGGATTTATAGGGAGGAAATTACTGCAAGATGACACACACTGACAGCTCTCGTTGAAACACAAGTACAATAGCAGTAATGACTTAAATGGAATGCTTTAAAACATCCTCTATAATAAAATAAAATGGCAGTGTAAAATATATTACTACTTAAAAATGCAAAGGAAATTAAAATAAAATCCACATAAAATTTACTGTTGAGATTCACATCTGCATATAAAATCCATCCTTATTTTTCTGATTATGTATCACAAAACACAGATTTACCATTTACCATGAACTTAAGGAACAAAAACCAATATTCTAAGCAAGTACTTCATACCTCATCCCTCTGTCTGGGAATTGCACCATTGTGCACTTGTAAACTGTGTGCCTGATATAATCTGTATGTTGTACAACTACAAAATTTGTCAGATCAACACTATGAGAAAGAATTCCTATCTTCACTCTCAATTACTGGTATTTCTGTCCTGGAAATATAGCAATGGCATAGCTTCTCAAGACTCCTATTCCAGAAAAGAATAGTCTTATTCCCCTTGAGATATGGGAAAAACACACTGCTCATCTCTTTGGAAATGTCTATCTAGTCACAGGATATCTACAAATAAACACAGCTATATAAGAATATTAATAAAAAGAATTATTCATTGAAATGTAATGTGATTTCATATGTATGCGTTGTTAATGAACAACTTGTTGTGACCACATGGCCGCCATTTATATTCACATATCTCAATTCTGTATAGTATTATTTGTCTCGAACATGCCCTACCTTGCTACTAAAGATGTATGAGCATAGAAGTCCACTTAACTCGTTATACCTGGAATAATCAATTTGAAGATTTTGAGCTAAAGATATAAGAAGAAAATGCAAAGTTAAACTCTATGTTTTCTGATAAAATAATTTCAAATACTTAAATGAGAAATTAACAAATATTAAGTATTTAGAGATAATGATGAAAGTAGTTTAGCAAATGAATAAACATCAGTGAATAGACAGAAAGGGTAAGAATCAATACTTTAATGCCAACTCAATACTTTTTTGTAGCTACTCTAAAGTAGGACAGGTTAATAACATACCTATAGACATAGATGATTTTGTGATATACTTTAAAAATAAAGGTTTACTTATGAGATTTCTTTTCTTGAAAACTGGCATTTACATTCATGGTCACATTTTCATTTTTGCTCAGTATAACAACAAACCTTCACAACACTTGATGTGAAAAAAAAACTTTACTCACTTCTCTTTCTTACAAATTGAGTATCTTGCCTTCACAGGATACAACGATATCATCCCCTGGTGTCCTGTACCAATTATTTGATCACAGGTCAGACCTTCTGACTGAGCAGTCCCTTACGAGGGTAAACAGCTCCGAAGAAATGCTTTCAAATGTAAAACTGTCCACAAATTGATGCCCACCACCACACAGCAACACCCATCACTCACCTCCTCGACAAGTCAGAGTCTTATCTCATAAAATGACTCAGAGAGCAAGCTTTGAGCCAAGAAAGAAAAGAAAGGTTAAGACAACTAGAATAAGCTCCAGGATGCTTTCATTAAAAACTGGATGCTTTCATTAAAAGGGTACTATTTTATTAAATTTTATATATGAGATGAGGAGAATTCAGAAGAAGCCTTTTGTTGTTGTTATTTATTTTATTTTGCCTTTGTAGACAAGAACTTCAAAGGCATAACTTGAAACTTCTGCCTCAAGTTTAGGGATAAACTCAGACCACACTATTGCATATGACATGGAAAAAATCCATTACCAGTAGGTAAAACAGAGTGATGAAATTTGCTTTGAATTAATACATTAATTAAAGATTTAATTATGCAGCAATTTCCTGCAGTGCTTTTCCCATCTGAACTGGGAGTTTTTGCTTGCTGCAAACAGACTATTTAATACATTCCAATCTTACTCCCGTGCCTGTCAAACAAATATTTTAGGACTGTGCTCACTCATTTATTTCCTCACATATATGTGAGCATATCTCCTCACAGACACTGAGAAATGAAAACAGTATATTCATATCAAGCTGTACATTCAGTTGTCTACAGAATTTTGTTCATAGTGCAAACCAGGCAGAGGTGAAGGGGTATTTGACTCTCTTGTCTGTCACAAGAGTTATTAGAAATGTTCTGGCCTTAGACAAATCCAACTTATGCCTTCTATTTTAGAAAGTTAGTACCTCTTTTCTAGCAATTTCCAGTATTCTAATAGAAAGACATTAGGGAAGAACACTTACAGAGACCTAGATATTTTATTATAGGGCTTCGAGTCTTCTTGCTCAGAGCATATTAAGATCATTACAGATTTGAACCACAATGATCAGTCCAGTTCCCATACCTACATTTTAAATGTATCCTTTTTCTGATCAGCAGCTAGAACTGACAAATCAGTGAGTATTTCAGATTTCTTAGAGAGTATCTCTCATCAGGACCTTCACTAAATATGTAGTTACACAGCTACATTGCTAATCACAGCAACAAATGAAACTCCATAGCAAAGAGGCAAAGCATAAAAATCATAACAGTGCTTTTGAACCATTGTAGGGTGGGGAAAGGAATGTGTGAGACTACTGAATTTCTTGAAGGTCCAATATAAGCAACACACATCAAAGCTACACTTATAGCTTTGTTTGTAATACAAGGTCTCCTAGTGACATGTCTCAGAGCAATTGGGTATGATCCAATTACTGTGATAAAAACAGTTTAGCACGCCTATTCACTGTCTCTGGTATCTCTGCTTAAACGCTGTATCAGCTGTGTCAATTCTGCCTTCTCAGCTGCTAGGACAGAAAAACTTTTCTACACTGAAGCTCAGTGATTCCAAAATTCCTGACATCTCAAAATATATATATATTAATCTCTCTTCCTTGATCTCCCCCCCCCCCCCTTTTTTTTTTTTCTGCCTGGTTTTAAAAGTGTATTTGGAAGTGAAGAATCTCAAGTCCATCTATTCAGTGTTCCTTGTACCAGCATAGCTCATTTTTCACATCAAACTATATAAACAATATTTTTGCAAGTCAAAAGTTCAAGGAATTGGTTGATGATGTTGTTTGCTGAGGGATGTGGTATACGGATTTATACTTGACTTGTTTAATCTCACATGCTTCAAGAAGATGACATAAATAAATGACTTAGTAAATTCTACTAAAAAAAAACCCAAAACTCTAATATAGTTAATGATGAAATTCCCTAAATTCTAGCTAAAACAAGCCTAGTAATTTTCACAATACTCAATATATAAGAACTAATTATTAATTAGTAAGTCAATGAATCCAGTGATTATTATCCTAGTCTCAAACTTATAGTACTACTTGAGGCTCCACACTGTGTTCTACTCCTTATTTTACATTTTCCAGTCACTGCTTTCTCCCCACACCAGCCTGTACAAGATCACTCCAGTTGCTGCTCATTTCCTTTACTTATATCAGGATGCAGGAACAGAGACCTTAACATCTGGAGAGTACCAGAACCTAATTCCACTAACAGCAAGAAATTAAATGAAATCTGTGAAGGTTATAACTGGCTACCAGTGGCTGATATAGTCCCCATTTTAATTCAATGCATCTGTGAATATCTGTACTTCATGTTGTTCTTGTTTCTTACAGTTACATTTTTAACTGCATATAATAAATCAAAGTGTAGGGATATCAGCTGAGAACTCAGAGCTCCAAAATCTGGTTGGTGTGAGTATACATTACTATTTTACTTAACAAATTGCAGATTTCAGTATTTTATTCATCACTAAAATAATGTTAAAATAAATTTTATTTCAATCCAGTATAAACAAGTTTCACTCAAAACAGTTAAGCTGTATCAGCATAAAACTGGCATTAAGGATTAATCAAAAGATAATAATTTCTAATGTTTTCCCACTGCTCCTATCTTACCTTTTCCATCTGCATCACTGTTGATTGTACACTAGATGTGTTAGTGCCCTTATTTCCACTTTTTTTCAAAACAATTATTTGAGAATAGACAAGTCTAGCAGAACCTGGGCTTTCAAATTACCTTGTGCGCATCATCAAAAAAAAAAAAAAAGAAAAGGAAAAAAATATATATATGAAATGAAGAACCAGTAATAGGAAGAAATAAAAGAATTGAAAAAAATCATAGTTGCTTTCTGCACCAAAATGTCTATATCTAGAAAACATTCAAAACACTCTGAAAAATAAAACGCTTACTGTCATGAAAATGATATAACTTGCTTTGTTTCGTGAACCGGTATATTCAGAATTGAAATAATATTGCTGTAAATTATATTTAAATGTTTAAACAGGAAGAGTTAAAATTTTTAAAATCTCATGAAGAATCTAAATAGGAATAATTCAGACAGGTTTATGGGTTTTTTATGACTCTCTACAGTCAGATTCTTCAATGTGATCATATGTCCTAGTGGTTGAAGGGAAAATTAGTTACTCCTTCAGTTAATATTATAAAAAGTAAGTTGTTATTACCATCTTTCATTTCACATTTTTAGCCTCTTTTAAAAGAAACTCTTACAAGTTAAACTTAGATTTTTTAACAATACTCATTTTTGAGCTCAGATTTCTTAACAGCACTCTTCAGTTATTAATGATCATAGCTACAGGTCATGGATTTATAGTCTTACCACCAAAAACTAATGAAGCCAGAATGAAATATTATATATACTTGCCTGTGATGTACAAGCTTGGTGTATAAATTCAAGCTCATAGATTATCCGTATGTTACTCCTGCTACCATAATACTTTAGTCTAGGCAACATTTTAAAGTAGGAAAATGAATATTGTATTCCATCTATTTTATGATTGCTTTACTTATATCTTGACAAGTAATCAGGACAATTATTTTAATTTATACTGAATATGCAAATAGATCTGGCATACATTTGAAGTGTTCTGTGTTGCAATTAGAGCAGGGTGAAAACCACAACAAATTTGCTTTAATTATTTCCTTAAACTTAAAAATAAATGAACTGTGTTCTGCATTCCTCTTTCGTGCTGAATTGGATTGACACCTTGCAATTCACAATTCCCCCTGGGTAACAGTCAACAATAACTACACCAAGCAGATCAGAGTGCAGAATATGTAATTGAACATATATTTCCTCCAGGATAAAAAATCTGTTTTCCAACACTTTTGTCTTTGGGATTTAGGGAATGAAACAAGGATGAGCCAGCCCCTTCTCTTTTGTCCTCTGTCACGGTCAGTTACATGATAAAGAATAGAGTTCTCAAGGCTTCAGTTGCTTCTTACTACTTTTGTATGACTACTTGCCTGCCTCTACAGAAGAAATGCAGCATAGCAGAAACAGCTACTACTGGAAGGGATGGTAGATACCATGGTGGGGACAAGCAGAGCTCAGAATAGATCATTCACTACCTTAGCCTCCACTTCAGTGCAGTTTACATATAACCCCACTGAAGTTAGCAGAATTTTTAATAGCATGAGTTATACATAATGTCATTATAAAATGATCAGTGCAAAGTTGCTAACTTCCCCTAAATCTGTCTTCATAGGTTCATAGGTTCATTAGGTTGGAAAGGACCTACAAGATCATCTAGTCCAACTATCCTCCTATCACTATCCCTACCCAACTACTAAATCAAATCCCTTAGCACCTCATCTAAACGCTTCTTGAACAGCGCTAGGAATGGTGCCTCAACCACATCCTTAGGCAGGCCATTCCAGTGCCTGACCACTCTTTCAGAGAAAAAATGTTTCCTCAGGCCTAATCTAAGTCTTCAGCCATTGAAAACACAGCCTCTTATTTCAAATAGCACCTGAGCATTTGTCCCAACTTCACTACAAAGTTTACAGAAGATAGGTTAAGAGTCATTGGCTGATTTTGCACATAGACCCATGAAGAACACTAATAAGATCCATTATTTTGGCTGCTCTGTCAACATATTAATCTTCCTTCAGAGGGTACAAGTATAGTAAATTTCCATGGCTGTTTGTGCAATGATCACTAGACCTGTAGTATCTTGTCTGTCACTAAAAAACTAGATCATATTGAGAGAAAAAGATTTGAATGTGAACTCCCCTAATCTGTTACAGTCTTTAAAGAGGAAATATTACCTTATTTGCATTAGTTAATATGGTCTTATTTTGCATTTGGTAGGCACTGCACCATCCTTGGTAAAAGAAGTTCAACTAAATTTTGACCATTCAAGAATCATAGCAAATTTAATACAGAAAATAAAAACATGTTAATCTCCATCGGCATTTAGAACCTACTCAAGTCTATGGACTTATGACTAGTTTGTCTTACATTTGTTAATCAATATATTCCATAAAGTCTGCTCTCAAACTGTGTACCTTCTAAAGATTATATAACAGTATATTCAAGTACTGTATTGACTTACATTCACATCCTAAACAAAACTTTGTATACACATCTAAATGTAAGAAAAATAACTAGGTATCACAGACTAAAAAGCATGTATATAAATTTTTTTAATATATATTTTTCTTGTTTGGGCACTCTTCTGCCATAGTTAAAAATCCACTTATTGAATCTTAAGTAGAAACTGACAGTTGTGTTGTCTGTTTACCTTTAACACAGATTCTTAAACTTCATATAAATAATTGTATTCCTTATGATCTACCTAGCATCTATATAGCTCTCATAAAATGCTAACATCCTGCAGAGAGCTGCTCTGTTGCTGACAGGTTGTTTCCAATTTCCACCTGTTCTATTGTATTAAAATAGACAAAAGTATTAAATACATCAGCAACACCACTTGCTGTGATTGCCACAGGGATGCTAACCCGACACTGCTGAGAATTACTACAATACCAAAGATAACCCTAGAACACAGTGTGTTCCAACAAACTCATTTTGCCAAATTCTATAACTGAAGCCAAAGCCTAGCGGAAAAATAAATAAACAAATTACTAACAAAACAAAAAATGGTGAGTAAAAAATGTCCCTTTGAGTCATTTTGACATAAACTTGAGGCCCCATCTGGAGTACTTAATCCAGGCCTGAGGTAACCCTTGTTACCTTACAACCTTGTGCTAAGAAAGGTGTGAAGCTATTGGAGTGGGTTCAGGAGGGCTGCAAGTATGATCAGAAGGCTGGAGCACCTTTTCTTCAAAGAGGGGTTGAAGAAGCTGGTGCTGTTTAGCCTGGAAAAGACTTCCAGGAAATCTCACTGTGGCCTTCCAACTCCAATGAGCTTTTAATCAGGAGGGAAACCAATTTCTTGCATGGGCAGATAGCAATAGAATGAGGAGGAATTATTTTAAACTAAAAGAGGAGAGATTTAGGTTAGATATTAGGAGGAAATCTCTTAGTCAAAGGGTGATGAAGCCCTGGAACAGGTTGCCCAAGGAAGTTGTGGATGCCCCATCCCTGGAGGCGCTCAAAATCAGATTGAATGGGCCCTAGGCAGCCTTATCTAGTGGGTGTCAGAGGTGCCCATGGGAGGGGGATTAGAACTGGGCGTGTCTTTAAGGTCCCTTTCAACATAAGCCATTCTATGATTTTATGATTATTCCAAATACTGTTTGAGACTAGTGGATAGTTTCAAGCCAGAGACTGCATTTTTGAAGTGTAAAAGTGAAAGATTCTTCAAAGTGGAATTTTATTTTGGAAGTTGAAGCATTTATAACTATGTGGAGGTGTTTTTTATGTGTGTGTGTGTGTGTGTGTGTGTGTGTGTGTGTGTGTTTAATTATTTTTAAGTCTCCCAAATGTTGTTCTGTTTTTAAAAAAATTCTCTCCAGATTGAAGTTGTTATTTACATGGCCCCATTTCTATTGTTACACAGTAACGTATTTATATGAAAGATATATTTATACATAAATATGCGGTAAAAAGCTAATCATCAATTTTAATCCTGGTCAAAAAAATACATTTACTGAATAACTCAGGGACAGCAAAAATTGCTATATTAATTAATATGGAAAAATAAAATATGTATATGGATGACCATTATTTTTGTAAGATATGACACATTTATTTGCCACAACAGTTTCATCTAATATTTTCTTTCTAAAATAATGGAAAAGAATACCTGTACTACAAAGATTAACATTAAAAAGAAAAGAAAAGAAAAGAAAAGAAAAGAAAAGAAAAGAAAAGAAAAGAAAAGAAAAGAAAAGAAAAGAAAAGAAAAGAAAAGAAAAGAAAAGAAAAGAAAAGAAAAGAAAAGAAAAGAAAAGAAAAGAAAAGAAAAGAAAAGAAAAGAAAAGAAAAGAAAAGAAAAGAAAAGAAAAGAAAAGAAAAGAAAAGAAAAGAAAAGAAAAGAAAAGAAAAGAAAAGAAAAGAAAAGAAAAGAAAAGAAAAGAAAAGAAAAGAAAGAAAGAAAGAAAGAAAGAAAGAAAGAAAGAAAGAAAGAAAGAAAGAAAGAAAGAAAGAAAGAAAGAAAGAAAGAAAGAAAAGAAAAGAAAAGAAAAGAAAAGAAAAGAAAAGAAAAGAAAAGAAAAGAAAAGAAAAGAAAAGAAAAGAAAAGAAAAGAAAAGAAAAGAAAAGAAAAGAAAAGAAAAGAAAAGAAAAGAAAAGAAAAGAAAAGAAAAGAAAAGAAAAGAAAAGAAAAGAAAAGAAAAGAAAAGAAAAGAAAAGAAAAGAAAAGAAAAGAAAAGAAAAGAAAAGAAAAGAAAAGAAAAGAAAAGAAAAGAAAAGAAAAGAAAATAATAAACAAGCAACAACCATAAAAACTAAAGCAAATATGTTGAGTAGACCTAACCTAGTAAATCAAAAGTTTGGCCTGCAGTCTAAAGGAGAAAAAAAATCATCTCCCAATGAAATATCTTTCCTCTTTCACCTCAGTAGTAACTAAAGCATAAAAATTGCAATTCGTACACAAGATTTTGACATATGCACAACATTGGTGGGAATTATAAGTTTTTCCCTAAATCAAGGCTTTATAAAGCTGTTTAAACGCAAGATATATGATTTGTCATTCCTAAGATGTCCTCTTTCCCTTAGGATATGAACTACATACATAAACCCTTTATAAATGTCTCTACAGACAGATGAGAGGGAAGATGCTGAGTGTAATGATAAAGCAGTACAAAAAGAAAAACAACTTTGTGAGGAAAGTCAGTTCTGATAATAAGGCTACTTATCAAGCAAATCAGAATGCTGAACAGAATTTGAAAACCAGCAGTTGGGACTCTGAGTGTAGGCAAGTAATGTGTTCTCTGATAAAATAATCAGAAAGCTACGTTTTCAAAAAATACATGATTTTACTACGTTTTTCAATGCAATCAGTCCCAGATGATCTTTATCTCTAATTACTATCCCTAGAACTGTCTGGTAAAGGAATATTGGCATATTCAAGGACCATGTGTACATTTATATATTTTTAATTGTTCTTTTTTGAAATATGTAGTAGAATCATTTCACTTTATTGATGGTTCTTGTTACTCCTTTCATCACTGAAAATCTCTCAGTAAATAGAGTATCTTTGTCATTGTTTTTCTTCACAGGAATTAAACTATTAACCTGACTGCACAAGAAGTAGAAGGTAAGTGATGTTGCTTTCATTTTCAAAAGCATGTCTTATCTACAGCATACAAACAGGAATGATCATGCTTTGATAAATATTTGGAATGTTTAAAGACCTGTGTGTCAGTTAAGTTAAAGATATGTACTGATCTTTTTTTTCATCAGAAGCATACTGTAAGTTAGACATAGCATCATTAGGTGGTAACTGCTGTTGATTGAATATCCATATAATAAATGCCTCCTAAGTCATTCCATGTTGCAAGATATTTAAACATTTTTTCATTCTCTACTCAAATCAATTATTTCCATGTCATTTAACAAGTCTCAAGGGCTGAAAAAAATAATCGTGATATTTAGGAAGAATGGCCCTACAGTTTTGTGAGAGATTTTCAGTTATATTTTCTGGGACCTTCTCTTGACTGTAGTATAAGACAGTGTTCCAACGTAATTACTTCTAGAAATATGACAAAAAATTAGAATAGAATAGAATAGAATAGAATAGAATAGAATAGAATAGAATAGAATAGAATAGAATAGAATAGAATAGAATAGAATAGAATAGAATAGAATAGAATAGAATAGAAGAAAGTTATGAAATAGTTGTTCATATGGAGAAAAATGCTAAACACAGCAGTGATGATACATGTATATTTAAATCATGGTAAATGTGAGATTCAAAAAATGATATATACTAAAAAGTCATATGAACATGACAGCCCTTATCCGTCCCTTTTCTTTCTATTATCTTTCTTTTTTACTTCCATAGTGTCTGTTTTAGACACACTACACTATTTCTGTGGTTTCATTTAATAATCATTTTCAAATCCATTTTTCAAATGCAGTCTCCTCCTCTATTTTACAGTGTTTCAAAGCATGTATTGTTTAAAATTAAAGTGTAAACATGAAAATAAACTATTGAAACTATCAACATGTTTTCAGGGAGAACATTTTTTCAGCCTAAGCAATTTCAGAAGAGAATAGAACATAGTATCACTGAAAGAGATAACAGTCAAAGAGATTCTATTTTCATTAGAATTTCTCCACATAAAATACTCTTAAAAAAACTAAATAGTTATTGACAACATTCTACTCAAGATTTGTACTCATAAAATGAAATGAAAATCATCTTTCACAAAAAGTAGAACGGTAAGAAATGATTATGTTGTGCTTTTAATCAATATTTGATTAGAATGGTTCCTTTTAAATGCTACTCTTCTCAATTTGACCTGTGTCATCTGGCAAGTACACTTCAGTGAAATACTGAACAAAGCACTGTAAATCAAAAGAGCGATCCTCAGATGTGGAATATACACCAGTTTTCTCCTTATTTTATTAATACTGTAATACTTTTGCCTAGCACCCCAATGGATTACAAGAATGATTGTAATTATGGCCTATCTTTACAGTTAACAATGCCTGGGGATACTCTTTTTTTCAATTCTATTTTGTCTCCTTGCCATATCAGAGTTGCAAAGCTGGGAATCATTTTACGTATTTTTGTTGTATATGCTTATCAGTGTTTTGAAAGGTTACCTTGCAAGTTATGTTTGCTCCCTTATGTCACACACATGCATTATTTATGAAATGTTTGTATAACAATAGATTATTTATACTCTGATATTCCTTCCTGATCTGAAAGTCTGTGTGAAATAGTACAGGAAATAGAACAAACAGCAACCCTTATCACAAAAACCTATTACTGAAAATGAATGGAAAACACCACTTACAGTGAGAAGTGTTAAAAAAAAGAAAACAGCACTATTTTCTCCTACTGCCTTACAAAGAGAAATCTGAATTTAGGGTTCTCTACTAAGGATTTAATACTTATTTTTATGAGTGCACATGGGCAAAAGGAGATTGTGAAACATTTCTGTCTGAACAATAATCCGTTGCTGTCCTGTGTATACTTACGCTTCTCACTAGCTTTAAAGGTTAACATTTAAATAATGTGAACTTGTGAAGTTTCTCCCTAGTAATTAATTATTTCATTTAAATTACGAAAGATACTTTGTATTCATAAAATTATGTAAAATTTTACCTATACATGTTACAAAGATCTTTTTCGTGAAATATTAAAGGATATAGTAAGATAGTGTTCCAAGGCTACCATACACAAACACCTAAAGAAGATCTCATTCTTTTGTTCACCTTGAGTGTCAACAAAGAAAATAAAAAACAAAAACTCCTCCTTAGCAAATAGATGCTTAGAGCAGCTGAATCACAGCTGGACTGAGAACCAGCTGTGTAAGCAGAAAGCACATGGGTAATGGAAGTACGCATTTGTAAATCTACTTGTGACTGCCCATTAAAACCCAGCCTCCAAGCAGAAGCAAACAAGGCACTACACAAATGGAAGAACAGACTGAATGACAAGAAATTGATGTAAAACAGAAACTACTTTCAGAAATCAAAGAAAAGAAGAAAAATTAATATTCCAGGAACAAATCTGCTAATAAGTCTATCATAATAAAATTTCTGTACATACAGCTTCTGAAAAAATAGTGTGTACTTATTTTCATCTTAAGTCCTGACAGTCTTAAACAAATAAAAATCTCTAGTCTTTCATCTATGTGTTTAGTTCACCTATCTATCCCAACTTTCCATCACTCTGACTGACAAAAGAGTATGGAACATTTACACAGAGAAAAATTCAAATTGGACTTATAAGGTCCTCATATAAAATTAGCACAACCTGTGAAATACTGTCCCCTGTTTGAATCTGGCCAACAATTTTGCACAGGTCAACATTTGGTGACTATAAATATAACCAGTAGATTTAAGTTACAGTATCAATACTAATTTGTTTTTTCTGAAACAACGCATTATATCTGAGTTATCTTCAACTTGTACTGCTGAAGCTGTTAGAACTTGCTATAATACTTTTCACATATAAAGATGACGAATTCTTCTTTAAGCTGGTCTATGACATTCTTCAGTGGTTTAATTCTACAACTACCCTGCTGTATATCAAGGAAACATTTGAACCCACACACTTCAGTGTTAAGAAGTTCTTTGACACTGCATATCAGATAATGTTGCTGTTGTAGGCAGAAATGCTTCTCACGGAGAAAACTCACAAAAGATTAGTTAGAGGTATCTTGTAACATTCACCAGACCAACAGTTATTTTAGTATTTTAAACTAAATATAAGAATGAACCAGGCTATGATCCCCTGATTCAGGAGATCATACTCCTCAAATTCGTACTCAAATAGGTATGCAGGTAAAAGGAAAATGCTATTTAACAATACTAAAGACATCATCTAACTGAATATGTAGTTCAATTATAGTTTAACTAATGGAAAATATATAAAATTTACATTAAGATGGCTACCTATAATCAAATATATGAAAAAACTCTCCTTGTACACAGATTAATTAAATTTCTGAATAGAAATATAGCTTTTCTCTCTCAAAAGTGTAATGGTTATCCTTATCTGCTTTATTTTATATGTTAATAGATGATTAAGCCGAAATTGTATTAAGAATAAGCATAGTTAGATAATACCTTTTAAGTGCCATTTATTTCTAAACTGTTTAAAGCACATGTACTATTTTACTTCACTTTGGCAGCAACTTCTATTGATGAAATTAGATCAAGATCCATATTTTTCATGCAGATATAAGAAAAAAAGACTAAAGACAAAGTAACCTTATTTTTAAAACCCTGTTTGCACTCTTTGCATCAGTCCACTTAAGAAAAAGAGACAACTCTGAGAGCGTCATATAAGATTCTTCACAGAAGCACAGAATCACAGAATTGTAGGGGTTGGAAGAGACCTATAGAGGTCAATTAGTCCAACTCACCTGCCAAAGCAGGCTCCCTAGACCAGGTTGCACAGGGAAGCATCCAGGAGGTGGGATTCTTACTTAAAAGCAGAAAAAAACATGTAATCTATTTTAGAGTTTAAGTTTACTTCAGACTCCTAATAAAATGCATTGAAGAAACACTAAAGATTTGGAATGCAAGGTTCCCTCTGCTGTCAAAAGAGAGAACAGCATTTTCCCCATCTATATTTGTAAATAACTTGAACCAGATAATGAAAAGAAAAAAAGAAAAAAAAAAGTACAAAATTCACTCTACCTTTCAGAGCTTCTTTATTCAGGAAAGTCAGCCAAATGAATCACTCAAATATTTAACTGATAAATACTCCTGTCTTCAGTCCTCCTATTCAAACTTATGAGGGAGACATTGAGAAATTTGTTAGCTAACAAGGGAGGAAGACCGTTCTAAGGTTCGTATCTATAGTATTAGGAAGGACACCTAGCATATATATGGCTGTTGTACACCTCACCGTTTGAATTGATTCATTTCTTCTCTCACAGCAACAATTTAAGGATTAGAGTACCAAGCATTCCTGTTAGGTTACTACAGCTAAACACACCTGAAAGGATGATACTAAACTGATAGAGATTGCTCACACTTGCTGAATGTCTTTTTCAGTAAGAAAGCAAATGGAACATATATGAATGCACTCCCTATGTACACCCAACTCAACCCTCTCTCTTTCCCTTCAGAATCCATCTTTTTCTTTTTTGACACTGAATCTTCTGCTTCTCTTTAGCAGTATTTAATAGGGAAGAGAAGGGTGGTCTGAAGGGTCCTGAGGTGCTACAAGCACCTTAATAAAAGAGCCAGGAGAGAAATTATTCATGTCTGATCTTCAGTGTCACCTTGACTTTACTGGATTTCAGAAAGTTCATATAGGAGCTCAACTGCAAAAGGAAACAAGGCTTCATTGGTTCTTTGGCACACAAATTTTCCTTTCGTCCCAGCTATGGAGAAGAACTCAGACTGTCATCATAATTTCTAAGAGACACCTATGAAACATGCATTATTTATGGAAATAAGACAAGTTAGCCTGGTGAAGAAGACAACAGCTGAACGCCCCAGCATTTATGGGAAAGTTCTCCCACACCTGGCAAGAGGCATATCTCAATGACATGAGATGAATCAAGAACTATGTTGGGACAGTGGCATTATAGAAGACATGACAGCATGGCAGTAGACTGAAAACAAATTCAGCTGTGCTTCAGAAAACTGAGGCATATCAGTAAAAAGCACTGTTTACTCCTGATACGTTCCTGACAGAATGTGTTATAATAAAAAAGAGCAATCCTGAAATCAGGAAATGACAAAATTTCAATGTGATATAATATGGAAATCTATTTTTGTCCTGTTTTTATTTATTTTAAGCTTGTTTAACAGTCATTTAATCGTGTTCTCTTTCTCTTCCTCTTTTTTTTTTTTAATACAAAAACATATGTCTTTTCAATTTTAGTCTGAAGGCTGCATTATTGGAAAACCATTCTTGGAAATATTAAGAGCATTTTTACAGGAACTTTTTAAATTCTGGACCTTTCAAAAACACTTATAAGACAGGGTTTTGTCTTGCTATTAACATAACAGAAGATATGGACTGCAAGACAGAATTCCTCTTTACAGTTACTGTTCCATCATAAGGTTGTTAGAAATACCTTGTCATGAAAAATCCCCTTCATTTCTTTGAATATTTGTGATTGAGAATGTTCCAAGATTAGAAAAATGGAGCAATTTTCTATTTCTACTGCAAGATATGTTTCTGTCACCCAGATTATCTGTTTGCTTTCAGATATCACCGGTAGCTGAAATATTTTCTGCTAGTCTTCTTATAATATTTTTGCAAGGCTAAATTTGGAAATAGAGGGTAAGGATGAAAACTCGCCTCTTACATACAATTGGCTATTCATATGAAGTAACTATCCTGTAGAAAGAATTAAAGGTGTAAAATACATCCCTTTCTTAAGGCAAGACTGGGTACAAGGGTGGCTTTTGGTAGTGGCATTCTCATAGCTGTAATTCAGGTAGCAGTTTACACTTGAGGAAGAAAGATACATCTCTAATTCTTCTAACCTTTCTATTTGTCTTTCATTACATTTATCAAGTCTTCTACACAATATTTGAGCAACTGAACTATTTAGATAATTCTAGAGATCCTGAAAATATTTTTATCATGGCCACAAGCAAGAAAATAAAAAAAAATGGCCAATGAGAATTATTATAAGCATAAAACATGTTAAGAATTGTATAAATGAGCCACAATTCCAAATTATTAAAAATAAAAAGTAAAAAGCAATGTGTTAGTTCAGTACCAGTTTTTTTTGTTTCCCTTTGTTTTCCCAGAGTAAAACCATAAGCTTGGTACTAAGTGTGAATACAAACTCATTCAGGAACAACAACCCTATTCCTTAGTGTGCAATAGCAGCACTGACAGAAATAAATGGAATTTCGATGGATATAGTATGTTTTATTCCTGGGGATGATTTTACCTTCTTGATAGTTCAGAGAAGATCTTTTAGCTTTTATACACTAATCCCAGCAGGTATGTCTGAATCTCATGCAGTACAGTACTTCAGTTCCTTTATTGTCAGATATCTACTCTGTAGACATAGCTACTACTTCTGATATTTGATCTAATAATCACGTATTAATCTGGCACATGGGTTTATTAAACAATAGATATCATGAAAACAGCATGATATGCCATTGGACTGAGTCTGTTTGGAAAACTATTGCAACTTTCTCAGTTCAAGAGATATTACTATCATGTAGTCAAAGATGGCATTGTTTCATGTATCATAGAAGATACTTGTAGGGTCAGAAAGCATAGATTCCATTTTTTCACAGCCAAGCTACCTGTACATTCACTGTAATGTTTTACTGGCACAGTCTTTGCTTCTCAAGTCTGAGAAGGTGTCAGTAAACATGTGCTATTCTATTATATTTAGTTTATGTTACTCTCCCTGGAAATGGAAAATTAGTCATGATAAATTAAGACCCAAACATTCAAGTGCTATGCAAACTGTTGTAATACACTGAGTATTAAAACAGACAAAATGTAATATGCTCTGCATAGCAATATGTTAAATTTCAATAGCTGCAAATACACCGTGACTAAACTAAGAAACAACATTTCAAAGATTCACTCTTATGAATTTCACTTCAGGTAAACATTTTTGTTAGAACAATTACCACATACATTTTAATTATGAGTAATGCATTTTATGTAATTCTGAGTATTATAATGTTGGGAGACAATACCTTCATATCGTAAATATAAAGATCTGTTTCTCTCCCTTTGTTATAACTCAGTTTATAAAGTCAGGCCAAAATAAAACAGGGTGTGTAAAGGTGGCAGAATACATCCTATAAACTTTAATTGCAGACCTGGAAGTAATTTTTTTTATGACAGTTCATAGAAAATGACTTGTCAGCCACATTAGGCTGAAGAAAAAATCCAACTGTAATTTGGCCAATTAATTCTAACCTCTTTTCTTTACTTGTAATTATTTCTCCCATATCCCAAAACTTAGCTTAATAAGATCTATCCATCATGGTGCAAGTCATACAGTATTTCTGTCACTGGGATTTTTTGGCCTTTGTCTTTCTTCCTTTCAGAACCTACCTAGAGAGAATTCATAAAAGGAAGAAGTGTTCTAAAAAGCTGAATGAGGGTTAAAGGTAAAACATTACTATAGTTCCAGATTATTTATTTATTTCTGTGGCTAATAATTCCCTGAACTTGATTTGCTTTCCTGGAAAAGACATTCATACTATTCACTTGTAAGTTGTGAGCCATCTGGTTGGACGATATATTTATAATTTTCACCTAGCTTTATGGTGCACATAACAGCTAAGGTGTTTTCTTGTTTGATTGTTTTGGTTTGGATGGTTTAGTTTTTTCCCCTCTTTTGCTCTTTGAAAGAGATCTGATCTTGTGATCACTGTGAGTGATCACACCTATTTGTATAAAGTGTTTACCTCAGTGTTCAGCTATACTGCAGAGGAGATGGATACATCAAGTTATGATTATTTATGTTTAAAAAAGACCAATAGAAAAGATAGTAGAAGTGAATGATAAAATTATTCACAAAAAAGACACAAACAGAAGGTCTGCAGTTAGCCTGTCACTCATTCCCTTAAGACCTGGTTCTGCAGAATGATGAATATTTGAACTACTCAACTATTTGAGCTCCTAAAGCATGCTTTCTTAATTAATATATATGTATATATCACCTGCATATTGCTATAAATATACCTGAAATACAAAGATTTGAAAGTTTCAGATAGACGTTTGCTGTTCTGAGTTGTGTTGTCACAATTGTACTGTGTTCAAGAGGATCACATTTCTAATATGTAATTATTCTGTTTAGTTAGGATAAAAGGAAAAAAAATAAATAAAAATAAAAATATTGAGAAAGGTCCAACTAAAGCTAGGCAACAAAGTCTCTCTGCATATCTCCAAGAGTTACTGCTTCCAATATCTGCTTCAGTTCTTAGCACCAAGTTTCAACTAGAACCAAAACTCCAAACCCCCATCTGGATTCTGCTCATAGCAATATAAAAATATCTCAACAGACACCTTCCTATTAGCATAAGAATTTTAACTAATGAGTTGAAACACCTGCAGTAATTTCCACCTGTCCATCCTGACTGCTCTTGCTGATTGCTGCATCTGCTTCAGGAGTTGATCAGCTGCATGGGAAACAGTGCTGAGCTGCTGTCATTCACTGCAGCGTGACTGGATTGTTCATCATCAGAATGAAATCTGGAGCTACTCAGGACCTGTTTGGTCACATTCGTTCACCCTCACACTAGGAATGGAACATTTGGGAGAAGGGCAGGACAGATAACAAACCTGAGAACCAGAACAGCCTTTACCACCCACTCGAGAGACAAGAATTGGAGCTACAGGCTGAAGTATTTATTTCCATCTACAGCCTTGTCGATCCTTGTCCCTATCTACTGTCAATTTAGAAGAACAACTGATTTACCCACAGAGTTGCTTGAATTCAGGCACACTAAGTGGTTCTTGATACAACACACTTTAGAGACTCTGAATCCCTACCTGAAAACCAAATCCAAATGCCTGTCTGAGACAGTCTAAATGTAAGGTGAAGGAAGCTGTTGCAGACCAATGAAGAGTAGAAAATATGATCCCTAATTGTTACAATTACTGTGTAAATTTGTCAGGGTTGCTCTGAAAAAAAAAAGAAAAGCCACAAAACAAATAAAAAACAAACTACCAAGAAACAAGCAAACAAACAAAAAAAAACCACTGCCTAATGTAACAAGCATGAATTCTAGAAACAGCAATAGTTAATATCATTAATGGTACCTCAAGAGCTTTGAAAACTCAGGATGTTTTTTTTCCTCAGAGTTCTCTTATTTTCTACATACTAAATACATTGATTAAATTGCTGTCCACAGATGCCAAAGCACAATTAAAACAGAAAAACTCTACAATCAGCAGCAGAGGAACAAGTCCTGGCATATTTAAAATATACATTCATTTGTCTTCATTGCCTTCTATAACCCATTCCAAGAAAATGGAAGAGTCACTGATGTCATTTTTCTGGGCTTCAGTAAGGCCTTTGACAGGGTCCTCTATAACAGCCTTTTCTGCTACTTGGATAGATAGGGAATTGATGGGTGGACTGTTCAATGGAGAAAGAACTGTTTGAGAGATTCTATCTAGAGGATGGTAGTCAATGGCTCAATGTCTGGATTGAGATCTGCAATGAGTGGTGTCCCTCAGGAGTCAGTACTGGGACCAGTGTTCTTTAACATTTTCATCAGTGACTGCTACACTGGATTCAAATGCACCCTCCCCAAGTTTGCAAACGACATCAAACTGTGTGGTGCGGTTGACGTGCCCAAGGAGTGGGATGCCATTCAGAGAGCCCCAGCAGTGGGCCCAGGTGAACCTCATGAGGTTCAACAAAGCCAGTAACAAGGTCTTACATGTGGGTTGAGGCAACCCCCCACTACCAATGCAAACTGGGGATAGTAAGGATGGAGCATTGCCCTGCTGAAACAGATCTGAGGGTTTGGTAGATGGAAAGCTGTACATGAGACAGCAATTTGCCCTCACAGACCAGAAAGCTGGGCTGCATCAAAAGCAGCTTGGTCTGCAGGGTGACAGAGGTAACCTTGACACTTTACTCTGTGTTGTTGAGGCCTCACCTGGAGTACTGCATCCAGATGTAGAGCCTTCAGTACAGAAAAGATGTGTACCTGTTGGAGCACATTCAGAGAAGGGACACAAAAATGATCTGAGGGTTGGATCTCCCATGTGAGGCGAAGCTGAGAGAGCTGGGGCTGTTGAGCATGGAGAAGAATCCTCACAGAGACCTGAGAGTGGCCTTTCAATGCCTAAAGGGGGACTATAAGAAAGGAGAAAGATTCTTTAGCAGGATCAGTTGTGATAGAACAAGGGGAAATTGTTTCAGACTAGAAGAGGGGAGATTTAGACTGGATATAAGGAAGAAGATTTTTACAATAAGGGAGGTGAAGCACTGGAACAGACTGTCCAGATAAGTAGTGGAAGCTCTATCCCACTGGAGACATTCAAAGTCAGCCTGTAAGGGGCTCTGAGGAACCTGATTTATGTGTAGGTGTCCCTGTTCATTGCAGGGGTGGGGTGGGCTAGATGACCTCTAAAAGTCACTTCCAACTCAAAAAATTCTATGAATCTATAAGAATCATGAGTGCTGGAATTGATGAACTTTGAAGGAGGTGGTTAGGAGAAAATTAAATATTTATTCTAGACGTTCTAGATTCAGGATCATGACAAAATAAGGTCACGTGTTATTCAGTCATCCACATACTCACAAATAAATGAAATAAGTTAAAACAAAAATAAATAAATAAACCACAACAAACACAGAGTAATACTGAATCCTCATTCTTTTTATAAATATAGGTGTTGAAAATAAATCAAAAAAGAAGAAATAGGAATTACAAAAAAGCAAACGGTGTAGTCAATTGTTATTGTACCTTTTCAACAAGCTTATCCTATTTTGCTTCCCTATCCCACGTCCACAAGATAGCAGGAGCATGGCAAAATAGACTTTAATTCTCAGGTCTTAGTAGCTAGCCAATTATCAGTAAGGGAATGCAGATGAATATGCAGACTATGATATCCAAAACTGCCAAACAGCTTTTCACCAACTGCAAGGTAAGAGCACAGGTCCTGAGAAGAGATAAGACAGAGGATTTAATCCTCTCATGACCATGCTTGTTCACAGTAGCATTTCTCAAGATATATTCTGTACCGAAGTCAAGCTTCCTGCAGTGCTATTGTCATTTAGTTGATTTCAAAGCTCTACTCCACTGCTCACTCAGCAATCCCATCAGTCAATCACAGCTTTCACAGCTTTTTCACAACTGCTTCATCCTTTTCTCTTTCTTGGCTAAAGATGACTGTTCTACTTCATTACATGAGATGGCACCCTACTCTACAAAAATTGTAGCTCCAGTTCATAATGTAGATAAAATTGACTAAATCAATTATTTACTTATTGTCACTTATAATCTACTTTTCTTAAGGTTTTTAAGATTAAGATTTTTAAGGAGAATGACCCACTTTTTTTCTTTTCAAAATTAATAGTTGTCACATTGCTCCTGATGGTAGATACAAAAAAATGAATTAACAAATAACTATTTGTAATTGGTAATGAATTTGCAAATTAAAATGACATAATAAAGGAAAGGGAAACATCAAGCTCTTACAGGTTTTCAAAAGGTAATGAAAACACTTGGATGTATAATGCCAATAGAAAATTTGGAAAAGCTTTTAAACAGCTCAACTATTAGTACTCCTGTAAGTATGGAGATGATGAATCTGGCAGGTTTTTCCTCGTGCTGCTTAGCAGTGAGGTCATATAGCTCATGTCAGACTACCATTCTTCTACTCAGAGAGAGACTCAATGTAGTACAACATAAGGGCTACTGTCTGACTAGTTCCAGGCAAAAAACTAGTAGGTAAAAGATGTATAGAGTACCGTATGCTCTAACCACTGACATATCCATACTGTTCAAGATGGTAGCAGCAGAGCCAAGGTCTCCAGTTGAATTCAAAAATTATCAGACAAAACTATTAAAAAAATAAAAGAACAAAATAATAATAATAAAAAAGATTAGGTAAATATCCTGTAAAAATAAATGAAGATAGTAAAGTGTTTCAGAACATCTAATACAGCCTGCTTTCTATTTCCAATGCAGAAGCATCTTTCAAGCCTAAGAGAACATGTATTATTATATATCTCTCCTTAAAACAGGGTCAGTACAGACAAAATAGGTTTTTTGGTGTTTGTTTTGTTTTTTTTTTTTAAATCAGAAACAATTATTTGCCATATAACTTTGAATATAGTCAAAGTCCTATTAAACCACAGTCAAGTTTTTCTGTAGACTAAATATTTTTGAAAACAAACAACAAAAAAGCTATTTATATTAGGACAATTTTGTCATTCCAAAAATAAAATAAGTGTAAAAATGAAGAGAACAGTTCTCTTCTTCATGTATTAAGAATTAGAAAGTACATATTTTCATTAAATAGCGAAAGAAAGAGACAGACTTTATCTGCAAACATATTAGAAACTACTGACAGGATTTTGCAAAATTCTGTGCCACCACAGTATACTTTTTACCTGAACACTTCAATTCTCACTGAAGTAAAAAATTTGGTTTTCACAGGGATATTTTTTGTATTGGCTTCATGAGGGCAGACTTAGGTCAAGAATTATTAAAACTATGTTTCATTTTTCCATTTTGAACAAAATATGACTTTGCACAGTCAGTTGGCCATTCAAAATTCTGTGAAACAAACAAATAAATCCAGAATGGTAGTTGTTTTACATGCATATGTGATATTATTCTTACTTTATCAAAGACAGACAATCTCAGTTACCTCCTTGCTTCCACTTGAGAAGGAACACATTGAGAGCATTTTTAGAATTCCCCTGACTACTGTAATTACTGTTTATTTGCTTCCTTACCTATGCAGAATAGTTATGTTCCTATCAGATACCACTGATGATCATAAAGAAGCAGAACTACTATTACGATCCATGATTCACACAAAAAAAACCATTAAATACCTATACAAGTATAAAAAACAAAAGAGAAGATAAGTCTGCTTAATAAAAGTCTAAATAAATACATTACCTTGGAAATTTCTATCATGCAAACTAATTTCATCTCTGTTAGAAGGAACGAGATCACTTTCACTACACCTCCAGTCTTTCAGAGGGTGACTCGACAACTTACCAACTTTTCTCATGTCACTTTTTGGAAGACCTTGTCATTAAGTAGTGTGCCCTTTCACAGTTCTAAATCAGAGTCTGTTTAGAGTTTGATCACCAACCATCTATGTCCTTCCCCTGGAAAGTTTAGCTGTTGCTTCCAAATATCTGGCACTAATTCCTTGTACTCATTTGTGAGAAAACATCTGAATAGCACAAAAAAAAAAAATCAAGAACTAGCCTTTCTTGAGCCAATTATGTTATGATTAACAGCACGTTATCTGGTCTAAAGGATTCAATCTGAATAAGATACAAACTGTATTTACAAAATAGTGAAAAAATGCTAGCGCCTTGGCTCAGTCTAGCAAACATTACCTTCTTATTCTTTATTTATTCTTTTATTTATTTATTTAAAAATACAAAATGTTGAGATCATTTGCTGAATCTGTTAGCTTTGCTCCCCGAGAAAGTATCACAAGTTAAGAGAAACAGGCACGACCAGTGTGAATTTATCAATTTAAATGTTACATACGGAATCATATTATATGTATGTAACACACACAATACAATAGAACATAACTTCATACCACTAAACCATTTCTGCATGTTTTTCCTAGCCCAAACTGGGATGAGAAACAAAAACGTGCAAAATTTCCATTCATAAGTTTAGATTATTCATTTCAGACATTTCCTTCCATAATATTTGGGAGGGGGATGGAGGAGTTAAATATAGGCATATATTTGAAATATTTTAACACTTGAATGTGGTATTCTGCCTTTAAAATCTGATGGGCTTTTTGTTTTATTTGGCTGCTTAGTTTACAGAAACTATTCATTTGAAAGTGTGGTTCGATGGTTTGTTTGTTTTCTTTTCCTGAGAGAGCAATTAACACATCAACATCTTGCTAACTGAGCGGGCAAAAAGCATTTTGATGATCTGGTGCTTAGTTCTCTGGGGGAAGGTGGAGAAAGGCCTTTGAGAAAAAATTTACTTCAGCTACAACCAGGGACACGAGATAGTTCAGAGCCATGGAAATCTCCATAGGCAGACACTTAAAGCTGTTCTACCATGTATGAAATGCAAGTAGTGGCAACTTCACAGAGGTGGTTCTCTCTAATATCTTGAACATCCTGGAGTCATCCCAAGGTCGGTTGAATTAGTTGAATAACATATTTTTGCTGGTTAAATGTGTGAAGAACATGCATCTTTAACGTATGTGTAACAATATAAATTAATTATTGTGAGAACTATCTTACAGTTCTGTTATCCAGGCTTTTCTGAGATTTGTATTTTCTCACAAGATGATTTTTAGTTGCTAATTAGATATAAATAATTACAATAGTGAAATCAAAATACTGGTTTGAATGAATTTTTTTAAAAAGTTCTCTACAAAGCAAAACATATTTTCTATTATTATCTAGAATCCTTTCTTGCACTGTTGCCCAGAAACAGAATTATCCCTCTTCTGGATTAAAGATGCACTGGTGGATTAGTCTACCACTGATGACAACATAATACATCCTTCCCAGAGGCTTAAAATGAAAGGATGTCTGTTAACTACAGAATATGATAAAATAACAACAAAAAAGCCCTTTGACACAAAACTATGTTTTAACACTAAATATCATTGTGTATGCAGTCAAAGCAGTTTGTGAAACAAAGCCCCAGGTTCAGTACCATTTATCAGTTATACTCCTTTCATAGTCTGTATCACCTATAAAACTAGAATGACATGAGACTGATTCCTATGAGGATTAGCCATCATTATTATTCTGAGCTTTAGCTACCTGAATAACCTAAGCACTACCACCTGGATAGTTTAAATGAAAACAAAATTTGCTTTTATATTTCTACCTAATACTTAGATAAGTGTATTTATATATACACACACACACACATTTTTAATAAAGAAATGCAATTTTAAAAAAGATACCAGTTAAAGAAGGAATATTTAAATATTTAAATCAAGGGGTGTTTTGTTCTGTTTTCTCGGTGCTTTTTTTTAAAGGGAAAAAGAATGTTTCAAAATAACAAAGGAGATGATCTATTTCTGAAGATTTTAAATGTAACTGTGATGTGAATTGATACACATAACCTTGTTTCAAAAAGAGTTTTAAAACATCTGTTCACTCTAATCCTCTAAAAGCGATGTCATTCCATGAACTGAGAGTAGCACCAATTTTCCATAGAACTGTACCACCCTCCATCAATTCTATTAGCTGTATTAGATGCCAGACTGAGTGATTCATAAAAAATCCTCCTTATGAACTTCTGTGAATATTTCATGTGCTGATAGTTGTACAACAACAACTTCTAGATTAGGCCTGTTCAACATTTAAGCCAAATTTTTACATTCTACTTGTAAAGCAACTCATAATTTGCCCATAATAAAATATAATGTATAGTTTTTTCCTTGAGGTACATAGAAAAATAATTAGGAATTAAAAACAATGTATAAAAATATAGACCAGTTGCTAGCATTATACATTTCTAAAACAGACAGCTGTGTCAGTTTCTTCTTGCTTAAGGAATGGTCCAATTGACATTAGGAAAATAAAAATTGTTGCTAAAAGAATACATATATTTTTCTCATAGAATTCAGTTAGGCAAAAAATTTCTACCACACTTGTCTGTTCATGTCACTGAAAACACAAGGATTAGACATTTTCTGAGTGTGATTTTTGTTGCTGTTTGGGTCTATGATTTGTTGTTATAAAAAAGTTAACAATAACAAAGCACCTGTCCGTCATCACTAATGTTGTATGTTAAATTCGATCTTGAAAATAAAATGAAATAACCTGGAACATATTTGTGTACAGATCTCATAAACTGCATGTTCTGTTTTTTTTGAAACGAAGCCATTGTAAAGGGGGATGGTCCTTAGCATGAAGCAGGGAATAATTGCTTTTCTGGCAAACAACAGTATCAACAACAAGACTCCTATTAGAGTATCACGCTTCAGTATGCAGTAAATAATACTCATGTGCTTTATAGAAATAAAAAGAGTGAAGGGTTGAGAGGAATGGACTGAGTACTATATTCAAATAAATTTATATGAATTTGAAGGTACATCTAAGTACTCCTAAGAGGGATGTCTTTATAATCAAGTATCAATTACATGCAGATCTGAATTATTAGCTGTGTATGCTCAGATAAGCAGAGTAGTTATAAAGCAGTTCTGCATTTCTCTGCAACTGATCTTAGTGAATATATCATTTTCCTTACACAACTTACTAATACAGTAATTAGAGTTCAGCTGTCTTAATCACATGCTAACTGAACCATTGAGACAATGTGAACAGACACATAACCAAAGAGGTAGCAAGCCAGACACACTGCAACACTTTCACTCAAGAAAGAGTTGACAGCAACTCAATACTAGAGTTTTTATTCCACTTTGGATTTCTGAAATTTTTTTTTAGAGGAATATTCCATAGTACACGTTTTATTTTTAATTTTAAAATGTGTGGGAGCCTAATTAGGGAAGAAGCAAAACTCAAAGCAGGGGCATCTCCTAACCCACAGCCGGAAAGGAGCGAGCCAGCTCCCAGCGGCGGAGCCAGCCCCTGGCCGCGGAGCAGCACCAAGGAGAGCGCCACGGGCAGAGATCCGCACGGCGTGGCACCCTCCGCTCCCTGCTGGCTCTGTCCAAGGTGCTGCAGTCGGACGCACCCTCTGAAGGGTCCCTCTTTGTTCTCCACCAAACCCTTCTACAGGAATTGAACGTTTTTTTAGAGATTGGACGATAAAATAAAAAAAATAAGGAAAAAAAAAAACAACCAAAAACACTTCTAAACTCCCTGGCTGGGGAAGCCCTAGTGCAGCACACAACTTTGCTGTAGCAAGCCCGGTGCCAGTAACAGCTCGGCTTCTGGCACCAGCCCTCCCGGAGCCCCCCTAGCAGGGAACTGGGAAGAGAAGCGTACTGAAGCATCCTCTATCCTCTTCATTTGAAAAGCTGAGAACAAGCCAGGCAGGAGACTGAGAAGACTGGGAGCCGCCTCGCCTCCCCCTTCTCATAGCCGGCTTCTGGTACCAAGGAAACCCCTCGAAAGAGGAGGAGGGAGCCAGGAGACTCCCATCGTAAGTGCAGTCCTCCCCATTCAGTTCCTTTCCTGGACACCCGGAGCTGAAGCCCCCTTCCCCTGCCCGAACTCACGTGTGCCGTCAAACCGGGTGGCGATGGTGTCGAGGAAGGTGTTCTGGGGGGCCAGTAATCCCTTCATAACAGGCATTTTTCCAGCGCGATGCAAGGTTCCCCATCAAAGTTTGCCTACGAGGGTGGTTCGAGAAGAAAGTGCAGAGGGCGCCCGGGGGAAAGGAAGGAGGAGGCAGAGGGAGGGAAAAAAGGACGGGGACGGGGGAGGGGAGGAGGAGGATGGGGATACCACCGCGCCGCGCCGCCCTCGGCGCCGGGAGTCCCCCGCTCTGCAGATCCCGTCCCACCGCCCCCAGCTCCCGGCTGCCGGGCGGGGCGGCCGCCTTACAGATTCTTATCTCTAGAATACAGGCAATGCCTTAGGCTCGAAGCACACGCACCTCGCTTTGTAAGTAACAACATCGCGGAGTAAAGATTAGGGCATTACTTTTCTTAAAACAGAATCACTGTGTTGTAACATAAAGTAATTGCCTCTGTAGATGTTCACTGGAGAGACTAAGACATGGAGAATGCTCCATCACCTGGGTGGGTAGTCTCAAGAGTCATTTGTCCATTGAGGGTCTGGGTTTTTTTTCTTCTTTAAATCTGTGGGATAGGCATTTTCAAAATCAGTGTATTTACTTTCTCAAACATCTTTTAGAAAATTTTCCCTGAAAAATTCCTAGAATAAAGATATTCTCTTAGGTAACCAAAGAGAATAGACACATGCTAGCCCAGGGGGTCTAATGTGTAGATTTGGGAAGGAAGGGAAGAAAAAAAATGAGAAAAGGGAAAAAGCAGGCACAGAAACTGCTCTCACATCAGGATGAGTGATTTGCTCAGGCTCAATATCACGGTTCTTTGAAATCTAGCAGACAACACCCCAAGGTACAGTCATTACTGCTACAGTAAGTGAAAAGGCAAGATTTCCTTCTTGTTCTTTCAGGACCCCAAGAGCCTGAAGAGAAACGGGAGTACACTCCCTATTCTACAGACTCATTGTGCATTATGAAGGGGATTCCTGTTCCTCTCCTGCTGTTTTACAATAGTTGTTTTTATTTTTTTTTTCTCCAAACTTTTTGGGGGTTCTCTTTCTCCAGAAGGGTAGAGGACCGATTCCCACTCTTAGGATACAATACAGAGAGATGCTGCTGAACAGGCAAAAAGGGCCTTCCTTTACACCAAATTGTTAAAAAAAGGAAAGAAAATGAAAACAACACCAAAACCTTAGAAAATGCCACAACATCTATGCGTCAAAATAAGTCACATGGCTTTGAAGAATACCATAATTTTACTGAGATCACATGAATCTCTCTAATTATCCTGGTACTGTAAGTCTGCTGATCTAAAGTCCCCAGTTACGTTTTCAGACACAGAATACAAGAACAGAGACTACTGTACAGTCACTACTAGTTTGTAACTCTCATAACAAAACTAGCAGTTTTTCAATCAATTAATTAACTGCATGTTCATGGGAATACTTTTACTCTCCTTGAAAATTATTCATCTTCTCTTTAAAATGTGTGAAATATCATAGTGAGTACCAGCATTTCTTATTTTATTTTTTCAAGGATATTTTCATATTCTGCAATTCACTATGACCAGAAAACCCAAATTAATTTATTTTTATAGTGTGTTATTTAGTGTCATTGGTTGGTACCACATGAATAACTACTAGTAGCAAGGTTTCATAGAAGTTACAGCATATACCCTGTGGCAAAATAAAGAAATATATAAGTCTGCACCAACACCTGCAACAATCCAGGCAATATTTTCACTTCTGTGGTTGCTCAGCAATTGAGGTCTTCAAGGCAAATCTGAACCGTTGAATTCTGCAAAGGGGTTTGTATATGTACTGTAGTTGTGTTCTAGCTTTCATTTGCTTACTATGACCAACCCTAAATGGCACTCAGGTAGGGATACTGTGAAGCTGAAATGAATATTTCTCTCAATCCCACTACAGGCAGTCAGAAGATAGAAACCTGTATACTTATAAATATAGAAATATATTCCTTGATTTTGACTCATCAAAAATACCATTAAAGGGGGAAATAAATACTGCCATTTTCTAGGGCAGTTATATCACTCCCTAATAATTCTGTTAGCTCAGAGATGGCTAATATTTAACTTGCAAACACACAACCACAGTCTCATCAATAAACATCATACTATATTTTGAGAGCTCTGAGATAGACTTCAGAAAGTTTGGAGCTTTTAAAAGAGTCCATGGAAGTTTCTTAACAACCATGAGAATGAAAGCATTAAAAATAAATATATAAATAAATAAATAGGCCTAACGGCTAAACATGGAGAGTGGAGGAAGGTGGGTATGTGTTTGTGTGAAACTGAAAATAATTACACAAATACGTATACCAAGAAGGATGGATAGTTACTTGAGCAGTTATTCGTTATGCTTTATGATAATTGTAAACACAAACTACAGTTGTGGAAACACACACACCACAGGCCAGGAGAAAGTGATAGCATGTAAAAAGCTGGTGATTACAATGAAAGTTATACCAACAAAAAAGACCTAGTAAAACACAGAGAGAGGAATAATGCCAAATACTTTGCAAGGAGAATGTGCTGGAGACTTTATCAACTGTGAGAACTTCAGAAAAAAAGTAAGGAAACTTCCATTGCTTAATATATGCAATCATTGCATTCTGTTATAAATAGATTATTACAATTGCTATCCACTATGAACTAACCGTAACAGCTAAGCAGTTAAAAAAAATTATATTTATGTTCCACATATCACAAAATCATCTCTAGGTTTTAATGTAGTAAGAACTGATGGAAAAACTTGCAAAAATGTTACACACAGTGAAAAACATTATGCTAGAGAAGAAGAGATACTCAACTGTTAACATCCTATTGTGCATATTCTACAACATTTTACTCACAAAAGCAATTCTTGTTACAGCTTGGTACTTAACTTCAGAGTAAACTGCAAAAAACTGAAATATGAAGTCTGTGGTAGTTCAGAGCAGGCAAATTTAGCAGGCTGAAATATCAGAGGGCCAAGAACAAGTTCAGGAGAGAACAGCTAAGACTATTAAGAGGGAAGTGAGTGAGCAGTTGAAAGTTTGTAGTTGAGTACTGGCAAATTATTTCATAAGATTGTGATGAAAGAAGAATTAGGGATTCTGAATAGTCACGGATAGATATTTAATCAAACAAAGAAAATCCAAGAGAAGGTAAAGTTTAAACTAAGATTGTTTTAGTCTTGTTTCATTCAGTTGTGGTATTTAACATTGAGTGTCTAAGATACCCAGACACTGCCTCCAAAATACAAAATACAATACAAAATTATAAATATATATAATTTGCAGCCAAAGAAATTTAACTTGTCTTTGTCTTGAAGATATAGGGATTTTTGTTTTGTTTGTTTGCTTGTTTTGTATAAGACTCATTCAACTCCAGGCAAAAAGTCCACATTGTACACTTTTCTTTGTTTGCTGAACGGAATATTGTCAAATATTTGATATACTTCTTGAAAGAAACTACCAGAGCAATCAATTGCATTGCTACTACAACTTTAGGTTGTAGCCAGCAGACAGTAGTTCTCCAAATGACATTTAGTCAGGTTCTTCCAGTTTAAGCCAGCAGTACTACTTAAATAAAGTTCCTTAAAATAACAGTATACAAAATATTATCCATATGCATCCTTCCACTTATCCATAGTTAGGTATTCCACATGAGAGAATGCATTTAGAGGCACTGTATGACATATATAGCTAGCAATTCAGGAATCAGGCCACAGAGTGAGAGTTTTACATAGAAGGTTTACAAGCAGCAGCATATTGTAGTATTTTTTGGTGATAATTGTACTGCCTTTCTTCATTTATAATTTAACCGGAAGCACATTTCCCACATTTCTTATTAATATTCCACAATACTACAAATTACCTCATAATATTAGGAGTTAGGAACTGATTCTCTGGCAAAAGCACTTGATCTCAACTTACCTTCTACAATTATATAAATGAAAACTGTTAGTGAAAATCAAATTAACAATGGGAAAAGACAGCCTGCAGCTTACTTCTGCACTTGAATTTGCCAGTTACCTATTTGTTTATTAACATGTGCATCCAGTTGTGATAAAATAAAAAAGAAACTATGAAAGAGTCTGAAAGTACTAGGAAAGGGCAAAGACTGGCAACCTGCTGTTCACCTGCCATGAAGAGTCTAATTTAGTCTGAAGTAGCGGGCATTAAGAGTATTATCCTAATAAATGACTACAGTGCTTAAAGAAATGCTGGCCTTTTGTTTTCCATTGTGTGTAAGCCAGCAGTAGAACTTTACAAGAATAAAGCTTCATAATGGAAGACCTACCAAGCAAGGCAATCTGGGTCGAGGTTTAAATACAAAGACACCACTCCTGGTCCAGAAAGTGGCTAAAATGATAAAGACTGGTAGAAATTGCAAGAAAAGCAGCTGAAATGCTCTTTTCATTAGTACACTCTTCCCTCACTATCTGCTGTTAGTCACAGGGGAGAAATGATATTGGGATAGGCAGACCCTTGGTCTAATCCAGTAATGGCTGTTCGTGTACTACTTGAGCTACGGAGACCTATTTGCAATTATACATCTGCCAGCAATTCCCACTATAAGATCACGTTTTCTATTGCATACAATTTTGCCAAATATGGCAATCTGCTTCAGACAGACATTTTTTCTGAAACTTGTCCACTAAATAAATAATTTTCATCATTTTTCTAGATTCAAATGTGAAGTAAAATGCTGATAAACCTGAGCAAATGAAACTGCAACTCACTAGAACATCATGTGAAGGAGCCATACTAGGGAATGGGACTGGGAAACAATTTGTAATTGAGAGGAAATGGATGATCAAAAATGAGAATTAAATGGAGCAAGGAAAAGTTGGATCTCTGTTGGGAACCTAGTAGTCCTTGAGGCACAACTGAATTAGATTGAATGGGAACAGAATACAAAATGAACAGGAAGGAATTGGTTCTGAAACAATGGGTTGAAACACCCGAACAGAGCAAAAGGTGTAGATGAAAATGATCTGTTGAGTCAAACAGAATGATGTGAGGAAATACAATCCCCATCTCTAAGGTCTGTATGGATATATTTAACATTTGTATAATAACCAAGTTTTACAGAAAAGATCAAATATATGATGAAGATAATGAAAAAATAACAGCTGTCATCCAAAGATGCCTTGATAGTTTTCAAACAATTATGAAACCACATTTCAGTTAACAAGTTAACTAGACACTAAGTTGTTCCATCTTAGTTTGGTACCATCACTTGAAAGACAGTTGTACTTCTATGTAAAAAATCACCATACAAAGATGAAGAAACAATAAAAATCACTTCTGGTGACGACGTTCATGGTTAAATATAATCAAAAGTATTCCTCTTACTCAAGAGAATAAGGACAAAGTTTGGTTAAAAGACTATGGTACAACTGTTTATTTGTGTATTTCTTGGCAATAAAAGATGCAACACAAGCCTATTTATCTATTTAATGTCTCAGTGACTGTAATATTAATACTGGAAGATCTTATTATACAGCATAAAAAAATGGTGTGCCAGTACATCTGCTAATGTGAAATGCTACTGTTGTTCTCAAATCTCTCCTTTGAATACTAAGTCAATAAACATGTAGCTGTTGAGAATATACTGAATCTAGTGTTTCACTAGACATCACTTTAATCTTGTTTCCAGTGCTGTTGCTTTGACAATTGTTAAAGGAAAGCCAAAATATGATTACTGAATTTTTAATTCCTCTTCTCTCTGATTTTTTTTTAAAGTGAAAATTCTCTTACTAAAATGTAAGTTAAATAGCTAAAATCTGTCAGTATTCAGGAATCTCATGCCTCTAATATAAAATAATTTCTATATTTCATACAGTAAAGGTGCAAAAATTAGCACTATGATGAATATGTATTTAAAAAAAATCTAAAAGGAATAAATTAGGTGTGCCATATAGTTCATTTACAGAAGTATCCTAGGAACACATTTTGTTGGTTTATTTTTTAATTTTTATTTTTATTTTTTGTGTGTGTGTGTGTGTGTGTGTGTGTGTGTGTGTGTGTGAGATAGAGAGAGAGAGAGAGATACATATCACTTCAATAGCGAACAGTAAGATATTTTCTCAAACTGTAGCTAGAAAGCTTCCCACCAGGAAAAAGTGAGGATTTTTCTCCCCCCTATTCTATACTTATAATCAACACATTTTAAAGCATTTGTCATAATTAGACTACATTTGTGAAATCTCAGTTCTGTCATTGTTTTATGTGAGAAAAATTCAGTGTTTATAGTCATGGCAGGTCAAATGTAACTTATACCTTGATGTATATGTACTTCAGAGGTATTTAATTATTCAGTTTTCATCATAAAAAAAAAACATATACAATGATGACTGAGATTATTCTTGATGTAAAATTAAAATACAATAAGAAAAAATTTAAAGAATTAAATGCCATAAATATAGCTTAAAAACTTTTACCAAGTGTTTAGAGGAAGATGTGCTTCTGAGATTATTACAGTTCCAGAATAACTTTCAGTGAAGTTCAAATACACTTACAAAATGACAGTTTCTTAGCAAAAACTGCATCCTCCCTAAGATCAAACATTTTGCCAACACTTGTGAATTATCTGTGGAATGGGACTACATTTTTCCCTTTCTAGACACATTGGAATTTGTTTTCCATCTTTCTGTTAGGTATATAAACATTATAATTAACATTCTTAATTCAGGAGATTGAGTATGAGTAGAGAAGTATGCTTGTGGTAAAGAGAAACCCACTAGAAGTAATAATCTAAATTAACAGCTGGATACATAAAATTGAGTAACGAGTACACCAAAACACCCAGGATAAAGGGTTATTTACATGTCTTAAAATCGCATAAACCAGAGCCAACTGCTTCATGCACAAAATAAAGCTTTCTTTCACCTCCCTAATTCACAGGTGAATTACTGAGCTATATGAACTATGTGAACATAGTGAACTATGAATTTTTAATTTACACTTCAGCATCTTCTGTATGCTCAAGATTCAAGTGTTTACACACAGAGAACAGATATTTCTGTGGTATTAAAAAAATTCTGAATATATTTCATAATATACAAGAACGTGTGCATACTCACACATAAACCAAATAACAACCATGTATTTCATTTAACTAACTCATACAATTATCCATTTGTCAACATGCAGACTATAATAACACCTTATCCCTAACTAGAAAGGTAGAACACCGATTTTAAAATATTTGAAAAGAATTAGATATCTTTCAAGAATCATAGCGTCATCTAGAATAGGTAAATATGCTGCAATATGCATGTTCCTTTTGAATAGGAAAAATATAAAGTTTTCCTGAAGATTTTGGATAAAATTTTAGTTCTAGTTATAACACTTCTCTTTTATTCCCATGTCTCTCCCTGCTTTATGGGGTTTGAAAAAAAAGTATAGTTTATTTCTTCATTAGATTATGTCAGAAAACAACAGATGAATTGTATTTCATTAAGCAACAAGAAAGTAAACTCTTCCATCAAGAGTACAATCAGCCTTGAGACTGACTTTTTTTTTAATCTTCTCCATCTTAACAACTACTTTCCCTTTTTAATAAGGCTTTCGTTAGTCCTCACGAGGTCACAAAAAATAAGAATTTACAAAGATGCTTAAGTTATGTATCATTTTTCTAACTAGAAGATATTCAGTATAGCATCAACCAATGGATTCATAGAAATGCTAGATAAGAATATAAATATTTGAGTTGGAAGGGATCTTTAAAGGTCATCTAGCACAACTCCCCTACAGTGAACAGGGATACCCACATTTAGATCAGGTTTATCAGAGCCTAATACAACCTGACTTTGAAAATATCCAGAGAGCAGGAGTGTACACTGCTTATCTGGGCAGTCTGTTCCAGTGCCTCACCATCCTTATTGTAAAAAACTTCTTCCTTATATCAATCTAAATCTCCCTTCTTCTAGTCTGAAACCATTTCCTCTTGTCCTGCCACAACAGATCCTGCTAAAGTATCCATCTCCTTCCTTCATTCTTATAGCCTCCCTTTAGATATTGAAAGGCCACTATCAAGTCTCCCTGGAGCCTTCCTTTTTCCGTGCTGAACAGCCCCGTTTCTCTCAGCTTGGCCTCATGAGGAGATATTCCACCCTATGGATCATATCTGTGGCCCTCCACTGGATGTACTATAACAGATTACTCTCTCTCATACTGAGGGCTCCATATCTGGATGCAGTACTCCAGGTGAGGCCTCACCAACACAGAGTAGAGGGGCAAGATCACCTTCATCAGCCTGCTAGCCTCTCCTTTTGATGTAGGCCAGGAAATGGCTGCTTTTCAATGCTGCAAGCACACATTGTCAGCCAGTGTACATTTTTCCATCTTCAAGTACTCCTAGGTCTTTTTTGGAAGAGCTGTACTAGCTGTACTCAATCCTTTCATCCCTCAGCTTGTATTGGTAGTGGGGGTTGCCTCAACTCAGGTGCAAGAACTTACATTTGGAAACGTTGCACCTCACGAGATTCACCTAGGCCCACTACTCAAGCCTGCCTAAATCCCTTTGGATGGCATCCCATCTCTCTGGTGCACCAGCTGCACTTGCAACTGCAGAGGGACCAGTGCAAATGAGGAGATGTTACCAAATAAATAAATAAATAAATAGAAGGAATGCTCACCCATCTCTGAGGTTCTAGGTTCACAGTTGAGAGCACTAAGATGAGGGATCTTCAACAAAAGAACCTTCCCCTGTGGCAGTCAGCCTTTAATAGAGGTCTACAAGGCTCCACCCCCTTCCTGTCACATAGGTAAATTGCCTTCACCTGTGCTTTCAAGGCTGACCATGTTTTTTCTCCAGGTGCCCAATCAGAGGCTCAGGCTATGACTCAGCTGTTCCCTTTCAGCACCCCACAACTCGGTGTTATCAGCAAACTTGCTGAGGATGCATTTGATCCCATTGTCAATGTCGTTGATGGAGAGTATCATTCCCAGCACTGATTCCTGGGGGATACCACTCATCACTGATCTCCATTCAGTCATTTAGCACCACTCTCTGGACTCAATCCTGCAGCCAGTTCTTCATCCATTGAACAATCCACCCATCAAATCCATACCTTTCCAATTTGGAGAGAAGTATGTGGTGGGGTACCACGTCAAAGGTCAGAAAGTCCAAATAGATAGCTCAATAGATAGATCAGCGGCTCTTCCTTTGTCCATTGATGCAATGACACCATCATAAAAAGCCCACTAGGTTGGTCAAACAGGATTTACCCTTGGTAAAGCCAAGCTGGTTCCCCTGTATCACCTCTGTCTTCCATGTGTTCTAGTATAGCTTCCAGAATGATCTGCCCCATGATCTTTCCCAGCAAAGAGGTGAGACGGGCTGATCAGTTGTTCTCAGTATCATCCTTTTCACTCTTTTAAAAAATGGGTGTGATTATGTCATTTTTCCAGTTGCCACTAACCAAAAAACCTTTGGTTTCTGTCCTGTTGGGTGTTACATGGAAGAAAAGCACACAAAAACTACCTTGAAGACCATTCAGCTTCAAAACAGACTGTACTTTTATATAGAACACTTCAAACATAGAGAACCCATGTTTTTATTTAAATTGTGACATTTTCCTTTTGTTTTCAATATTTAGAAGAACTTCAGAGTTCAGATGTGTCTATCTTCCATTAGCTTACCTTCTCCATAAAATCCCTTATATAAATACATATATTTAATCTAAAAATACTCCTCTGCTCTGATCCTGTAACATGTCCAAGTAAAGAAAGCCTTATGTTTGCAGAGAGGGAGAGAAAGCACAAAATTGGTATCACATCATATTTAGGTGTAAATATTAAAAGGATTAGGGCAAGATATATGTGCTATGGATTTTGCAGGAAACGACCAGTCTTAGTAGGTGCAGTCTCAGAGCCCTATTTATAGTATAATCTACTCCCTAGTCAGGTCAGATAAGTCTCCTGATCCTTTTTGTGTGTAGTACTTACCATATTCTAGAAATTTTCAAGAGGAATCATTTTTTCAGGGTGGCTTTTGCTGTTACAGTACAGTTTGAGGCTGACTACACAGATTGCATATCAGCATTTCCTATCCAATGGAGAGCTGAAATTAAAGTATTAAAAAAATACATAACTCAGGCACTGTCCCAAGAAGACTAACAATTTTTTTTTATAGCCTCATTATAAGTTACAGCACAGAAACCCACAAGTATTTCCATAAGCACATTTGGGAGATTTACAAGTCATAGAAAAGTTTTTACTAAGTTCTTATGAAACACGTTTACTTTCTAACAACTAACATGTTACTTTTCTGGACTAAAAACCTGTTGGAGTTATTTCAATGTTAAATAAATATAGGCTATGACCAACAAATCTGTTATCACCTTTTACTAGTGATCGAACAGCAGAGGTGGAAACATTCAATCTCTAGCAAGATATTGTGACCAAATAAGATGGGATCAAATCCGTGGTGAGCCGAAATCTGCAGCATGAAGTTCCAGGTTTGAAGATTGAAGTTTCTCACATTTCAGTATCTATTTTCTAGTGAAGTTCTTCTATAGGGTTATACTTAGAAAATTAAAAGCTTGCAAAGGTAAGGATCAGAACCTTGTGTAAGTAAACCATCTGATATATATTCACACATTACAAGTAAGTTAAGTTTATACATATGCACATACAAAATACCTGTTCATAATTTAGTATCTCTCATATCTGATCACTTATCAGAAGAGGAGGAACATTCATTGGTAAGAGCTAGATACTGTGAACTTCGGTATCTACCATACGTTCTGTCTGAAGGCAAATACACATTTGGACATGCAGGTGCAATTTACAGTATATATCTTCCATAGCTTGCTCTGGAAGTAATATTTCCTATTTATTTTCATGGAAACTATGAAAGATACAAAGAACACAACAGTACTATCTGATAGAGCAAATTCTCAACTACAAAACACTATTTTTCAGCATAGTCACTGTCACGCCAGCAATGAACAAGAACCTGCATGCCATGCTCATAGAAATCTGTACAAGTAGAGGTGACCCACTGTTTTACAGCTGCTATGATGTCATCTTTGCTAGGAAATAGTTGATACAGCCTTTCATTAGCCCAGACAGATGGAAGTCAGAAATCACCAGATCCTATACTGTGGATGTGGTATGACAGACCATCCAAGTCTGGCAATGTGCTCCAGCATCTACAAATGGGGCCTGGCGCTATCATGTTGCAAGGATTCGATCATACTCTGACCTGACTCTGGAAAAGAGACTAGATAAAATATTACATCCTTGCTTTCTATGAAGAAGATGTGTAATAAAGTCTGTAATTTTTATTTATTGTCAACCTTGGTAGTATTTGTATATTTATTACAGAACTTTATGACTAATGGGAAAGAACTAATGGAAGGATTTAGATTCCTTCTTTTCCCTTTTTCACTGATTATTAACTACAGTAAATTGAAAGGATGAGCTTCAGTCTGTTCAGACTTCTATTAAGTTTAGCTAAAATATTCAGTTCAAGGTAGTAACAGCTAAAACAAAATTACTATTACTGTGTTTAAGCTTACAGAGACTCTCAGGTGCTTAAAGATGAGGGTATGAAAGCTACAGATTTTCCAAAAACGTTTAACTAACTTGTATAATCTTTACTTCTCCAGTCCTTAGTGACAACATGAACAAGGTATAATGATGCACATTTAAAGCACCTGAAGTTCAGCAGATAGTAGGAATGAGTAGAGGTAGTAACTTATCCAGTCATCCAGTAGCAACAGCTGGAAGAGCATGCAATCAGATCCTCAAATACCTTGAAAGCCTGTCTTGTCTAACCTTGGCCCTCAACTATCACTTTAATAGTATCACTCAAATAACATAAGTAGCACATGGAGCATTTTCAATGAGAATAAGAGGTGAACATAAAGAATTCCTGAAAGAGTTAATTTAAACAAATCCAGTTCTATGGTTATTTATTTTAGTCAAGCTGCTTCCTTAGGTGAAAATACAACCTAATAACTGATTGATGTCAACTGCTTCTTTCACATACTTAAACATTATGAAAATGTGGTAAAAAAATTGGAAATGTGTTTCACAGCAAGCTGTGCTTCCATTTTCCTAATCTTAACTGAGCCATGTGGTACTATGAATCTTATAGCTAGCAGAAACTTATTCAAATTAATATTTTACTGGCTGCAGTTTGAAATGCAGAACTGTTTGTAGGTTCATATTTTGGCCTCAACATTTCCAAACATTGATATACAAGACTGTTAAAGTATTCTCAGAACAATTCTAAATAAGTATTTACTATTTAAACAACAACCTTAACATAAAAAAAAAATAAAAAAAGAAATTACTTCTCTAGTCCTGTAAGCACAAGCTTATATTTGCCAGAGCTGATTCAGCAAAACACTTAAAACATACTAATACAGGATTGCTAATATGCTTAACATTAAGCTCTGATTTAGTGAAACTCTTATAGCACTTCCTCAAATGTATTTTGTTAGACAAGCATAATGAAGTATTAAATTCTCAACGTACATTTTTCCAGGACTGTGGTCAATGTTTGCCTCCAGCCATAGCATGACCTGGTTACTTACGTGTTTGAAAGCTCCTGAATAGACAAAATGTCTTGCTCCTTATTGATGTGATTCTATTGGCTGCACCGGAGTTACAGGAGAACTTCCAGCCCATGCCTTTAAAAATTATTTAACATATATGTTTAGTAAGTTCTTACTGATTCTATGTACTTTTAATGCTACAGGAGTTTGTTATGGACTCAGCAGATGAATGTTTAAACTGTTTGTTTCTCCTCCTGTATATGATTTGTATTTCATCTCATGAGAATCCATTTTATATTTCCTTCCTTCTTATTCTTAATATATTCTCACCTATGTATGTTGAAATTTCCATGTCCCATTTCTAACTATGTTTTCTCTTATTTCCTAATTATACTACATATAGTAATAGAGTAAGGAGTAAACATAAACAGGAAGATATTATTTCATTTGAGGAGTGTTGTTCCAATTCACCAAACACTGCTTATAACATTAACAAGGTTTAATCTGCAATACAGAACAGTATGTATATTGGTGTTATTATTTTTTACTGAATGTAAAATTGATCTTTTCTCAAAGATGCAAGAAACAATGCAAAATGGAGGGACAAATGTACCCAAGGTACTTAGGTCAAAGGCATATAAACTTACAGTAATGCTTCCCTTATACAAATATAAATACGTCATATAAATTCTTTCATAAAACTATTTCTCCATAGTCCAAATTCAGCTCATTACATAAGTACATACATCACATTAAGCATGTGATTTATAATTAGTGTGCTTAAAACAATTATAATATCACATGATGTTTAAACACCCTTTATGACTCCACATTTCCATGTAAAATTTAACAAGATTCGAAACTTTAGCCACCTCTTTAATCAGAGCAGCTCTTCCATGCAAAATCTAAACAATCAGCTTAAAGGAAAGTGATTAGACAAAAAAAATGATTTATTTATTTTAAAAAAGTTAAGGGCCTATGTGATTTTTAGTATTTTAAAAGATGACCCTTAAGATCACAAAGGCCAGATACACAACGATAGTTTATAAGAGTTCTTTTCAGAATGTTATAATTATCATATTAGAAAGAGAATGAGCAGCTGTTAGTTAAATCTGTCCTGGCACAAATCCACGCAAATAGATACTAAAATAAATGAAAGTACCACCTTCACTGATGCATATCACTGAGTTTCAAACGTTACCAACTCTCAGATCTCACTAAAGTCTGAGTGAGCAGTGGTATTTCAAAGAAAGTTTTCTGAGCAGTCTATACCAGAATTCTACTGACAGTGATTTTTTGCTTTTTTTTCTTTAGTTTTTCCCCTAAATTATGAAAGAATGAGAAGAAACAAACAAACAAAAAAAACCCAACAAACTAGTTTAGCAGGCTTTTTAAATGGTGCTGCTAAAAGAAATCAGGAGGATCTTTGTTGAATAAAAAGACTGCTTATCAAAGTCAGAAAGATTCTGATGAAATATGTGAAGATCTTGTAAGATAATCTTCAATTACTGATCTCATTTGTCTGTTATCCACTTCCAAAGCTTTGCACCATTCAAACTTCCCTTCTATAGTACCACCGCGGGCCATCAGTCTTCTATTTTCAAAAATTTCTTCTTTTTTCTTTTCATTTCCATTAAGCACTTCACTTAAAGACTTATTTCTACCTAAGCATGTTATGTTACACTTTGTTAGAATGAATAATATGACTTAAGAAAAATGCATCAATATTAACATTAGAAGTAGTAAAAGGAAATAAATTCAATAATAACTTGAACAGCTTTTCAATCTAATCCTCAGGATTTATTATCTTTGCTTCTCCTTGACACTGTAAGACATTGACAGCTGCTAAGAAAAGTCCTTGTTAATTTTATTTCACTTAATTCTTTTTGCTTATGAAGGTCTATTACTAGACTTTAGGGACAAAATTCAAACTCAAATTTCAGTGTAGACTTTCTGTATATGCCACTCACAAGCTTTCTGTATGTGTAATATACCAGGTCTCATACACATTCCTAGATAGATTAAGAAAAAAAAAAAAAAAAGGAAATGGCATCAAAAACATCTTACCCCTCAACAAACAAGCAAGAAACAAAAAACAAACAAACAAACAAACAAAAAAAAAAACCAAAAAAAAAACCCAACACTTGCTCAATGATACTATGTGTGTAAAACTAGAAAAGAAACACTAAGAACTTTCTAGACCAAGCGATACAACATCCTAGAAAGACTACAGTTCAGTATAATGTTACAATAGGATGCCATCTACTGTTAAACACTTCAAATTAAAAACCAAGAAACTTCCTAACAAAATAGTTGAATAGACTCATGATATCTACCTTACAATGCAGTTGCAGTAAATCAGTTCTTAGTAAAGAGCTCCACATCCACATTTTATTTCCACATCCATATTTTATTTTATTATAATATGTACACACAAAAATTAAAGTTTTCTGCTTTCTTACAAAAAGTAGCATTACTTAGTAACATTAGCTTTTAACGTCTGCTTAAATGTGGCAATCACTGACTTTGGGTCAAGTACACGTGTCTGATTCTGTGACATTTGCTTTGATATCTATATTGATATAGATATTTTTTGTTTTGATTTTTATTTTTAAGCAGAATACATTTTATCAATTTGGCCTAGAAGGTCTACTCTAAGCTTCAAAAGCTTCCTAGAAATATTTTGCATGACAGAAATCTGCAATATTTATAACTGCACAGTATATGACTCTTCGCTTTCACTCATAACCCAAGGAAAAAAGCAAGCAAAACCACCTTAAGTACTTCCTGTCTTAGCATTCCATCTCACCTCCCTGGAAAAAAAATAAATATCAGCCTTCCTTGTATTTCCAGTAGAATTTGTTGAATGGCTTGCCTGCAAATGCCTACATTAGAAAAGGTATATTGGTTCACATTTTTACAGGTTTATTTTCCCACCTGATCCAGGTTTTATTGTAACCCTGCAAATATCCATGTCGACACAGTGCAGGGGGCAAAAATTCAGAAAGCAAATCAGTCTTCAGTTTGTTCTAAACTGTGCTTATGCTGTATGTATAAATCAGCTTAACTTCTTTGATTCAGAAAGTCAACAAAAATGCATATTGAAAGAACGGTATTAATACATCTAGAAGGTCTGCCATTGCATGAATCAGTTTAAGAGGTACAGCAGATTGGAATTTTTTGAAACTTCACAGCTGGAAAATAACATTTTGTTTGGATTATTAATCAAGATCTCAACAAAGGAGGGGCAAAGACTCTTTATTTGAGGGAAACAAAACACTAAATTACAGTCCTGTTGTTATGTCAAATATATCCTAGCTGTTCTATATTCATAAAAATTCAAGCAATTGCAGTTATTCCTAGTTAACATGTAATCTGAGTATATCAAGATGAACTTCCATCTCTCATACTGTTTAATCAGCAAGCATGCACTCATACAAGTTTCAAATATATGCAGCCAAAGGTGTGAAATTCAGGATGTAATTCATTATTTAAACATATGACAGCTTGTTAATTCTCCAATAGCAAGTACCATGACTTTCCCAATAAGATTATTAGATATAAATGAACAAAGTTAACCTCATTATTGGTCTGGTATCTATTCACCTACTACACTCAATCATCTGTACTTCAGCTCACTCAAAGACCAGATTATGTTATGCTTCAGTTATGTGACTGAAATAGTGAAATTTTGTATTTCTAGAGCCTTATAGCCTTTGGAGCATTAACTGTCAGATTTAACAGTACAGAACAGGCACTTATCAAAGAGCTTAATTACTTAATTACTGAAATTAATAGAAAAGTATGCACAATGAACTTGTGTTTACTTACAGTAAGCATGAATTTCAGTGACATCCATCAGAGGCTTTTATTTCCCATTCTGGAATCTGGCCTTCTGAAGGGAAAAAAAAGAAAAAAACTCACAGTTTTTAGGCTCTACCTCCTTACCTCAGAAATGATTTTGCTTGTTCCTTAATATCTATTCTATTTCAGAAGTGATCTTTTTTTCTCTCTATCTAGAGCTGAATGGCTTCCCTTATGAAAACTGCGAGTTTTGAACACAAAAGAATGTTATATGAAATACTTGTCTCAGGCTTAAAATGAGGATTTTCAACATTATTGATTCTCAGAGAGAGGCTATTTCACTGGCATGTATACTTTGAAGGCTTCACTCTTAATCTCTTTTGAAGGAGTGCTCACAGGTAAGTTCTCTCCAGACAGCCATTATTCTCTTCTACATCCACAATGCCCTTAATTTAGTAAAGGCTTTCATGTGCACTGCAGACAGAAAGGATGACCCCAAAGCAAAAATTCACATTTAGACTTACTTAACTGAGACAACATCTAAACACTAAATGATATTTGGAGCAGGTCAAAGTATATAAGATAGTGCTGAGTTAACCTTTTCCAGAGGTGCAGCAGTGTTTGATTTTAGATCACAAGAACAGACATTTTAATTTCTTTGTCTTACATATTCTCTATGATACATTTGATGACATGTAAGCCTTACTTAAGAAATAAAGACTACACAGTGACTCTTATTTTTCACTCAAAGGGCAAAAACAAACCACTAAAAGAAATAAGCTGTTCAGCAGAGAACGAGTAAGTGTAACATATATGCAAATCCTGGGAAACCTGCATTAGGTTTTAGAATGCCAAAATTATTAGCTTGCTATCACACCTGTCTAAAAGCTTTTGCAAGATAATAAAGACAGTGAAAAAAAATCTTGCAACACTTGTGAATTATGAAAAATTAATCTGGATAAAGCAACTACCCCCAGATTTTTATTTATAGAACAGTTCTGAGTTTACTTTCAGCCAAAATGAAGTCTTCCAGTATCTTTTTATACTGCTTCTCATATGTCTTCCGTGAATGAAATTAAAGACTCCAAAGAAAGTAGGTTTTCACCTGCTCTATCAAGGTTTGTGCTCTCTGCCTGGTCACTGATGGGGCAAGATCCCCATCTAGCGAAGGCAACTCTTCACTGCAATCACCGCAGCGCCTCGTGTTAAAAAACAACCAAAAAACAAACAAAAAGCTGCAAATCAGAGTTTAATTTTTCTTTAAGAAAAAAATATTCTTTTAGCTTTTTTTCACACCTGAAATGCAAGCATCAGGTTATTTTTTCTCTTTAACATGAAAAGGATGGAGTTACATAAAAGGAAAAGGACTGATTTCAAGGTAGGAATAATTGGATTAATGAATGTCACATTTTTCCAAAATCCTACATTTTCAGAGTAATCACGAAGTCACCAATTCGAAACGACAGGAATAATGATGCAAATGTATTAAAACAGTGAGGTGTGATAGTGCACAATGCCAGTCTGATTGTACAGTACAACTACAGCCCAAGTATCTGCATGAATCACTACTGACACAGGCTTTCTTCCATTCTCTAGTGGAGAAAATCTGTAAAATTTGTGGTCTGTGTTTCAGAAGGATAAACACAGAAAACGAAGCAGAGAAAAAGTCATGGAAATAACCTACCAAAGATCTTTCAATTTTAGAGATGGCTTGGAAGCTCCTAGAAGAAAAATGAAAATACTGCATTGTGAAAGTAGACACTTGGCACGTGCATCTGTCTGAATTTTAGCTTCAGAAGCGAATTTCAACTTCTGAACGCTCAAATAATCCTACTTCTTAGAGTTGTAATCATCACTGAAGATCAATGAGGACCAGTAACTGACACTATACTCCAGAAGTAAATATTGTGGCAAATACTCCTTAGCTCCTTCATTCAAGGAACGGATAATAGACAGGGTACATCATCGAAAGGTTTGCACATTGTAAAAAAACTAGGAAGAGTAGCAGATAAACCAGATATTTGTCCTACAATTCAGGAGGACTTCAACACACTGAAGAATAAACGTCTGACAGCAACATACTGAAGTTCAACAAAGAAAACGCCAAGACATACATGAGAGGAGGAATAAACCTTAGGCACTGTCTATGCTGAGGATGAGGTCCAGCTGGAATACAACTCTTTAGAGGACATCCCTTGGCTCCTAGTGGACAACAAGCTGACCAGGAGCCAGTAAAGTATCTTTGCAAAGTTGGCCTACACTATCCTGGGCTGTATTAGGAGCAGCACTGAAAGTGCAGCAAAGAAGGAAGATTTTTTCCACCTTTTCAGCACTCGTGGAGTCATATCTATAGCACTGGGTCCAGATCTGGACTTCTTGTTACACAAAAAAGATGGAACAGTCTATTTAATGCACAGTACTGGTGTGATGAGGGGTGACTTTTAACAACATATCTCAATCACTACAATATGGCAGATAGTATCTGCCTGGGACCTTGTCAGTTCTCTGGCATCTTGTGGACATCTTTACAATCTGATGTCTTCACTAAAATAGAAGATGGATACCTAGCACTTCCACACTAGCAGAAAATGCATGCAAATTGAGCTCCCTGTGCAAGAAGAACACAACCTTTAACTCTCAGAATGACATGATTATTACAAGACTGGCTTCAAACCAGTCTCCAACAGGCAGATTACATTTTTAGCTATGTCTACCTTAGAATTAGCATGCACAGGGTAGGAACGCACAACATATTTTACTCTTATTTCTCATAGCCAAATGGGGCCCAATACATTACTGAAGCCTCCATCTACTGCTTCTGCTCCCATTTTGTCTTTAAATAAGTATTCCCCCTTCTATATCTCTCTTCTGCAACTTACTTTCCTCCTTTTAAGTGAAAATAATTCAACCACAAAATTATTCATTTGGAAATTCACCTGCTATTAGCACTACAGCAAAGCAAAGTCCAAAAGGCAAGACCAGTCAACTACAATTAATTTGTACCACACATTCAGAAGTAACAGATTTTCTTTAACAATTTGTATCTGACAATTTCAGAAATTAACAAGAATACAGTAGTAACACAGATAGCAGCAGGATCCCATATCTGTTCAATGTAGTCTCCTTTCTGTTCTCTATTTTGTTCCTTTTAATTACTTGTGCTTTGTTCCAAATTAGACTGCTTTTCTTGGAGCAAGATTCTTATTTAAGTACTTATGAAACACTTGGAAACTCAGATTAGAATCTTTATATGTGTATATAAAACAAACAGCAGATTATGATGAAAACAAGAGTTAACAGGCTCCTGACCTCTGGTGAATAAAAATTTGTGACTCATAATTACAATTTCTCTTTACTGAATCTTGTGTTTCTAATTAGGTTTTTTGTTTGTTTTCCAGATTTCAAAGATTTTTAAATGGTGATTCGCACTATTTCACTTGTGGATTTTTGTCTTCTATAAAATTAATTTTTAGTATCTAAAACTTCTCAGAAAAATCTGCCTCAGGATGCATACACTCAAGTCTTCCTAACTAAAATAAAGTAATACCAAATACTGTTTACAAGTTGAGGTAAAGAGTAACTCTTGCAAACAGGGCCCTGCTATTTGAGTGGTTACCATGGCTGCTTCTGGATTGATTTTAAGCAGTCTTATGTCTGAGCTCATACTCATCTCATATGAGTAACTTGGACAGAAGCCCAGACTGCAGTAAGGAACAAATCCTGTTTCCATGGTACTCTGTAGCACAGGTACAAGCATGCATTTATCTGAAGAGCAGTGGCATGGGAACAGTAGTACTTTCTCAGTTCACATCTCCTGTTACCTCCGAAGAAAGTCCAGTGAAAACAGCACATGACTGAGGTAGTGGAAACAAGATTGCCTTGTCTTCTTCTTGCAAGACATGTACGCCACCAGTTCTCTCCAAAATGGCAATGTATAGTACATGTACCACCAAGATCAGGGTGCTTATGGGTTGCAGGTCCCAGAGAACAGCATATTTCCCCTGTTACAGGGCTTTAGCAAATCACCATACCAAGTTACAAAAATGGGGTCACACAATGGCTTCATGAAAAGACCATGAAGAAAATACTGAATAAGTATTTCTGGGGTATGTATGTATAAAAAGGCACGAAGTAAGAAAATATATTAAATTCCAAGGAAAATTCATTAAATTTATGCAACCCAAATGCTTATCCATAGACAAGTGGCAATCAGACATAATAGGATTTAGTGCTGGGGATGGCAAGGAGAAAACTGCACATTTGCTGGAACAAAGAGAGTAAAATGAGCTCATACAGATCTAAAGAGCTCTGCTTTTATTTTTTCCTGTTTAAGGCTCATAGGCTCTTTCCTATTATATATAAGCAAGATAATATTGGAACACTCAAGACTTGTTTTTTTCCACATTTTCATTCTACTCAGAATATTTGTGACTGGAAGCCTGATAAGAATCATATTGTTGATTACTAGGAGACAGTCACAAGTAGGTGCAGTGCAAAAATAAATGTTATTTCTTCATTTCACAACAAGATAGCGGCTAATCGTTATTGTTTTTAAAATCCCATCAAACAAAAATAGTTTTAAAAAAAAATTCATCCCTTTAGAAATTACGCTGAAACCCATACCCTCTCAAATGTAAATCCTTCAGAACTTTGATGGTAGAGTTATATTTTTTCAGTGACTTCTTACATTCTTAGAATGTTTAATACACAGCGCATAGCTATGCAAAGATTTTGTTCCTGAAACTGTAAGACTTCTACTAACACATCAGAGAAGTCTTACATTAACTGAAGAGTTATTTTCAGGAGAACAATTCCTAAATATTCATTAATTAGTAAGACTTCCCAAAAGAGCTATCAATGATTTAGAATTATGCCACATCAATTTGCTATGTCAGCTGCTTCTCCCCAACAGCTAGCTCAAGTAACTTGAAAGAACTGTTCTATCAATAATGGTATAACATAAGAGGAAGAGAACCACAGATAGCAATATAAATTGCACTAAACAAAAATTACTTTACAATCTGAATTCAATACTTCATGCAAAGTACTGCAACCTAGCTTATAGGTATGAAGGAGGAAGGGGTTAAAATAAGGTTCTCTAGAGATGATAATGGGAGAATGGTAACAGGACTGAGGGTGAGGCAAATGACTCAGCTGAAATGCGTCTACACCAATGCACACAAAATGAATAACAACAGAGAGGAGCTGGAAGATATTCTATGCCAGGCATACTATGACTTGCCATTGCTGAAACATGATAGAATTGCTCCTGTGACGAGAGCACTGCAATGGATTACTATAAGCTCTTCAAAAGGGATATACAAGGAAGGAGAGGTAGTGGCATTGCTCTCTATGTTAGAATTTTGTTATTGAGTTCAGGGTTGGGAATGGTAAGGTTGAGTCTCTATTAGTAAGGATCAGGGGGAGCTGAAATCCTGGTGAGGATCTTTTATAGACTGTCTAACAAGGATGAAGAGACAAACATGGCATTACACGAGAGTTTGCAGAAGCTGTCCTTGTTCTCATGGGAGACTTCCACTTCCCTGATATATACTGGAAATATGATATAGCAGAGAAGTAGCAGTCTTGGAGGTTTCTAGTTTGTGTGGAAGATAACAGATGCAGATGGTAAGAGAGCCTACCAGGGGAAGCATTCCTATAGACCTGCTGTTCACAGAGAAGGACTGGTGGGGAGGATGCAAAGATCAGAAGCAGTCTTGGACAGAACAACCACAGAGTTCTCTATTCTAGAGAAAGTCAGGAGGAGAGGCAGGAAAACTGCTACCTTGGACTTCCAGGACAGAGTTTGAACTATTAAGGACACTTATAGGAAGGGGTCGATGAGATTCAGTCCTGAAGGATAAAGGGGTCCAGGAATGCTGGACTCTCCACAAGATGGAAGTCTTAGAGTCTCAGGAACAGGCTGCCTCCCTGTGCCACAAGATGAGCTGTTGGGGAAGGAAACCAGTGTGAATGAACAGGGAACTTCATCTGAGACTCCAGGAAAAAAATAAAAACAGTTTACCTCTTCTGGAAGAAGGAATGGGCAACACAGGAAGAGTGCAGAGAAGTTGTTAGGATATGCACAGAGAAAATCTGAAAAGCAAAAGCCAAGCTTGAACTCAACCTGGAGTAAGAGAGAACAATTTTTTTTTATAAAAGAATAAATCAACTGTAAGAAAAGAGATAAGGAGAATCTCCATCTGGATTCTGATGGGGAATGTGTCCACTGAGGAAAAAGAACAGGCTGAGATTGTTTCCTTCACATATTTCTTTAACGCCCAGATCAGTTAACCTCAGGGTACTTTACCCCCTCATCTGGAAATTTGGGATGGGGAGCAGAATAAAACACCCTTCTGCTGAAGAGTAGGGTCAACCTTCTAGCTCTCTACAACTGCCTGAAAGGAGGTTATGGAAAAGTGGGGGCTGGCCTTTTCTCCCATGTGACTAGCAATATGACTAGAAAGAATGACTTAAACTTGTACCAGGGGAGGTTCAAGCTGGATATTAGGAAATATTTCTTCTCCAAAAAAGTACTGGAATAGGCTGTCCAGGGGAATGGTTGAATCACAATCATACAATAAAGGTGATATTTTTGCTTTTTCTGAAATTGTTTGGGAAAAAAACTTGCAATATTTCAAAACTTTTCAAAATTGCCTTTTTCCTTCATCCCCAATATCTTTCCCAGAGCCAGTACAGCAATATTATTTAGGGTGAGGAAGCATAAAGACTATTAAAAATTGTTATTAACAAGCACAGTTCTTGATTAACCTTCCATCTAGGAAAACACTGAGATTTTAAATAATATTTAATATTACTTAACACATTTTTAAATGTCTCAAAACAAACTATATATGCAGTCTTAAAATCTTGGGAAAAAATTACAGTGTTTTCCACAGAGCAGAAATTGCTACTGCATGATGGAAAGACAGTCAATTTAAATGTCTGCCTGTATTTTTTTCTTTCATTAAGTGGTAATTCAGCTCTTCATCTCTTCCGATTTTCTTTACTCACTTTCAGGCAATTACTGTTGGGGGCTCTGATGTTAACGAGGTATACACACCATATTTAGAAATGAAATAGGCTTTTAGAGCGCAAAGTTAAGTTAATGGAAGCATCAACCTGAATAGATGCAAAAGCCAGACATCTTTGGTATCAGAGCTTGATTGATTTTATAAGTCAGGTGCTCATATGAATAAGTAACCCTTACTGAGCTCAAGGAGCATTTTTACAAGAAATTTGCTCTGTTGAGCTGTAGAAGCAATCTTTGTATATGAGACTGTTTCCCATTTTCCTTTGCATTTTTATCTTGTGAGGTTTCACTCTAAAGTAAACTTAATCTTTAAGATCACAGTAGATCTATACATTGTCATAAATACATTTGTAAAAGTACTTATATCATATTCACAAATTAAGAAAAATTCTCTAATGCCAAATTCTTCAGTGACTTTCCAGGTAATCGTTACTGTTATTGCACTAGAACCACTATAGATAAGAATCACCTGATGAAATGTTAAGGCCTCTGTTAATGCACAGGTGGCTCAGATTAGCAGAAGAGTCCCTCTATTTTGCTGGTCTGTTCATCTATCAGGTATGTTATTGAGACAATCTACAATGCAGCCAACAGATGTCACTGTATATAATCAAAGAAAATAAGTTTAAATGAAATCTGTCTGTTTCTCAGCCTTCAGTTTTTGGAAGCTAAACATTAATTCCTTAATGATATATACATATTCTAGCCATTCATGTTCAAAAAGCTGTGTGAAATTAAGCCCGCCAGGCAGACTTGATCTCTAGACTAACTAGCATCAACACACAGTGCTCTTATGTTATATCGAATATGACTTTACCTGCTCCCTCACAACCAACATTAACATTGTTTTTTTTTTATATTCTAAGCAATTTAAAAGAGATATGGCCTCTTTTATTTTATTTTATTTTATTTTGCCTACATCAAATATATACTGAAACTGTGAGGATACCCCACACTTCACAAACCCAAATCTGTTACCATGCAACTACAGCTGTAAGACATAAAGAGAAAGGAAGTAATGCAAAGAGAAAAACAATATTTAGTCTAATTCAATAGCAGATCATCTAAGATTTTGCAGATAAACACCTGGGATTTCATCTCTGTCTGCAGCTGTATCATAAAAGCAGACAATTGGCTTTAAATGCTCATGCTATTTCAGTCCATTCAAGATCCAGCTCATGAAACTAACAGAGATTCAACTGCAAGGCACAAGTTGAAAATACTTCAGCTGTTACGCATTTGTAACTGTTCAGGCTAAAAAGGAGCATCCTCAGTATTAGTCATTGTCTACTCTCCACCCAGTAACAACCCCATTATATATGTGTTCCTTTGGTGAATGTTCCAATAATTAATAATATTAAAGTCTATCATTTTTGGCAGAAAAGAGGACTTCAGGAAGGAATAGGCATTTGGGTCCAAGGCATAGAGAAGCCTGAATTCATATATAGTCCTTTGTACAGCAAAGTCTACCCAGTGTCTGTTCTGTAACCCCAACATGGGAGAACAAAAGGGTAGCTGAGCATTAGAAAATTACTTCTCCATCTGCACTGCCTAGCAGCAACACCTGATGTAATCTCCAGAGGAGCAACATCACCACAATTCACCACAATAAACCAGGGTGAGATGCTGGCATCTGAATCTAGTGGAGCTCTGACTTCAGCAAGTCCAGAATTCAGCCTGGGTTCTTGTTGCCTCAAGAGATATGAAAGTGTGCTCACAGATATGAAGTACAGACATTTATACTACCACAAGCTGTAGTTTGTATTTTTATTTTGAAGATAGAGTCTTATGGAAACCTATTGGATGCTCATGCATTATTAATTTTCTTCAGCTATAAAAATATAAAATGGAATGTACAATAACATGTTGTTTATTGCTTATGCCTGTGTGATGCTCAGAAACTCGGATCTCCTGCCAGACACTTATAAGCAGAACTGTTCCACTTCATGCTGATGACACAGCTCCATCAAACAGCACTAATCAAATTGCCCAGGGCCTTCCAAACAAAACGTTAAACTGAATCATCAAAAAAAATAGTCAAATGGTACTGCCCATCTTAGTCTTATACTGACAGCATGAACTGGAAAGCCTCCAAATATATTATAAAAATGTAATAGGTTCTGCAGATTTGCTTCTGAAACTCTAACCATGTTACATCACTGTTCTTAAATGAATGGCAGCTGATAGCTATCACAATATTTAGAGGTTTATAAGAAAAACGTTCCACTTTAAAGGTAGCAGTGTGTTAGCATCAGATTGTAACATGCTGAATTACAAAGATTACTGCTAATACTAGCCTGTTGGTTACTCCAAACATTTTACAGTACTTAAAAAGAAAAAATTGATTCCAAAGGAAAAAAAAATCTAATTTTTGTTGTTCTCTACCAGAGAAATATTAGGACTTGGACTGACAGAAAATGACGTATGTAATTTTTCAGTTTTGTTTAGTTTTCTTTCATCTAAGTGATTCAATCAATGCCACTGATGTGGAGAAGTAAAGTTGCCTTTATGCGCTTGTTTCTTCCATTAACCAAAAAAGACAAGAATTTTTTTTAGTTAGTTGATCATCTCCCTCTTGGCAGTTGCCAGTCTTCCCTATGTCTTTTGCTTTACTTCACAGCTTCAACAATGTTTTTGAGTGGATGAAAAAACAGTAGCTGAAAGGATGATGCCCTTCAGAGACAGACACCATTTAGACTGAAAAAAGGCTCTGAAATTGCGAACAGTATTCTAGGAAACTGGGAAGTGGTCTGATACAGTGTCCTTTCTCAAGGACACCTTGATGAACAAGTGGCTTTTTGTAATACAGGTTTTCCCTTTTGATTAAGTTATAAGATTTTGTGTGGAAAGCATTCTTATTGTGGGCAGTGCCCATGTCTAGTTTTTGGCAGATTCTCTGTTATAATGTTGCCCAAAACTTATAGTACTGAACAATGCTGTATATTATGAATGGATCTCTGAAATAAAATAATTGAAGTTGAACATCAGTACTCTACGTTAATGGGGTATTACTTGTTCTAGGTTTAGACTGCACTGTGCCTGAAAACTTACTGAAGTGCCTGAGGTAAGCATGAGGAAGCACTGCTTTCTGTTTAGTTCTATCTGAAGGGTGAACCACTCCAAAATACAATCAAAAACTTGTTTTGTGGGGATAATGGAGTGAATCACTGCAAAAGCATGCTCCTTATCTGAACAAAAATGTAGTGTAGATGTATTCTGAAAGTCATTTCATGTTTTAACCTCCCCAGATCTGTAATCCATCAACAAAAGTGAAATTGAAACAAATTGAGTTTGTTTTTCAGATCCACCAACAGATAGTTGCCTTCAGACTCAATGCCGGAGTAGGACTTCCCAATTCAGACTCAGTGCCTGAGTGGACTTCCCAAGAATGAACATGACCCTACTTAACACAGAGTTCAGGGTTTTGTTTGAAAGTGATAAGTAAAACAAATTAAGTGATAAGTAAAACGTTAATATTTAGGCAATGATGTTTTTAGTGCTGTAGAATAGCAGAAAATGCATCCATATTTTTCACCACTGTCACTGTATTTTTTCCTCTATGAAGTTGATGAATGAAACAGCAGCAGCAGCAGCAGTAGAAAGGTCAAGTTAGATTCAGTCAAGCTGTGGGTATTTGCGTACATTTTTATAGACAGTTTTGCCAGTGCATCTTAACCCTTTCTTGAAACTTCAGTTCTAGGTTTGCACACTTCTGAGCAGAGGTTGCTAACTAATCTAGTGCACTGTCTCAGTGTGTATACAAAAGGAAAGACGAGAATTATGTTTCAGAAGTAGATATACAGATGTTATAACACATGCAGAAAGTCTTTTATGTATGTATGTATCTGTCTATCTAACTATCTATTTTAGGCATGATGGAAATAAATGGAATTATAAAAAACTGTGTGTAGCAAAATAATAGCCTGTTGATCTGCACTTGCCTTCTGAGTCATGAAAAATTGCACCTGGGCTAAGCTATTATGAGGGAATCTCCCTCACACATCTTTAGTACCTCAGGCATCTTCAATAAAGCATATGTGATGACTATCATTACTATGCTTACTGCCATTTTTTTCAATGAACTATGCATTTAGCAAGCCTTTTATTTGAAAAATAGGAATGTCAGACTCAGACTGCTAAAAGGTTAAATAGAAAAGCTGTATTTTCCTTCAGTATCAGTGTGTCAGCATTTGAGCAGAACAGTTGGAAGGTGAGGAAGAAAAAATCTGAATTGCAGCATATTTTAAAATATATCTCATTTTGAATTGCCTCCCAAGGTCTCCCCAAGATTCTTTCTTTAGTATATCTGCAAATACCATGGTATGACCAAACTCCCATAGAATGTGAAAAGATTCCATGAGTTTTAAGTGTCCAAGATGACAGGCTAGTACCAGTACCTAAAATGTTCTTTTTTCTCTGTCCTAGATATGAACTATGAAATAAATAATACATAGTTTTCCATTATGACGAAGACAGTTATTTCCTATTTGAAATAAATTTAGCTTTAAAAAATGAAGATGTTTCCTCTATTCACTTGACAGACATAGGTAAAGGCTGGGTAAGAATCTCCCACAGTACTATTCTGTGAAGCTCTTCTGTTTCATTATTATATAAATATGCTGTATTACAGCCTAAGAACAAAGATTTGTTACTGGACCACTACAACTCTGTAATACTGCATTATTCCTGCAGAATTTTTACAGAATATTATTTTGAAGATTTTACAATTTTACTTTCAGAATTATTATTACTTTTCTTATTTTTTCAATCACAGCCACAACATGAATTAGCTGATGATAAAAATCCAAATAATCATAGAATATTTCATTCAAAAATCCCAAATAATCTCAAATCTGTTTACTCTCTGTATGTAATATTTACTAAACACTTATTTACTGACCATCATAGAATCACCAAGGTTAGAAAAGATCTCTGAGATTATCCAGTTCAACCGTTCACCCATCACCAATATTTCCCACAAAACCATGTCTCTCAGTACATCATCTAAACATTTCTTGAACACGCCATTACATATGCAATGTACATAAGTATAATACATATATATAAACTATTAGGAAGCAGAAGAAAAGTTGAATTCACAATTTATATGATTTCCAGTAAATAATTAGTCATCCAGTTTAGTAGTATAAGTAATGATATATAACAGGCATTGTTTCAGAAGAGTCAAACATAAATAATCCAAAAAGCCCCCTGTATTCATAGTGACAATTCTCTTATGACAACATCACTGGAAAAGGTTGTAATTAATGCAAAAATAAAGCGGACCATCTATTAACATAATCTGAGTAAAATCCTTCCACAGTTAAATGCAGACACTAAGTGCTGGTATAATACTTTATTAATTAGCAAAGTATTTATCCACTGGGAAATGAGGATAAAAGACTGTACACTTTGTCAGGCTGCAGAAAAATGTGTTATCTCTTCATAAGAAATGCATAAAACTCAAACAAAAGAATGATTATCTCTTTAAATGAATTACATTTAATCTCAGAAGAAAGAATGAATAAATTGGTTCCTTTATATTACTGTGATACACCAGCAAAATTACTAAGATCACAGTCCTTTATAGATTTCAACACTCATATCAAACTATTCTCTTGAACTGTTAAAAGTATTAGCACAGTAAGGATTTTTAAGTTGCAGTATTTTTTTAAGATGAGGAATATTTTTCTAAATGCACTAATTTAAATGTAGTCATTTTCTAGTCAAACAGAAACAAGCTGCTTCCTAATAGACTTCATTACCTAGTGTAGACACCCTGGCCAGACACCTTTATCCAGAATGTCCTCATCCTAACTACACTCTCAGAATTGTTTACTTTTGCCCTTTGATCTGAAAATCTTGATTCTACTTTTGAATTTCATACAGGGTACATTTTATAGTTTATTGTCATATTTAATTAATTGCAAATAACTTCTTGTCCATTGTATATGAAAAAAACCCAACTAAAATAAGAAAACATAATCAGGCAAAGACTAAAAAACAAACAAGCAAACGAACAAACAAATCTTTCAAATTACAAAGATTCATTGATGCTTACTGAATTTTTATGGAGACCAAAAACAGATGTGAGGACAGTGATGGAATGAGTGATGCATTTCAGCAGTGGTTACCGTGATGTGATAGTCAAGCTATATTGTGAAATATAGAAATGAAACCATGAAATAAAGAGTACCTTGACTAATTCATTGCAAATTGGCTAATGGTGGTGTCTATGTTGAGAAATAGTATTTTGTAGCTAAGAATTTGCTTTATCAACTTGTGTTATTGTTCTCTTTGTATTTGTTGTAGTTTCTATGGGGGAAAAAATAATAGGAGGCATTACTTTCAGAGCCACCCCCATACTTTTAATCCTTCACTCTTCCAGAACATTTGTGGGATGCATCTCTCTTAATGTAATGAAACATCACAGGATTGTATTTCAAACTGCAAAATCTTCTCACAGCACAGGTTCTTCAGGGCAAAACTTTATCAGAAATTTATAATCTTTACAGTATGAAACAAGTGTTGGTATGCAGACACTCTATCATGAATATATTCTATGAGAAGTCTCATTCCTCTCCAATTCCTCGTGCTTGGTGGGGCACTTTGAATACCACCTACTGTGATAAGATACAAAGTATTCATAGTCAATTAAAGCAGAGCATTAAATGAGAAATAAACTAAAAAAGGAAAAGAAAAAAACACAACATTACACCATACAAAATGGTGCAAACATTAATTACCCAGAGTGCAGCAGGTGACATAGTGATCTGACCTCATAAAACTATAAAACTAATTCACAGATTTCTATGAGAAGGAAGAGGAGACATTCATACAATAAAGAACGATAATAATAATAAAATAAAAAAGAAATGATAACTGTAGTTGCTCTGTTGTCCTAAGAGTTATATGAGGAAGGTGCTGCTACAAGGAAAGAAATATTACTGCAAATCTTGCCTGTTCCATGATGTTAGGGTAAAGCAGATGCAGAAAATAATACTACTATTCAAAAAATCTCTCATCCAAGGATTTGGGATAGTGATCCTCTTTAATGCATAACTGTTTTTTGCCAACATCTACATCATAGGCCTTCAAGGTGAGGGCCAGACTGTCAGACTTCAAATATATGAATTTTTAAAATACTACTTTCTTTGTGTAGAATACAGTCACTCAGGTTGGAATTTGAAGAGGATCTCATCTGAAAGACAGACTATCCAAAGTTCAAGATCAATGGCACAAATCTGATTTTTAGACAACAATCAACAAGCAACAAGGATATTCCTTTTATACAGCAGATTTTAATTTTATTTTTGAATAATTTTAAATTTTCTTACAAAACATTTCTCCAAATATGATTAAAACTTATTGCTTTGAAAGTCTTCTCATGAATCACAGGCAGAGTTCACATGGCATCTTGCAAACATAATTCTCACTTACCTCACTAAGAGACGTATAGAGATTGTTCCCACTCACTTTGAACATAATTGGAAAATCAAATGTTTACTTACTGCATATTCCCAAGAAAACTATGTTACTGGGACAGTAAAAAAAGTTCTCAGAGTTTCTGGACTTGCAACTCACAACCAACAAGCTAGAGAACTACATATTGGAGGATTCATCTCATTCTGAATTTTTCTCAGTAAATACTCAGATATTAAAATGCAGTTTTGATGATCTGTTATGAAATGTGGTGATTTTTCAAAACAATGCTTGGATCCTTCTTGAATTGCAACTCTTAACACATTTATTATCTACAAGTAAATATTGCTTTCATTTTATTATCCTTTTCCTTTATGGCATAACTTTCTAGAAACCAAAGCAGGGAAATAAGAGACATTAAAGCAAGAATGATAAAAAATTAATTGCAGTGAGTAAATGCTATTTTTTTCCACTAACTTTCAAGCAGACTAATAAAAATTATTTCCATGTGGATGTGCCTAAAATCCAGCCTGCACAGCATAACCCAAGTAACTTCAGGTTTCTCAAACTGGATGTATTTATGAAATTCAACATTGAAAATTTCTCTCACTTGTATTCATAAAAATACATATATTTGACATGATTAACTGAGAAAATAATTTGAATTCTTTCCTTTTTGTTCAGCTCATGTTACTAATACTGTTTTATTTTACAGAATAAGGAAGTTGTGGAACATCTCTCTCTCAGAAGCAGAGCTGAAAGTGAAAATGTCATAACAAGTTTCAGTACTTCACTTGTTAATCTTTCTGTTAACGGCATTAACATATTACAAAAAATGGTTTTTGGAAGTTCAGATGAAAAGAGTGAATTCCTTAGCATGAAGCGTTAATACCAAATGAAAAGTTCTGCCCATCACTGCCTGTTTTGTACCAAGCACTGCTACAGGCATGTACTACTACACTACTCCTAATGTCTTTTCATTTTCAATATCCTTCTGAGCACTTTTGTTACATACTTAATGTTGTTACAGGTGCAAAACTGTAATTTCAATTTTGAATGCAGTTGCACATGTGCCTCAAAAACACTGAAGGCTAAAACTCTGTGCTGCTAACACAGATTGTGTGTCAACAACATTTTCCTTTGCTTGCTAATGCTTTATTGTTTCTTAGTATACATTGAAATAATAATGGTAATTTATGCAGATATTTTGTATGCATAGCAAATAATGAGAAACACCTGCAGAAATTTCCCTCCTTCTCTGAGTTCAGCAACTAATTATATTTTTAAATAATGGCTACCATTGAACACAATTATCCAAATCACTTTAAGTAATGGAATCTTTTAAAGGTGTTTTTGAAATTTTTTTACACAGTTTTTAAACAGTCATTTTATATGCCGGATAGGAGACAAAGAATGTAGTAAGCAGCTTAGTAACCCAAAAATGTTTTGGCAGCTACAAATCATGCTGTGATTTCTTTCAGTCTTCTGCAGCTAATGCTTCTTCGCTGATTTAAAGAGGCCAGGATTTCCCCAATACTTTCTCATCCTGATTAGCATTCATGGCTGCTATATATTAAGAATAAAATACAGGAAAAAGTAAAATACCCAACCTCTTCTAGTTTAAGTGCTTGACTCAGCAAATCTTGCCTATCCAAAGAAGATATATGAAAGCAAAAGTGATGATGGAAAATAGTAGTCTCATGAATAAGGAACAAGGGTCTAATTTAAGGGGAAGAGTAGACCAAAGGTCTCTGAAGACTAAAATAGCTGCAATTCAACAAGGAGATACTCATACCTTCATACGTTGCATTTTTCCCCAGGTTTTAAGTAAATGGGACAGAAGTAATGGATGTTTCTTGCTATACTCTTCTTTCCAAATAAATAAGTGAAAAAAAGCAAAACAAAATCACACAACTACAGCAATCAACTGGGGTCCTGGGTTTGATTATCTGCATTTGCTTGTAAACTAGAGAAATTGGGCACTTTTAATTCAGTACATCTTTTTCATTTCAATATTTCAAGAATGATATAACAGAAGACAAAATAGTTTTGAATATATTATAAATTGACAAAACATCCAAACAAAACAAGTAAAGCAAACAAACACAAGCCACAATATATGAAGCAAAAGATCATCCAAAATCTCTGTAGAGTTTTCTGTCACTTTATGAAGTCTAACCAGAAGCTTCCTTTATTTCTCAGCATTTGAATAATCCTACAACTGTAATTGTCAAATTGTTCATACCAGATCAACCCCCCCCCCTGCCCTCCCATAGGCCTTCTTGGCAGTGAGTTTTCGAACCACAAAGATGATAGAGCAAGATTAAATCAAGGCAGGATACCCTGCTGCAGAAATAAGGGCAGTGGGGTAGATGATATTACTGCCTGTAGGGAAGTCCATCCTACTTCGCTGTGGACAACATCTCACACATCCTAATCTAATTCACAGTGGTAGCAGATGTTATCTAGGGCTCTGACACAGATTAAGGGGTCATATTTTAGCTACTGCTTTGGCCTATACTCTAGATCTGCTGTGCTTCACAGTACCTCTGACTGCATATTTTACACTTCCTCTCTTGTTTTGTGATTCTGGAATAAAAGAATTTATATTTTTCTTCTGTAAATATAGCTTATACTTCAATAATATTGTAATGCACATAACAAATCTCATGGGATATCCACATTTCTGATGTATAACTTGAAAAAGTTTTGGAACACAGAAGCACTCTAACACTGGGACATATCAGACAGGTTCTGAATTTTAAATCTCATTGGGGGCACCCCAGCTTGGTCAAGGACCAAGTCTACATAAGAGTATGGTTGACCCAGGTTTATGATTCATCTCACTCATTTTCTGTTACTAGTGGAATCAGGCACAGTTTTCCTGGATGTGGACAGGGATGGAATTACCACTGCAGCCTTAACGAATACTATTTTCAAGTAATATGGTTGAGCAACGTGACACTGTTAAAAAGAAAGGAAATAAAGATTCAACAATATTCATGATATCTCTATGTGAAATGAATTGTTATTCTAACTAGTTTTCTTGAAGCTATACGTCCACAACATATGAATGTGGAAAGTTCTACTTATAATTCACTCTCTGAAAAGAATAAACTTCTTTGTGGGTCGATTCAAAAGTAAAGCCTCTTATTTTTTCCATGGAAATTACAACATACACAAAAGAATACAGTAACTCTACTTGAAACTGCATATTTTCAGCTACAGAACACTGTTTTTCAACATAGACATCACCATTAGCTGATTCAAACAGATTTAGACTCTCCTCATTTTGTGATATGACAGCTGTACATAGCTACCCAGAATGTGGCTTGTATTTCATGTTGTTACCACCTCCGTTGAAAAAACACCACCCACAACTCACTGTGCTCACATACACTGCTTGGTCTCCATAAATGTTCAGCAAGTGCCAGTGAACACAATTTTTCCACATGGAAGAATTCAGTGACACACCTTTGCTTCATCCACACTTCCATGTCAGATACCATTTTGTCTGACTGCCCTAAAATTGTTTCTAAAATTAATCAGAAACCAAGGGAAACTGAAAGAATAAAAAAGTAACAGTACTATAGCAGATACTCCATTTTTCCAGGAATCTTTGTCTGAAGACATGCATCCTCTGTTTTCTAATTCTTAAAATTTATTATTATTATTTAGTAGCATAAATATTTCATTAATATTTTCATGATTTTCTATCAAAAGAATCTCTACAAAACATTTGAAGATGCCAAAACATGCTAAAATCATTAAATATTTTATGTATTATACATCATTCTAAAAATTATATCCTCTTTTTCTGAAATTGAGATTGATTTTTGTTGAAACATGTGCAAGAAGGTCTTCAACCTCTATAAATCTGTGTTGCAAGGAATAACATATCGTGATCGTCTTGATGTACATTCAAATCCTGAAAATCATATACAGAAAAAAACAAATGCTGACTTCTGGGCCTCAGCCTTTTATATATGCACTTGTTAGCTAGCTGAATAAACCTTTATTTATTTATTTATTTATTTAAAGAGCTTTTGAACAGTGTCTCTTCAAAAGTGCAGTTCCAACCTAGTCTTGAATTCCAAAACAAAGCAGGAGAATACTAACACACAGAATTCAAATAAATTTGCCAAAAAATAAAAAGAATTTAGTTAGAGCAAGCAGGTGCAGAAAGCATATAGAGTAGTTCACTTCTAAATTACACAGAATTTGATGTGCCATTGTTCAGCTGGAGATGGAGGAAGTAAGAGTTTTACAGATGCAGGCAGCATGAAAAATAAATAACTTCACATTAAGGAAGATAGAAGTAGACGGACTTCTCCTGAAATACAGCAATCTGTGTTCAAAGGAGGATGAAGATGCTGAGGGAATAGAATTCTCACATCCAGTAGAGGGAAAGGGAATTACTTTTCAAAAATCAATCAGTACTCCAAAATCCCAAAAGTGGAACCAGGCTTTTCTATCTTGCAGGACCAAACACAATCCTAAGATGGCAGAGGCCAATGCTAAGATTTAACTGCAAAAGATGCAATCTATGGTAATATCATTTGACCAAGGTACTTATACTACTTCCACTTTACTGTAATGAAATTATAGACTTTTCAGTTGGGATTAGTGCTGAATATTTCAAACCATACATAATATTACCAAACCTTCTTCATATGGAGACATTCATGTAGTTTTTCATGTGTTACAGAAAAACTGTCTTCTTGCCAAGTGTCAGAGAAAAATGCTTGCAGTCCCAGTTACATTTGCAGCAGATTTTGCTAAGGGTGAGTTTTGTAAGGTTAACTATTTTTCCCTTCTATAAACAAATATCTTGTGCTTGACACGTGGAAGGACTAGCTTGTATTTTGTAAAAAGTTCTCTGACTAACGGTGCTTTTCAAAGCTGCTGTAGCTCACGATGCCCATGAGAGGGAACTATTGGTTAACTGTTGGAGATGGGGTTTCGCACTTCGGCTCCTTCTCTGCAATTTCCCTCTGCTTATCTGAACCCTGCCAAATGGGATGTTCAGAAAGTAAAAGAACAATCTCTGTCCTCATTAGAATGCTATTTCTGAAAGCTAAACTGTTTTAAATTTTAACAAGAAAAATACTGAAGTTAGTGCTACTAATGGTGTGCTGTACAGATGGAACCAAGTGACAGGCACCTGATACCAAACCAGAGGCACGATATCAGAGACATCGCAGCAAGAGCACACTTACTGTGTTTGGTGCTTTTTAAGGAGAGAGTAAGGTTTTCTCAGGGATATGCTTAAAATCTCACTGAAAAATAAATAAAGAGATGGAATAGATAAATATTCATAAAATCAGATTGCTGTCTCAGAAGTAAAAATAATTATCTGCAACTAGTACAATGCAAACATCAGCTGTGAAAGATTCTTTTATACAATCTCCCAGACCACTGCAACTGGTAAAATAGATACACAGAATGGACTTTTGAAGTTGCATGGTCTTCTCCTGGATTCTGTCCAGTGCTTACAGTGACAGAAGTACAAAACAAGCTGGAAAAAATTTATGCCTCTCTAGGGTTGCTGTTTGGTTGGGTTTTGTTTTGTTTTGTTTTGTTTGTTTTTGTTTCTGTCTTTGCTTTTTTTTTTAATTTATTTTTATTTTGAGTGAAGAAGTCGAATAAATTCATTCCTCTTGACAGTCCCCTGATTTTATTAGAGTGTTGACATCCCCTCCTTTTGTACAATTTGGCAAGTGATCAGTAGAATTATCCTTTGTGCAGACAGTCTCAGATTGACCGTGGCAGCAGGTATAAAAGGCATAATACTAGATTAGGGTTTGGGATATATTAATAGCATAAAGGGACTTATATTTCAACAGGATTGAAAAACAAAAGTAGGCGGGTAACATCTCTGCAATTCATGAAAGAAAAATGTTTTAACATTAAATTAGTACTGATGATAATTTTTTCTCATTAAATAAACTACATAGTTTCAAAGTATAAATATAATTTTTAACTAACATTTGTAGTAAAATTAGTGGGCGAAAATGGTTATACAGACTGCTCTTTCCTGCCTGTATAACTTTACAAAGGTGAGTATTTCAGTGATTGTAATGCACTGTAACTATGTAAAATTTAATCTCTAAAGCTCTTCTGAAGTTAAAGTTTTGTGCATTTTGATTTTAAAGCTATGTTGCTGGTACATAAAATACCTCTGAAATAAACACAATACTTCTAGAATAATTTAAATATATGTTGATTTAGAATGCCACACATTTCCTGGCCTTAATTTTGCCCTTTGTCTGAAATTAATAGTCATCAAAATTGCAGTTGCTTAACCACAGTTTCTAAACAAGAAAACATTCAGCATTTGATTAACAGAGAAACCTCCTCATCAAGAATTTTTTCTTTTAGTATTCTATTTTTTATTCCTTCATTAAAATATGCAATGAAATAAAATAAAATAAAATAAAATAAAATAAACTACTACAAGTGAGCAAATTCTGAAATTAATTAAATAGCACAGTCCTCCAAACATTTTGTTCAAAAATGTAAAATCTCTGAACTTAAAATGCTGTGAATTAACATTTATCTTTTTGTATTAAAAAGGCTCAGCTTCTCTCTGTGCTTCAAAACTGACATATTGTGCAATAAACAGCAATCAGCCTAAAGATGCTATATTAAACAAACCAAGTTTTGTTTTGCTAAACTAAGCAAAATTAGTTGAATGCCCTAAGTAATAGTTGCTGGTATTTTTTTGTAAATTATTTCTCCACTTGTTTTTGTGTCTATGCATAAATTAAAAATCTGCTGAAATTTATTATTCATCTGAGATGTAATTAATATGCAAAATTATGCAAATTAAGATGCAATTAGGCTTCAATTCTCTAGTGGAATTTTCCATTATAATTTAATACAAAGTAATAGAGTAATTGGTGTCACGTGTAATTACGGTTACTCACGTGTACTTGCAGACGTGAAAATGGTGTGGTATATATTAGTTACCCTATGCAAATGTACAATACAGGCCCTTAACACTTGGGAACAAGGTAAACAAAGATTGTCTTAAAAAAGAAGGGAGCAATAGTGACCCTTTTTGTTTTCATGTACCACCATTTTCAAGACCATGCAAGATTATAATTTTTACTGTATTTATTCCTTAGAATTCTTAAATAGGTATCACGATGCAGTATGAGGCTTTTTTTTTTAATATCTTCTTTAGGAAACTGTCTCTAGTAAAAAAGAAAATGATAATCAAAATGACAATGGTTTCGACTATGGTTTGGTCAGTATACAAATAACTCCAGTTTTTCAAGTTCTTAATACAAAATGTATTTCCTGCTTTAATATGATATTCAATGACTTTCAAAAGCTTTATTATTTGCTTGTTCTTAGAATACAGTCTTGCAATAGAACCTATAATGCAAAATCATATTAATGTATTTTAGCTGGTGTTAGAACATGCAAACAGTTGTAGACTGAGTACATGCAGTGGGTGAATGAATCACACTGAATTCAAGTTTTCTGAAGTGTTAACATCTGCAGGATCAGGCTCTAAGCTCAAATGATTTGTCAATATAATTGTCTATCTGTGTTATTGCAAAATAATTTACAATGTTTTTTAAGTCATTTTCTTCTCCTGAAGTTTAATTTTTGCCTTGCACTTAATTTCAGATATACCAATAAAGTGCTTAAATCACCCAAGTAATCCAAATTTCATAATTTGTTTGAAAACTACACATCCAGCTGTATCAAATGCAGAGATTACCGTGCACTTGAATTCACAAAAATGAAAAAGAGATAAGGGGGGTGGGGGAGGGTGGTGATATTTTTGAATGGCAACAAAAGCAGAAAGCAAACAAATACAATATGAAATTGTTTTTAACTCTGAGTCCTAACTCATTATTTCCTCATGGGAACAATCACATTTTGCATCATCCTAACTGTATCATACATAAGCCAGTAACCTGTGTGAAAATGATATATATTTTTTTATTTCTGAGTGCTAAGACATTTTGGTTTTGTTTCAGTGCTATCATATTCACTAAACCTTCCCCCACTCCCATACCCCCTCAGGCTGGAACTTTTGTGTTGTTCACATTCTAAGTTTAATGGGGGTGGATCGATAGGTGGATAGGTGCGGTGAAAAGAGCGAAATTGGAATGATTGAACATAATGAGTATAGAGCTTCATTGTGCCAAACTGGTCTCCTTCTCCTTCTTTTCATTTGCTTCTACTACTGCTGGCTAATTATTTAAAGGAAAAGGTATCTAAGAGAGAAAATAAAACCTACCATTAGTCTCTCGTGCTGCACCCTTCCCTAGCCCCACCCATTCATCCATATGTAGCTTTTCCATTCATTCCCATAATACCACCAATTACTATGCAGTCAGGACCATTCATATTCATATTCACATCTCACTGTGGACATTTAAGCTACACTCCGAGCAACACTCATACCTTAAACTACACCTATTATACAGCTGTTGTACAATTACTGTAAATGAAGTATACAATATGGGGCTTGGCTTGTATAATAATTTGTAATCAGTGATAGGGGAAGAGGGTTTTGAGTACTTCTGCCATGCATATCTTTTGGTCTCCTTATTTCCATCATTCTTCTCTCCCTTCCATCCCTTGGGCTTGGTTCTATAAAGGCTTATTCTGAGAGACATAATAAAGAGATTCTCATCTGGAGTAAAATGACTTCTCCCTCCTACAACTGAACCAGTTTATGCCAGCTGAGGCATTCAGCTTGTCTGTTTCAGCACACAACACTGATTTTCTTTGTACTGTTCTTTACTGAAATGGACTTCAATTTACACCAGAGTACAGGATAAAATACATAGCATATGTATGATAAGAGGTGATGATCAGAGTAAAGTTCAGAACAGAATTCCTACAGGGAGCATTGCTAAATAGAATAATGGCAGGGTTTTTTTGTTTGTTTGTTTGTTTTTCTTTCTGTTTCATTTTATTTTGTTTTTGTCTAGTTTTAACTATTTGCCAGGTATTTGCTGTTCCCAAAAGCAAAAGATTATAGACTTGATGGACCAAAGCACTTATCCTATGGAACATCTCAAGTTCAAAACAAATGAGAGGAAACTCAATGCAATATTGTATATGCATATCAGCTATCTCACTGGCAGGGCAAAGTTTTCAGAATCTATTTCCATGCGTGTTATTTTTGTCACTTAAATTTATGATGAATTTATCACTTTAAAAACAAAACAAAACAAAACAAAAAAAAAAACAAAAAAAAACAACCAATGAAGTGAAGCCATGTACAGAATATATTAAAACAACTGTCCACTGCTACCTGGAGTCTGGTCAACATCAACACAATCTCACAAAGAACATAATATAAGAATTGTTTTGAATAGACTAACAATTGATTCAGGCCACTTTCTGTGCCTATTTACAAATATGATATCAGAAGACCAAACAAGATCCACTGTTCTGAAGTCTAGACTAATTCTAGAAATGTACTTCAACAACACAGAAAATCATTTTAATATATAATTTAAAAATGCAGGAACATTATTAGAGTTTTCTGTTCATTGTCTTACATAGAATTTAATGATCAGAATCTATGAAATATGCTCTCTAATACCATATTCTTTACATGTACTCCTTCTACATTTATCATTATACTCTTGTGTTCTTATTTTTCTGATCTACAAATCTTATGCACATTCATAACTTACTCTTGTGATTGCCATTGTAAGCCTGGGTTGACTGCATGTAGACCAGTCACATATATTCTTCTTAGTAACTGTTTACAATGCTGTAGCCTTAAAGGAGTACCCCTAAGAGAGGTTGTATGTCTTACTAATGCTCTAAAGTTCTTTCATCTAGTATGGTATTGTTAAATAGAATAGCAATGCTAACAACTTCTGTAACATTTTAATAGAAATTACTGTTCCAGTCTGAGCAGGCTTTCTTTCTTTCTTCTTCAAAGCAGATTGTCACAGTCAATATTTTTTGGTGCCATGGTTTAACTATGAACTGAGTCCTTGCTAAGGATTTTCAGCTGAATCTTCAATACTTTCCATGCAAATCTTTCTTTATAAGTGGATTCACTGATGGAGAAATACTGTATGTCCTTTCACCTTTATGTGATCTATTACATGGAAGAAGCTGCATCACTGCTCCTTCATTGGCAATTTATTTATGTAAAACTTCATCTCCCCTCCTTTCCCTCAAAATACTCTTTCCTATTCTTTTGTGTCATAGGATGGAACAACTGTTTCCCATCAGAGAATAACAAAAAAGTCAGCTTTCTATTTTTTTCTGTCACTTGTGATTTTTATTGTATTTTCTTAGGAGGGTGGCTTCTAATGTAAGGTAAGGCACAAATTAGAGATTATTTGCTTGATGTCATGGTACTTCTTGCCTGACGTGCTTGCACATAGTGACTCTCATTCTTGCATTCACACACAGATACCACCCACTTTGCACATTTCTTACAACCTTGCATGTTTCTGCATACAAGTGTGTAGGAAAGAAAAAGGAGGTGGGTTAGTTCAAACAGCTGTCATCAAGGAACAGTATATTGTCACTTATGGGAAACAAGCACACAAACCATTCAAGCTGTTGATGATATAGAGTTGTTGCCTCTGTCAGATATATCAAAAGATACAGTATGAAAAAAGGTAAAAAAAAAAGCCCATTCTTATATGACCTTGTAGAAGGCAGGTGTTCGAAATGTGGTACATGCCATCATATCTGCTTCAATTCATCCATCTCGGGTAATCAGAACCTCAGATGTGGGTAGACAACAAACTACCTCCTCTATGTCTGAAGTAGGATCTCTCTAGCTCAGGTTCAAGATAAAGTTATATAGAAGCTTTTCTCATTCTTCAGATTAAGAGATGGGTCCTGATAAAATCAGTACTATTTAAGGTATCGCCTTCCCAAAGAACCAAGAGAACTACTGAAATATTCTCAGTATTAAGGACTTTTCATTCTCAGTATTAAGGACAGATTTCAAAGGAAGACTTATGATTAATCAGTAAAAAATGTTTGCAATTGGAGATACCTTTTGGATCCAGAGTTCTCACTTACACAATCTATCCACTTAAAATTTATCCTCTGTCTCTCTAAGTTGGTGTGGAGAAAGAATTATTTTTAGCTGTTTTTATCACAGAAAGAAATGTGGACCACATCATGGCACTTATAAGAACCATAGTCTTATTAACAGTTCCCTTGGTAGCAGCATCATTTTAAACAGACTGACTCTTTCTGCTCATCCTTCTGGTCCTTCAATCCTGCACCATTCGTACCTTTCAGCTGTGTACCTGGTAGCAAGTTGTTGAGATGAACTAACAAGAATTAAAAATAGACTGTAATAAAATGTTTTCTCTAACCTGACCTTGTTAGTAAAACTAATGCTAAAAAGAATATCTCAAATGTTATTCTTGCTTCTCCATGCTCTGCTCCTTTCTAAGTGTGCCCTGGAGAAACCCAGCCAGTGAACTTAACTTATAGTAATTTCCATGGAATCGAGAAAATGATCCAGATGACAATTGTTTCCCTTCACCCTTCTCAGCAGCACCTCATTTTGCTTCTCCTATCTTCACATTAACCAAGAGAAGATAATGTATGTTAAAATGTGTAATCTTCAATATTTCATCTTTTCCTTTAATGATTTACTACTCATTTCTGCCTAATGAAGTACTTTTTATTTGGTTAATCTTTCATTGCCATAAAATACCACTCTTATTCCTTTCTAACTTCCATAGTAGTCTTCAATAAAGTCATAACCCCTGCTTCCGAAAGCTATAAAGTTTTGTGTTATCACTTAACTGATTTGCTTTACATTGCCTTATCGTTTAAATTGTTCTGACCTATTACAAATTGTATTAAGTTCAGAACTAGGGTTCTGTGGAACTCCAATGATGTATGAACACAAAATTTTCTGGAAGTTTCTGTGCATTTCTAGTGTGGGAAATATAGTGAGAAAGACAGAGAAAATTGAGCTACCACCAGAATGGTCAGTGACTTGTGTTTATAGTGATGAAAAGGAATGTGAGAAACTGAAACTTTAAGTACAGCTCCAGTCAATATTTCACTACTGATATGCTGATACACAGTAGAATATGATTCAATGGAAAATACAAACAACAAAAATAAAAAAGATGCCATTAATATAGACTGTCATGATGGAACTCCCCTGAAGATGGGAAGGCAGAAGTTCAACCTCAGGGAGTCAGCCCTTGGCAGACTTGACTTTATTTGACTGAATGACTTGCCTGTTCTATTTTGTTATTTTAAATTGCAGGGGGGAAATGGGCCGCAAATCCTCATGTTATGAGAGAAGTCCATCCTTCCCCAAACTGAAACTTTGATTTCAAATAAAGAAGCAAAAATTAGTAAGCAAAAGGCAAATAAACAAACAAACAAAAACAAAAACAAAAAAGAATAAAAAAGCCACGAAAACTTCCACAAATCAGAAAACTCTAAGACTACTGTTTCCTTTTCCATCCAGAACTAAATAATATGCAACTTCCGTCCGAGGCCCTTTTTTCTTTTAGCCTGCTGAAAATCTTTATTTTACCACTAGCTCAAGCCTATCTCCTCCTCCCCAACTGCTGATCACCACTACAACTCTAACAAAGATGCCATATAACAATTAATTGCCTCGCTTTGTATTGTAGCTCATCAACTTGTTGGGAACTAGGAAAAATGAAATAATGGGGGTCACTTCTGGAAAAATGAGTTTATTTTCATGCCAGCTGCAGAAAATGATCAAGGCTGGCTTCTTGCCAGTTAAAGGGATGCTGTAAGTGATTTCCTTCTGTTTCCTTGCAGCAAAAAATGCCCATCTACAGAGAAATACATGCACAAACACAAATCTGTATATGTATGCAATCTAAATAACTTATTATTTGGTAAAATAGGTTAGATTTCATATCTCTTGCTCTCTTTTGCCCTCAGTTTCCCTTTATTATTTTTGTCACGTTATGCTAAAGCCTCCTTTTCTCATATATTTATGATTTTGAAAATGGCTTATTAATTTAACATAAATTGTCTTACAAAGTACAAAACAGCCAAAGTGGATTTTAGAGCTACATGAACTGGAAACTGAATATTAGTTTAGAGGTAGTTTAGAGCTTACATAGAGTTTTTAGTCTCTTGAAATCAAGGCTTACCAACTGCTTTATCTATTTGTGAAACATTAACTGATTAAAAGTTTCTCAGAAATGGAAAGAGTGGCATAAATATTTTCAAGCACTCAGCACCTATGTACTGATATTTTCACCATGTGTCTTAAATCCTCAAGGAAAATGAGGTCTATAGTCTTAGCAGACTACTTAATGGCACTATATGATAAGGCACTGCTGTAAATCAGTTTTAAAGTAACTGATGACTGGACTGATTGCTTTCTTGAAACAATACTTACTTTAAAATAATTTCTTCTTTGAGAAACAAATATCAGTGCAGCACTTACATGGACACTGCATATGGCAATGCCCTTCACTTCCAGATTTCTGCCAAACACAAAGTGTCTATTTCAATTTATAATTTTAGGAAATTAAAATCAAGAAAATAAATTATGAGAAAAGATGGAAAACCTTTATAAGATTGTAATTTGTGAGCTTTAATAGCAATAATAATAATAATAATAAAAGAAAAACCAAAAAAATGAAGGATAACTGATAAATAAATGAAACAAGGTGTAAAGAAATATTAATGTTTTCATTATTTCATACTATTTCTATTCTGTTGAAACTGATTTCCATAGTAATATAGTTAGCTCAAAATCTGTCTTTGCATATAAGGTCTCCATAGAAAAAGCAAATGTGAAAATGGCAATATTTTCAACACTTCTTTTCTTTAATAAAAATAACGTGTTCAGATCTGCTTTTATTAAAACATAATAAATACCATCAATTTTTGACATGAAATCTAATTATACACTGTAAATATTTATCACTTTGCAGAAAGAAGATTATACATTAGTTCTATTCATTCAATTCAAATCTGAGTAAGAATGAATTCATGTTTTATTTTATTTCATCTATTTAAAAAGGCTCTGTTGCTAGAAGAAAATGAAAGAAATACTTTTGCTGCTGCTCACAGATAGGCACGGAGAAATATCTCAGAGGTAAGTGCTTTGACACACTGTTACTTGACCCTGCAATTATTCTCTGCAAATACAGTTTACGATTCTCACGAAGTCCCATTGATTTCAAAGGGAGTTAGTCCATGAAGATCTCCTTGTCAGATAAAGATACGAACCTTTCAGTATCTGGAATTTGACTTCAAACATGGACTGTGGTTACAAGAGAAAAAGAAAATGATTTTATTCTCCTTTTACCTTTGTAGAAGAATCACTGTAATATTAACTGGTGGAGTTCAGAGCACAGAAAAGGCTCTGTTCAAGAAGCTCAAAATTGGAATAGTAGCAGTATAACACAGCAGGATGAGGTGAATAGACATAAAAATTGTGGAATCACATGTTGTGCCTGTCTGCACTAACCAACACTAGGACTTTTTATTACTCTTTCCATAAAATCTAGCCACAAACTTTAAAGTCAATGCTGAAGCTTCAAGATTTTTTACTCATGTAAATAGTATGTTTTCTGAGAAATCTATTCTTGTAGGTTGTTGCTCTTAGAGTTTAAGGTTTTATGTAGGTAACAATACAGCCCATATCCTGTTCCACAGTCTCTGAAAGATTCTGCAAGTATCGTAATTTAGTTGCAGGTGTCCCACCAGTCTCACTCAAATCTTTTGAAGAATGCTTTTACTAACCTACACACATTGAAGAACAAAGCAAGTGGGCTTCCTTTCCTTTTCAGTGGCACAGTCATTGCAGTGCAAAATAATCTAACTGTATACGTGGAGCACTTGAAACTTAGCACAAACATGCTTGGTAGTTTGATAACAAGTTGTTATCAAAAGACAAATGTCAGAAAAATACAGTTCTGAATGACGTCTGGAAATAGGAAAAGGGTACTAAGTGAAATGTATTCACTTGAGAATTATGTGATAATCAAAAAGAACTATACATGACTTCAATCAGGAAAATATCAAAATCTTTTAGCCCATGGCTTCATGAGGTTTATGGATTTTCTGTAGTGAAATTATGCACTCCTTTAATAGGGATAAGGGAGAGGAAAGCACTCTTTTAGTAATGAACTTCAATTCTCTGCCTGGATATTTAATCTTATAAATCTGTCTAGGCCTGCTTCTAATTTGTTTACGTCTTTTGTTGTTGTTGTTGTTTTCCTCTGCCAAAAGTTGCCTTTGGAAGATATACAAACACAAGATCTATTATTTTCTTTCAAGAATAAGTTACAGTGAGAAAAGGAAGAGCAAAGGATAATTTAAAGTTTAATGGAGTGAAGATTGCAATACTCCCAAACTCCACTTTCAGGATAATGAGAAAGTGAAAAAATATCATCACAGTTTCACCTCCATTGTCCTTTATTGTAGTAACTTTAGTGCCAGACATACAAAACATTACTGTAGTTTCCTATACCCCCAAAAGTTTAAGAACTTTTATGTTTCCTTTTCTCAAATTAGAAACAAATGTTAAATTCTTAATTTATGATTGAAATACACTAAAATTTCCCTAAAGGATTTTCCTTTTGTAATTCTGCCATTGAACCAACAAAATATGCATGGTCCTATTATTTCTGTGACTTCTGATGTTTTCAATGAAGCTATGAATAAACTGTACCAAATCTTTCAATTTACCTATTAAAGAGTATGTTCTCAAAGATAATCTCTTTAAAAGATATGTAAAGTTTGTAAATTCAAGAAAATTTGTATCTTCTGATGGGAGTTCCAAAGACTGAAGATAATTTTACTGAATAAATAACCTACTGAGATATATCATAGTCTAAAAAACTGTATCTAATATTTTAGTAAGTTTAAAAACTATATTTATCTAGATACATCAAATTTGCCATTAGTCTTTGAATATTTCTTTAAAAAAGTGATTTTTCATGGAATCATGACTTCTATTTCTAATCAGATCTTAGCAATTCAGAAATATTAAAAAAAAAAAAAAAAAAAAACAAATTTGGGAATAGAAACTTGCAATCTAAGTGGAATTTAAAAAAAAATGGGTGTATATCTTCACTTAGCTTCACTTTTATCTGAAGTAGTATGTCCATACCTAGTTCTTACAGGCCCAGAGAAAACCCACCTTCGTTATTCATATACCTAAACAACTATGTTAACAAGTACTCCTAATTGCCATATGGAACCTAAGCTCTGAGAGAGATATTTATATGAAACAGAAACTGCAGAAAAGGATGTTCTCTCCTTTATTAATCTGATGCCAACATTTTGCTAATTAAACCACTACATGTCTCATGTCACTTCCTACGTAGGTCACTGGAAGAGGAGATACATTTGGGCAACCTTAAGGATGAATCCCAGGGGAGCATCCCACAAACGCATGGTATTTAAGCTTGCAAGTTTATTAAACAAATCACAGAATATATTCCAGTCTAAATCACAGACGTGGCATGACACAATTAGAAGATTTATTGATTCTTTGGTTTACAGATCTCACAGCTTGCTCTGGGGGCTCTACACCCACCAGAACCAACAGATTTTCTTCATCACAACTAATCTTTCTAAACTAGTGCAGGGAAGTTTATAAAGTTGAAACTGCCTGACTTCAACTTTGCTTGCTTTCAACTTTGCATCTATTTTAGCCTAACTATAAACTGAACACATTTTGTATTAGTCCCATGTGTCAGCACCCTGAATTATTGGCACTCAGCCTCCAATAGCAGAATCCCTGTATGAAGCAAAGGAAAAAAATGAAATAAACAATATTTTCTTCAGACTATCTACCATCTGCCTGCATAAGCAGTCCTTACCTCTTTATGTAGTCTTTCTCTTCTTGATGATCGAGTGTTGAGAATAATAGTTAGGATTTGGCCACAGACACAAGGTTATAGATAAGGCTGGCTTTATACTTCATTTTGTATTTCCAACACAATATGGTTATGGATTAATTATAGATTTCCCAGAACTCAGTTAAGGTACCAAAAATTTATAGGAGTTGACTATTTCACAAGAAGGGTATGGAATTTTCAAAATTTAATATTTCCTTTTTTTTTTTTTTTGGCATAGAAAAATGTCAATATTTCTGCCATTAGAAAATTTATTGTTATTTGAGACTGTGGTAAAACTGGTATGTAGAGGAATTAATTGGATTCCTTAGGTTCAACCTTTGGATAAAAAGGACTCTTGTATATGAAAATTTTATCATTACTTTGTCAATTAAACTGCATCAATATCTTCAAAATAATGCCTCTTATTTATTTCCATGGAAACTGCAACAGATACAAAAAGTACAATAATGCTTTTTGATAGAGCAAATTCTCAGCTACAAAAGACTATTTTTTTAACATAGTCACCACCATTAGCTATGCATTTTTGCCAGCAATGAAGAGCTTACATGCAGCAATTGTAAAAATCCACACCAAGTAGAGACAACACACTGTCACTGTTGCCACATCTGCAATCCAGTGTCTCACTGTGCTCATATCCACAATTTAGTATCCATAAATATTCAGAAAGTGCTGATGAATGTCATTGGGTGCAATTTTTTCCACATTGCAGAATTCTATTCCACACCTTTGCTTCATCCACATTTTCATGTGAGACACTATTTCCCCCTTGCTGCCATCTGTTGCACAGCAACAAAATTTAATGGAGTATTGATTGAAAGGTTCAACTTCTACAGTTTTTTTTCATCTTCTTTCTCTGAGGCAAAGAACATTTAGGTAGTTCACCATGGTAAACTAAGTGAACTTGGTCACTTAAATGATAGGTCTCTGTAGTTTAATACTGATACCTGTCAAATACCTTGGTAGCGGCAACTGACATCACATACAGCTGGCTTGTTTGTGTTGTGATCCTATTCTTTTTCTATGGACTTTAGTGTTGTGAAAAATGTCCCTAGCAAAGACAAGTCAGAAGTCCAAAGGAAATGAAGAGCAAAGAAAAAAACATCTTTACCTGTGCTTTCAGAGAATCATAGAATCATAGTATGTCCTGAGTTGTAAGGGCCTCAAAGATTATGTAGTTTGAGCTCCCCTGCTGTGGGCAGCACTGCCATCCTCTAAATCAGACTGCTCAGGAGCCCATCAAGCCTGGCTTTGAACACCTCCAGAGATGGGACACCCACAACTTCTCTGAGAAGCCTGTTCCATTGTCTCATTACCCTCTGAGTGAAGAATTTATTCCTAATATCTAACTTAAATGTCCCCTCTTTCAGTTTAAATCCATTCCCCCTTGACTTATCACTATTTGCCTGAATTAAAAGTCAGTCCCCTTCCTGCCTGTAAGCTCCTTTCAGATTCTTCAAGCTAAACAACCTACCTCCTTCAACTTTTCATAAGGGAGGTGCTCCAGCCTTCTGATCTTCTCTGTGGACCTGGAATCTGGACCAACTCCACAGTTTTCTTGTCCTGGACACAGTCCCGTGGATGGCTCCTCATAAGGGCAGAGTAGAAGGGCAGAATCATGTCCTTGTCCCATCTTTTGATGCAGCCCAGAATACAATTGTTCTTCAGGGCTGCAGGATCACACTACTGACTTGTATTCCACTTTTTGTCCTTCAGGACCCCAAGTCACTCTCCACAGAGCTGCTCTCAATGAGATCTTTCCTCTTTCTGTATTCACATTTAAGATTGCCCCAATCCAAGTGCAGCAACTTGTACTTGGTCTTATTGAACCTCATGAAGCTCACATGGGCCCACTTTTCAATCCTGACCAGGTCCCTCTGGATAGCGTCCCTTCCCTTTATTGTATTGACTGCATCACTCAGCTTAATGGTATCAGCTAACTTGCTGAGAATACACTCAATCCCACAGTCTAAGTCACTGATAAAGATGATGATGAGTATCAGCCCCAATACAGACCCCTGTGGGACACTGCTTATGACCTCCACCTAGATTTAGAGCCATTGCCAACAACTCGTTGGTTACAACCATCCAGCCAATTCTTTATCCACCAAACAGTCAATTTAGAGATATGGATATGGTATGAGAACATGTCAAAGGCCTTACACAAGTCCAGGTAGATGCCATCAGTTGCCTTTCCTTGGTCCATCACTCCATCCTAGAAGGCCACTAGACTGGTGAGACAGTGAGGCATGATCTACCCTTAGTGAAGTCAAGCTGGCTGTCTTGGATCACCTCCTCATCTTATATGTGCTTTAGCAACTTTTCCTGGAGGACTCACTCTGTGACCTTCCCAGGCACAAGACACGAGGTTCACTGGCCTGTAATTCCCTGGGTCTTCCTTTCTATCTTTCTTAAAAAGGGAAGTGATGTTTCCCTTTTTCCAGTCACTGAGAACCTCAACTAACAGCTATGACTTTTCAAATATGATGAAGACCATCTTGGTAATGACATCAGCCAGATTCTTCAGGACAGTGGGTTGTATAACACCCAGCCCCCTAGAACTGAACACACTCAGTCTCATGAGGTGGTCTTGGACTAGCTCTGCTCTTACATTGGGATGTTCAGGGACACAAGAGACTCAGGAATCCTAACTGGCAGTGGAGACTGAGGTAAAGAACTCATTAGGTACCTTAGACTTCTTCACATCTAAGGAGGCTAGTTTTCGCTTTTCATTTATCAGAGAGGGTACATTCTCCTTTGCCTGTCTCCTGTGATCAGTGTACCTAAATAAACCCTTCTTGCTGTTTTTCACAGCCCTAGCCAAGATTAATTTCATAAGTCCCTTTGTTTTCCTGATCCCAACTCTGCACATCCTGACAGCATCCCCATATTCCCACCAGGCCACTCATGCCTGCTTCTACCTCTTATATATTTCCCTCTTTTCCCTCAGCTTCACCAGCAGATCCTTGCTCAGCCATCTTAGTTTCTTGTCTCCTCTGCTTGATGATAGAATCAGGGGTAGCCTCAGGAAATTTGGAGCATCTCACTGTCAGAACTATTTGCATCAGTTTCTGACTTCAGTCGGAATAAATACAAGGGACAAGCAGCTTCTTTTTAGGCAGAAAAGACTCTAGAATTTCTAACGAATGAAGCGATGCTGCTCTGGGTGGAGTAAGTATTTAACTTTAAACATACAAGTAATTCCCTTGCTTTTGTTGGTGTTCCAAATCAAGAATTTGTTTGATCACATTAATAAATTGGATATCAACAGAGAATATACAGCGATTCCCCAAAGCCTTAATAAATGGAAATTCTCAAAGGCAGGATAAGGATAAGGACAGAAGATTATCAGTTTTATTATTGTTTAACTTGATCTTTACTTTGCTTAAATTGCTCTCTGAAATAGTTGTTGAAATAGGTTTCTTTTGTTGCTGTTTACTATGTTGTTTTGTTTTGTTTTGTTTTTTATTTTATGTGGTTTGGGGGAAAATTGTTTTGCTTTGCTTTTGTTTTAAGAAATACAGAACATCTGCAACTGAGCAGATGTGTTTATTTACAACATCAAACCAAAAATTTTTACATATGTTTGGAAGGAGTGCCTTAAAGGCTTTCTTAAAATCTTTTTTTTTTTTTTCTTTCATTACATATCTTCTTTTGATAGTGCCAATCCTCTGAAAATATGAAATGACCACCTTCTCAAAATTCATCTGAGCCTTCCGCTTTCAAACTGTTCAATCTATGCAACAAATATCTTGCTTTCTCTCGGGAAGCTATTCCTTTTAAGATGTCAAATTATATGTGAAGGGCTAATTTCCATCTGGAGACCTTATCAGTGAGGATCTTTCTTCTTCACAACCTTGGGAGTGAAATGTTTTTCTCTTGTATTACTTTTTTTTTTCAACTGCAGACAGTATCTAGAACTGTAAGGAACTGTCTGGTACAAGCTGAAATATCATTTGCACTCATCCTAAATTCAGCTTTAAAATAAATCTGCAGAAGCTCTTTGTTCACGTTCTCTGTATATTTGAGAATTCCATCAGGGCTTTTTCAGAGCTTTCACAACACATTTTTATGTGGGAAAATTATAATCCCATTTTTTTTATGGTATGTTTTATATATGATATATGGTATATGTAGGTCCCGAAATGTTAGTTGAGCCCCATTGCAGAAGTTATGCCATATTCCTTCTTTGCTTTCAAATACTTATAATAATATGATGTATCAGTCTAAATAAAAAAAAAGTTCATCGGAAACAGAAACTGTCCTTTACTGTCATTCTCTAGTTTGAACTTATATAAATCACAAAGCATAACCTATTTTAGCCCCTAAACCTAGCTAATTGCACTGTATTTTTTATTATTTATACACATCCCAAAATATTTAAAGTATCTCTTCTCTCCTATTTTCCCTTCTTTACATTATTTGAAGCAGCAGCTATTCAGCCTAACTGCATTCTTTCACTCATATCTCTTTATATTCCTGGGAAACCAATCCCCAGCTTGATTCCCTGCTCTACAATCAAATTAAGCCAAATTCATTCACAACATATTTCTTTCCAGTTCCCTAATAACGTGAATACCTTGCATTCAGGAACAAACATAGCATACATCAATTTTTAAAATCTAAGTATTTGTTGGAATATAACATTGCCATTCTTTCAAAACATGGAAGCTAATTTTTGACATCTAAACTATCCTGTCTGTGTAAATGCTGTTGAATAAGGAGAAGCAAACTAACAGACAAGCAAACAAACAAACAAACAACAATGAAACAAAAAATTTCAATTCACCTGATTGTTTTCATTAAAGTATGATGATCCGATTTGCTTTTTTTTTTTTTTTTTGCTTTTGGATCACATTTATATTTCCTATTTACTTTATACAAGTTACACTTCTCAATTTTCAACTGCTTTTTCTGTCATATCAAATAAAAATATTTGAGACAATAAACTGTATGGTGGCATTTCTTTGCTTCGTTCACTACAGGATTCACATAATCATGTCAAAAAAATAAATAAATAAAGTCAGTTACATACATATCTATTTCATATTAGTAGCACGAATCCAGAAAGTTTTAAGGTAGCTTTGTAATGTCCATGTTTTATGACATCGTTTTATTTTTTCTTAGGTCTTTCACTGAATTACAAAATATCTTAAATGAGGAAATAAACAATCAAAGGATTTGCTGTAATACAGTTTCCAGCTTTGAGCTTCTAAAACTAGTTAATCGAAAAATGACCTTATTTTTGAATAGAGGGGGCAATTGAAAATCATTGAACAGACTACCCCCTAATGATTTTTTTCTCAGACATAATTATAATAATTAGCATTATAAAGTGCTAATTATCTTTGGACACAGAGGATTTACACACCAGGGACAGAGGTCCACATTAAGTAAAGAGGATTTTGTTTTTTTCTGTAACCATTTTTTTAATAAAGAGGTATAAGGACATTTAGCCCATCTGGCCTCCATTCTGAATGTTCACATTTTATTACTAGATGATTGTATCCAATAAAGAAAGAGATCTGTTCTTAAAAGCAATGTGGATTGGTCCAGCAATCCATGTCTAGTCTGTAGATCTGAAATAACCCAAGATTTTCTCCTCATCTTAATGGACCTCACATTTCCAGAAACATGGCAAAGACCTTGGATGAACATCACTATTCTGAAGGGTTTCTTCAGTCCTACTGAACCCTAAAGGGATTGGATTAATTTTGTCAGCATATCAGTATCATTTTCTCATAAATTCTTCCTTATTGATGTTGCAGAAGGAAGGTTTCAGTTCCCTCAAGAAACATCAGATGGACATTTTAAAAAAGTACTGTATTGACGACTGCATATGTTTGAAAATCATAAATGAGAACATCGTAACAATGACATAACAAATAAAAAAAATGGGTGTTATTTTTCTTCACTTCCTGTAATAACCTTACATCTGTCCCTGGCTAAATATTCTTCCTATCTCTCGCATTGTAAATCACTACCTAACGCATGAACCATTTATCTCTTGCCAAAATTCTCACCATCCTTTGCTCCACTAGGCTATAAATACTGTTTTATCTGGATTTTGTCCTGCATGTTGGCAGTCTTTCCATAGTGAGCACTGCTTTTTTATTCAGGTGTTATGTCTAGTTCTTCATCTGTCTTCCCTAGACTTCTTTCCAGTCTCTGTAGAGAGACTTGGGTCTTTCTCATTTTTTCTCATAATTCTGAGCCTCACAAGTATCACACTAGAATATCACTAGAAGGTGATATTCATATATGCATATTTCCTACACATATCTCAGTGTCTTGCTTAATCATCAAACACTTATTTAAAAGGTTATTCTTGTTATATATACATCTGAGCTCTCATTACTCATGACTTTCTGCATGACATCAATGCAGACCATACCTTCTTTTAACAATAGCTGTGTGTTCCAAAGAAATTGGCAGCAGCATGTGACATACTGATAGATTGTTTTGGATATTAAAGGCAGTAAACAGAAAGTCTGTAAGAGCTAGCTTTTCAGAAATGTATTCTGTTTCTGTTAGAGAACACTTGCTATCCTTCTCTCTTAATATTAGGCTACTAGAAAGGAGTTAACCTTCTTAGGTGGTATGAGTCTACTCTTTGAATATTAGCTGAAACATTCTCCAACAGAATTCCTCTGGCAACTTTGGTTATATTTCCTCTGAAAAGATTCTTTGTTCTTCAGATTAATACATGTTGTGATTTTTCTTTTTCCTCTGGGTCTGAGGCAATGAATTCAAATCTTGTTTGAATGTCAGTTCTCATGTCTGTACTCAGATGAGGACATCTGTCTGTGGTGCTCTGGTTTTCCCTCCATTTCATCTCATATTACAAGTAATTGGTCAACTCTGAGCACTTTTGAAGCTTATGCTGATGAGAAGTCTAATTAAGAGTTCTTACAAAGTATGTATTAAAAAATATTTGCATACTTTCCCACAATAAGATTGGCAAAATAGTTTTGAATGCTGTTTCATAGCTCTTCTTGTTGCATTACCTAGGAATATTTTCACCCAGTCAACTGCATTGAATGAACTGTTTAGGCGCTTTTGGACTATGTACATTTATGTTAATGTTTAAAAACCCACTTTTGTCAATAGCTATATTTTCTCTAATACAGAATCATCCCCTTACTCTGATGTGGAAGAATCAGCTTTCAGAAAAATGAATGGAACAGTAATTGGAGTAGATCCAAACTAAAATTTTTTAAAACATCTACTGAATCTTAAATTGTATTGCACTATGCTCAGATTCTCTTTACGATATGGATGCATGTTTATATTTCCTATTCTGAGTGTCTGCTAAGTTTGCAAAGGAACGTCATTGAAGCTAATAGGAATTTTGTGTACTTATTTCATGTATCAAGCCAGGATATCACTCACTAAAACAGAAAAGTCATCTTCTAACTTATAATACTTTCTTCATATATATCTTTTTTTCTTCTTTTTTTTACGTGTGTGTTTTGTTTTTGTTTGTATTTTTGGGATGGTTTCTGCATTTTAATAAAAATATAGAAGTATAAAATTATGAATAAAAGAGAATTAAAATAATATCATCTGGACTACATCATACCAAGCATCACAAACTGCACACACTCACAGGAATAATGAAAACTAAATATAAAGTCATTGTTTCCTTCCCATATGAACAATCAATGGAGTCAAAACTTAGCTAAACCAGCAAGAGTAAATAGTTTAGCAATGAAAAGTTGTTATAAAAAGTTCACAGAAAATATAAATATCCTCTAGGCTGTCAAAAGCAATCAGTTCAGCTCAATGTGTTAAATCGACTTTTAATGATAATGACAACAACTTTTCCTTTTTATTACACTTTACATAAATTTATGAGCTTTATCCCTTCAAATCAAATAGAATATATTTGTCTCTGCATCAAAGCTAAATGTTAGCATGTATCTTGGAAACATACCTAGAAATATAAAAATACAGTGGTTACTGTAGCTAGCTTGCCTGCTAGATTGGAATTAGAGTCAGATTAGGGTATCATAAAACAGCTCCTAATTAAAAGAAAATAAATTACCATATAAGGACTGCACCACTTGTGACGTTTTTTCTTAAATAATTAAAAATACTCTTTCATCTTATAAGTATGGAAAATTTTCAGCTTAGAACTGTGATCTTCTCAATTAAAGCCTTTTATACTAGGTTACATATTTACAAATGACCCCTGATGAGCAGACTGGGATAATTTCGGTTAGATATTATAAGCAGGATACATTTTTAGGCTTCTAGATGTTAGAAGGTTTTTTTGTAGTATCTCATTTTTTTGTCACAAGAAAACTGCTGAAGTCAATGATATATGAGGGGGCTCCAAAAGTAATATTTACTTTTTTATTATGTTGGCCCACATCATTAATGACGGATGTTGGTGGAATGGCCAATATTCCATTATATCTTGTTGGTGTGTGACAGATAACAGCAGAAAAGTGATCTGACAAAATGGCATCTGACATGGAAGTGTATATGAAGCAAAGGAGCGTCACTGAATTTCTCCATGCAGAAAAAAAAAATGCATCCACTGGCATTCGTGACCACTAGACATTTATGGAGACCAAACAGTGGATGCAAACACACTGAGGTTGTGGGCAAAGCATTTTAGCAGTGATGATTGTGACATGAACAAAAAGCCATGTTCCACATGGCTATGCACAGCTGTCACACCATAAAATGAAGAGTTCTTCAACTGGCTCATCCATGCAAATCAGCAGATTATAACCAGGGAACTGTTCAGGGTTGAATATTGGCTTCAGTGTGTTTGCAATGATGATTGCAATGTTAAAATGTTTATACTAGGTGGGTTCCATGAATGCTCATGCAAGAACAGAAAGAATACTGTATGCAAGTTTATCAGAGTCTATTGAATCAATATGAGGCAGAAGGTAAAAGATTCCTGAATCACATAATGACTTGTGATGAGATGTGGTTTCTCTGCTATGAACTGGAGTCCAAATGGCAGTCCATAGAATGGCAGCATGCTGTCATGGTTTTGTGTTTTTTGTTGTGTTGTTGATATTCCACATCATGACATCATGTAGTGTATTGGGAGTTGAAGAGTTAATGCTATGGTCTAGTCCAGGAATACCCAGAACGTAGCAGGAGCATTAACCCTTTTTTCAACTCCCAGTACACTACGTGATCTCATGATGTGGAATATCAACAACACAACAAAAAACACAAAACCATGACACATGCAAATTCCCTATTGAAGAAAAAGTTCGAGATATAACCATCAGCAAGCAAAGTGATGTACACTGTCATGTGGGATAGGAAAGGGGTGCTCCTTCCAGATTTCCTGGAACTTGCACAAGCCATCAACCCTGACCAATTCAACAGTTAAGCCAGAGAAGACAACCACCAGGCCCCATACCAGTTTGAAGGCCATGGAGAACATGGCTAGTCTTGGCTGTACTGTCCTACCATATCCAACATATAGATTGTATTAGAAGACTTTTGACTATATACAAATAACAGGTCAATGTTATTTTATTATTAAGTGTGGTACTAAATTGAAGCAACTTAACATTATTTTGTCAGTGGTTGTTCACCTTTTATCAATGTGATTTTATCAGGACTTGAATTAAAAGCTGATCTCTCCATGAAGTCACTGATTATCTTACCAGTATATTACGGGAAGTATCATATACACCTTAGGCAGCAGAAATATCTGTACACATTGCATGATGTCCGCTTTACCAGTTTACCCCAAATTCCTTTTTGTATTACTTTTGGCCTTCCAGACTTTACAGACTGATGTCTTAAAGGAGTAATTTTTTTTATTTTTATTTTTTGCACATTATAGAGTTTCAACTCACATAGAGACTGGTTCACTTATCAGAAAGAGTAAGAGTACATGCTGCTATTATGTTTGTGTCACTATTTCTGAAAATTATAGGTATATAATACAGACTAACCTGCATTATAATTCACAAAAGCCTAGTTTATCAGAACTAGTTTACATAATACTTTTACGTTTCTGCCTCATTTTCAACCATTGATTCAAATCCAAATAGACCTACCCAGAAAGCTACCTTGCAATACAGTCCAAAATCCATTATCTCCATTATTTTTTCACAGTTTTCTAACTTTACAAGTTAGTAGGTTTTCCTTTGTTGATTCAATTTTTATCCAGAAATCTATTTTGTAATCAAAGGAAGCTTTCTAGTTAGCTATATATTCTGCATCTTCTCTCTGTACAGAGTTTTGACCTTCCTTCTTATGCAGAATATTTACAACTCTTAATAATTATTAATATTAATTAATATTCCACTTAATAATTTCTACTCTTGAGTTGGGAATCTCTCTAGTTTAATTGCCAATTGTAAAATCTTGGCTTCTCTATTTTTTTTATTTTAGAATCCTGAAATTATTATTATACAAGGATGTTTGTATTCTTTGATTTTAATTGTTATGAGTTATGAATACCTCCATCTTCAACAAGTTTTAAACAAAAGTCGCCACTCAGTAAACAGAATGCCTGTAAAAGATTCAGTTCTGACTCAACATGTGAGGACAGAATCAATGGTAGTTCAAGAAAACTAAAATTTATTATATGAGGCTTTCTTTTTTAAGTAATTAAGAAATTGATACCTCAGACTACTTAGGAGCAATAACTGTAAATTTTCAGAAGTCAAAACCAAACAAAAAAAAAAATCAAGGAACATACAAACAACACTCCCCACACACAAAAACAAAGCAACACTAAACAAAATAACCATAGAAAAAAATCTTCCCCAAACATTGTCAGGATGATTTCCTCGGACCAAAAAACCTCAAAATCTTGAATTAGAACCTTGGTGGTGAAAGAAGTCAAAATTTGCATTCAAACATCTGAATTTTATGTAATAGTTATATTTCAACCTACTGCAGTCTTGAGTCTGTAGTGCTTTTGTTTTCTGTTTTCTAATTTTATAAATAAATTTTAAACTTTTTCTTTCTGCATAAGTTTTAAATTAAGAAAAAAGAAAGATACTCCAAGAGACTGTACCATTCTCAAAGACAAGTCTGATAATAAATAAATAAACATCTGAGGTCCATGCAGAGTTCTTTACAACAATTTTTTGTATTTAGAAAATACAAAACACCTTACATAAAATTTGCCCATTTCAGCGTTATGTAGAACATAGAACAAAGAATCAGAATCGTGCAGACTTCCAGTATGCTATATCAGTATAATTTTTCTTTTAACTGTTTTCTTTAACGTCTTTATAGTAGGATTACAAAGAATACTGTAAAAACAATGAGGATAGGTCTTTTTTTTTTTCCTGTATTAGATGTTGAGTGGAAGACTGGAGTACTGTAAAATAATGTTTCTGTATTTTAGTGGAATTGTTATTATTCTGGCCACAGTTATTTCCATAGAGGAGTGAAAACAGATTTTCTTCTTATAATTCTCATTTGTACAAAAACAGTTTGAATAGAAATTTCAATACAGCATGGCAAAATGCCTCGAACGCCCATATAACTTAAGGATTGTATTTGCCAGATAACTATTTAGGAAGCAAAATCCAAGCATGAAGCCCAAAAGAAATTATTCTACAGTACAGAAACTATTTTGCAATATGGTCAGTCTAGCATTGCTCATGGTTCTTTTCAAGAGAAGGTGGTTGTTGTCTAAACACAGCTAAAAATGTGCTGCACTTAGACAATAACTCATGACAAAGAGGTAACATATGCTATCATAATACGGTGGGAGTTGCATGACACAAAGAAAAGATGAGCAATGCCATCTTCCAGAGTTATATCACCTTATTGCCATTATAAAACACATTTATTTGAAGAGAAAATGCAATATTTTTGTAGAGAGAGGAGATGAAGGACGGAGGCAAGTGAAATTGTTCATGAAGAACATTCAAATTTACAGTTAAGCAGTATTTTTCAACAAGTATCTTGCAGTGCTCATAGTCCATCATTAGACAGCTCTCTGAAGATGTGCTGCTTGATGTGCAAGGATATGATGGATTGTCAATTTTTAACCTCTAAATGGAGCAAGGGTTTTAAATGATAAAATATTACAGTGCGCAACAAGAGCACAAATTCTGATGCTTATTCTGTCTACCCCATCTCTTGAAAGCATTTTATTTTAGAAGTGCTTCCTCCAGAAGGTTAATTTAATTGTCTGTCACATTCCTTTCAAATACGTAATATAAACTGCAAAACAAGACTGTAGGGTACACACTCCCATTGACTTTAAAGGAGAAAGGAATTAGGCCCAAGCTGCTATTCTATTGTTTGTTGAGCAGGAAGCTGAAAATTCATGCCTGGCAATGCCCTTTTGAAATCATGCATGCTTTCACTTTTAAGACCTTTGGTTATTAAATAGCTTAAGGCGACTGTACTCTTCCCCAACTCCAGTAGGGCCCATGATAAAAATCAGTGAGAACCTGAGTACAGCGCATGTATACATTGGTATTCAAGATCAGTCTCAGAGACCAGAACTGAAGTGTGCTGGATTTTTACTTTTAATTAATACACTTAAATGAATACTAGGTGGAATGTTTTCAGTTCTGCCAACGAGAGGTGTGATATGTCGATTGTTTCTTCTTTTTTTTTATTTATAAGGCTCTTCAAAACCTTATGTGTTGTTTCTTCTGAACTATATATATTCATTTAGCATGTGAGATAGGTTTGAATGATAGAACATGCAGATTGCCTAACAGCAATCATTGTGAGACTGGTTTGGAAAAAAAAAATGAAAGGAAGTAATGAAAAAATGTATAAGTGTTTCTTATATTTCCCAAACATCTTTAGAGCTCCTCATGCTTTTTTTTTTTTTAATTTCAAAAACATCTGCAAAACAAACACTCCTCCCATCAAAATTTTAGTGTTTAGATCCAAATCCCCTTAAAGCACTTCTGTAGCACAATCAGGCTTTTCAAGTCAAAGACAGACCTAGTGCTCAAGCTCTAAAGAACTCTTCTGAACACAGAAATAAATTTAAATATTTAAATATAATGCATATAGTTTTATCAATGAGCTATATAAAAGAAATTCTTTAAAACAGCAACAGCAAGAACAAACACAAACAGAAGATTCAGAAAGTGTATTAAGTTATGATCTAGAGTAATTGCAACAACTTCAGCACAGAACTTCTGAGTTCTGTGCTTTAAACTGCGTAAGAAATATCATGGAAATAATTTTGGTACCAACAACCAGCCCCCCAATTTTCCTTAAAATAATTAAGGAACTAGACCATGATGAAACAATGTATTCTCAATACCTATTAAAAGTGTGGGTCACAAAACTATTGTTTCTGAAGATCATACTGCTTTTTTTTTTTTTCACCAAGCTTTCTAATCTGAAAGAAACAGGAAAACAACACATTTGGTTGAGAAAAAGCAACTTTTAATGACTAGTGCAGAAACACCTGCAGCTTGACACATATAATTTAAAGTAACTTTTGTGAGAATTTATGTAGGTCACTGCTGGTTATATAGATGTGTGTGGGAGATAACTGGCCCTGATATGAATGATAACCACATTTCTTGCATACAGTGCATAAATTGTTCAGCCAACTCATAAAGTGTCAATAAATAAATAAATAAGAAAATGTATAGGAACAGAGTTAAAACATCCTGAGAAAACATGCAGAACCCAAGTGAAACATTTTTAGGTTTCTGTGCCATATACTTAGGCTTCTCTGATCTCTCTAAGTATGGGTAACTGGTAGGTGTGCGTAGGCTGCATTCTTCATAAATCACGGGTATGACACCAAACCTCCTCACAGACTTGGTGTGAACCATCATTCCGTGCTCTGCAACACAGAATTTCAGAAAGCAAGTTCTGAATTCTCTACAAAACTTGTTACCACATATGAGCTGTAGGATAAATGCATGTTGTACCACAGATGTGAGATAATACCCATAGCGTGCAGTCAATAGAGAAAGTATATATAGAAGGCAATGTGGGATAGAGAGCAGGGAGGAGATGCTGTAACATTTAAAACAAGGTGGTGTGCCATCTTACTTTACCACTGAAAAAACTCAAACAACGCTTTGCATTATCCTCTGTATCTGCGATACAAAGCAGATACTTGATGAAAGCTTTCTTTTTTAGAAACATCTCATAGTATATATTAACACTGTCAACTTCTCACAGAAACATGGTCTATCTTTCAATAATCAAAGTTTTAGCATTTCTACTCAATTTCACTAACCAATCTTTTGGTAGAATTTTTTGGCCCAGTTTCAGTGTTCTAGCATTCAGTATTTGCTATTTCCCCAAAGAACCGTTGACAAATACTTCAGCAGGAACACCATAGAGGAAAGAGCTCAAAGATTAATTCCTGGAAAACCTCACTAACATAGATTTTGCTTCTTAAATAAATATTGCTACTACAATTACTCAGCATGATTAAAATACAGCAGACTTCAATCAGTTTTATTTTTTATTCCTGGAAGATGGTAGAGGAAGAAAGTTACTACATTTACTGCAGTTGTAAGGATATAGTTCTTACTACTGATAGTTTCAGGGAAATTATATCATTTTATGCAGGTATACATTAAAATATATTTTTTACATGTTTTATAAAAGGATAGTTTTATCTTATACTGGATTTAATTTTGCTCAGTGTAAAATGTCTCTGTGTAACCTAGATGAAATCATTGACGACACTAAATCCAGAAGTCCTTATCTCCTTATTTAGAAACACTGTGAATGCCAGTCAACAAATTTAAAACAAATATAGTATCTTACAGTAAGCAACAGATGAGGAGTCACTTCATTTTTGAAGAGAAAGAAAAGCACATTCGTGGGTCAAAAAATTTCCTATCTTCCCAAGCCTTGGAACAAAGAAATAATGAACCTGTAGGCTTTTTTAACAGCAGGGAAGGACAAAAACATAATAAATGCAGTGGTTATGGAACTTTCTTATGCCATCCATCATAATGGCATAATGATTATCAGCTGAAAATGTCAAATGTGGTTTTTAAATTGTAATTGGTTTATGAACACAGATGTCTGCAAAGAACTAACAGATCAGTTCTTAAATGTTGCTACAGTGACCTTATTAATTTTCTTAAACTGCAGTGATTTTATAGTTAGCACGCCAATTTACTGACACCTAATATAAAAATACTCTGCAGAAATAATATTACAGTAGCTTAGCCTAACATAAAAAAAAGTATTGAGGAACTGCATCCTGTTCTAGGTTTCCCATTTCAAGAAAGACAGGGAGTTACTGGAGGGAGTCCAGCAGAGGGCTACAAAGGTGATGAGGGGCCTGGATGAGGAAAGATTAGATCTGGGACTGTCCAGCCTGGGAAAGAGAAAATTGAGATGGAATCTCAACCATGCTTGTGAATATCTAAAGGGCAAGTGTCAAGTAGATGAGCTTTTCAGTAGAGTCCAGCATAAGGACAAGGCACAAACTGAAACACAGGAAGTTCTGCATGAACATGAGAAAAAAATTTCTAGAATTTCTACCATCTTCTAGATTCTAGAGGGTTATTTGTAGCATCTGATATTTTCTCACATGAAAACTGCCCAAGCCAATTATATGTGAGGACTACTCCAAATGTAATGTCTCCCATTTTATTATGTTGGCTTACAAAAATAGAGGCAGATGGTGGTAGTATGGCAGTATTGAATCTGTGTTTGGGCAATCCCAGATATGTGTACATTCTGAGAGAAGTATTCCTGGGGAACAGTCCCTCCAAGGGCTGAGAGGTCGTGGTAGATGAAAAAATTAACATGAGACAGTAGTGTACACTTGTAGCCCAGAAGACCACCTGTACCCAAGTCTGCATCAAAAGAAGGATGGCCAGGAGGGTGAAAGAAGTAACTGTCCTCTTCTGCTCTGCTTTTGTGATGCTCCCACCTGCAGTACTGTATCCAGGCCTATAGAGCTTTTGGAGCAGGTCCAGAGGAGGACCATGGGAATGATCAGAGGGCAGGAGTACCTCTTCTATGAAGATGAGCTGAGAGAACTGAGCTTATTTAGCCTGGAGAAAAGAAGGCTCGGGGAGACCTATCAGTGGTCTTCCAGTACTTAAAGGGAGCTTATAAACAGGAGGAAAAATCAACTTCTTACATGATGAAACAGCAATAGGATGAGGGAAAATGGTTTAAACTAAAAGAGGCGAGATTTACATTAGATATCAGAAGGGAAATTTTTATTCAGAGGGTGATGAGTTGCAGGAACAGGTTATCCAGAAAAACTGTGAATACCCCATCTCTGGAGTTGTTCAACACCAGGTTGGATGGGGCCCTTGGCAGCCTGACCCAATGCCTGATTTAGTGGTTGGCAACCCTCCTATGGCAGAGAGGTTGGATTTTTGAGGTTCCTACCTACCTAAGCTATTCCATGATTATAGTACTGCAGTACTACGTGCTACTAGTAAATAAATATTTTTACTGCTATTAAAGCAATAAAAGAAAATTTAGGTGCTTGTTAGGAAACAGAAGGGAAAATATTTGGCAGAATCAAGCAGAGAACATGGATTACTATACCACCAAAGGTAATATTTTCATTTACAGCCATCCTTTCCCTTTCCAAATCTCTTAGGACACTTGCCTTTATCACATAAACATTCCTTGTCCTGTGTATAGCCAGCAAGAGAGAATCATAGAATTACTTGTGTTGGAAAAATACCCTAAGATCAACAAGGCTAGCTGTAACGTAACACTACACTAGCACTATATCATGTCCCTAAGTGATACATCCACATATCTTTTAGATATGTCCAGGAAAGGCATTTTCACTGCATCCCTAGGTAGGCCCTTCCAATGCCTGACAAACCTTTCCGTGAAGGAATTCTTCCTAAGATACAGACTCCTGTGGTACAACTTGAGACTGTCTCATGTGTCCCAACACATGTCAGATGAGAAAAGAACCAACACTAAAACATCCTTTCAGGTATCTGTAGAGAGAGATGAGTTTTTTCCATCAGCCTCCCATAATAAAAACAAACAAACAAACCCTCGACAGACGCTCATGGATTCTAAAATAAAACAGTTTGTATATAAAGGACAAAATAAGCTGTATCTTTGCTATATGTTCAGGAAACTATAAGCAAGTGACAAAATACTTGTATATTGAATAGGAAAGGACTGTCTTATGTCAAAGATGTAAGCAACTATGTTTGATGGTTTATGGTGTCAAGATTTACTGACATATGTCTGTGATTTTTCAAAATTAAAAAAGAATCTAAGCACTACTTCAAAACTGTTGTGCTCCTATTTATTCTTCTATTACTGTAAGGAAACAAGAAATAAAGATTGACAGATCTAACAAACCTGATCATCTTCTTTTCTTTATACCTTGACATATTTTATTACAGAAGGAATTCAATAGTGGACTTTGTCATATTCATACTCATTTTAATATATATAATATTAATTTAATGAAAATTATGGTTGAACGCAAAATACATAGAGTTCATCCTTTTTTAAATCAAAACTTATTGACAATTCTGCTGAAATAGGTAAGATGATCCTTTTAAACTAGGGCTAATTTGGCAGGAAAAAAAATAATGAAACAGTTAAACAACAAATGAAAGGGTCAGCTGCTTGCAAGATTAAACACTAACTGATTTTTATTTTTCTTCTGGGCCTCCACAAAGGAAATTTACATCAAAGCTTTAGAATTAGGTGTCTTTAAAAGTCTGGGCCAAACTCATTTCACATGGAACTCCTCTGACTTAATGAGGCAATATTGGAAAAAGATTTGACCCAAAGGGTTTTTAATGTTGGCCTGAACAGCCAACTACATATAATACAGTGCCACTTTGTGGTGAGGAAAAAGTTTTCAGTATATGAGAGAAATTTGTACAGTGATACAGATGATTTTTTGTGCTATTTGTATTTCAAATTTTGATACAACCTCATGTGATTGCTTCTAGTTACATTAAGCTCGTTATTGCCACAATATTATATGCATCTTTTCATATAAAAATACAAAAATGTCTCCAAAAAGGAAATGAAAGAGAGCCCTTGTAATTAATGTAGTTTTAAGAACATTCCCTTCACATTATATCTTCAAATTATAGCCATTTTCTAAAAAGGTTAGAATGCCTCTAAAAGGCATAAATATCTTACAGCTATTTGTATTTCTTATGCTTGAGAAATATATGTCACCTTACTGAAAAATCATCCTTCAAAAAGGCCTATGGTATTTCTTTTGTTTAAGTACATATAGAATTATAGCTATATGACAGACACTTGTACTTAATAGCAATTTAAATGATGGCATGAAACTTGTTATCTAATGTAATGATATTCTGTTCCAGGAAAGAATGAGGTAAACACTAAATGGTATTTCAGTAGACATCATAAACAGTAAGTCTATAAAGATCCTCAGACATCCATGTGGTCATTCATCTAGTTACAAACACAGTGATTCTTATATTTCTAAAGGAAGAACCACCACAAAGAACTTCACAGTTTTATAATATCTCTAAAGCCAAAGATGAAATGTATTGATGTCAATAACAACAGCAACAAAAAACTACTGTGTGCAGAGTGGGAGCAAAAATGGTCTCTTCTGTCTTCAGAATACAACAAATTGCTTCGTAAGAATTTTTGTGACTAATATTGGGTTGTTTATAATCACTTTTTAAAACACGAAGGCTCATATCTCTGATTAGGTTAAACATTCTTTCAGTAGTCATTTAGCTACCACTCATGCTTCAATATTTCTTTTTATACCATCTCTAAAATTTGTTGTAGGAGGGCTCCTGTAATAATTCTGAAGTTGTATTGTTGATGAGGTTTACACTTTGAATTATACTTAGCTATAAACTGCTTTTGAACATTTAAAGTGAAGAGACATATGGTTTGGTTTCCAGAAATCCTCTATCCAGCATTGTTAAAATTTACAAGAATGTGCCCTTAATCACTCAGTAGTACCTTCTCTATATCCACATGGCTACCTACAACTCTTAGTGAGGAGGAGAGGCAAACTAAATATTTTGCTGTTTGGTAACACCCACAAACTCTCTGACAGTGTCCTCTGCACTATCATGCAAGTGATTCATAAAGTAGCATTGGCCCTAGCATTTATCCTTAAGGGACACCATTAATTTGAGTAGTTGTCTTTTCCCTTTTGAGCACTGTTGTTTGAGTTCAGCAGTCCAAACTATTTTCTGGTCACATAGCTCAGACATCCAGCCCTTATCTCACTAGTCTGGGCTAAAATGATTCTGTGGAATATCATATGAAGGGAATCATAGGGAAGGGTGCTGGAACTTGGTAATCATCCATTCCAACCCAAGGCCTTCTATGATTCCATGATTATAAGATACTGGTAAAAAGAGAGGTTCCGCCACACCTCAGTTAGAAGACCTAACTCACAGGTAGCCTTCAACTTGGAGGAACACTTAGTCCCCTCAAATTACTTAGGAAGATAGATTAGATAGGAAAAGAAAAAAAGGAAGAAAAAAAAAAAAAGATTTTTAGCTCTCCTATCAGTGAACAGAATGTTTAATTTTAGTTGCATAATTATAGAGAAACTAAAAAGTTGTCATGATACCAGGCCAGGTCATCTGAATTATCTTTAAATACTATCACAAAGCAAAACAGATAGAAGATCAAGGCTTAGTTTTCAAGTTACAATTACAAACACAAAATTAGTTCTTCTTAATTTTGTAGATACCAGGTCTGCATATAGCATTAGCCATTTTCCAGTACATTTCCATTAGTAATGTCTTTGCTGATTAGTTTTTTCTAAATTAGCATGTTTATCCATTAGCATATCAATATTGCTGCCAACCATCCTCTTAATTTTTAGTTTTCTTGTTGCAACAAAAAAATTGCCAATAAAAGCAAGCTTTACTTGAAGCTTTAATTAACTCCAGTACAATTCCTTTTTCTTTCTTTTTTTAAGCTTTCTTAATAATGATGTATAATATTGACTCAGATTACAATTTTGTTTTTCTCACTAACACCACTCACTTGAATAATAAAAAACTCATATTTTTTGGTTTGGCACAGACACAAACTGTAGTATCTTCCAGTTTGGAGATGTTCTGATGAGAGCTTTACTTAAAAAGAAGCAAGTCAGTGTCATAACAGTCAAAATTGTTATACATTATTTCTGAGATTCATTCTAAGAATCTAAAGAGGAGACCACTAGACACAAACACAGAGTGATCTTTTCTGATCTCCTTTACACCTTCTTTACAATGCTGCTTCCACATTTATCTGCATTGATATTTCTGATATCTGTCTTGTATGTGAGAGAAGAGCCTGTCCTGATTCTTCTAAAATATTTTTGTTCATATTCTCCCTTTTTTGTATTACACATAATTCTCTTCATTGTTTTGATTTGTTCAATTATTCTCATTTGAAGTCAGTCACAACAGAATAACACTGTTTAACTGAAATATACAGAGAGCTGGATTGAATATGCAGCATAGCCAGCTTCTACTGTCTACAGTTATTCAGGACAGATACTCTTGTTTGACATAATTAAATCTTGATAGTAATTATTTCTGCTGATTCCTGGTAGACTGCTGTTAAAGATACGCTTATCCACTTTCAAATACGCTATCTTATTAAATGAAATGCATGTCAGTAACTACAAAGCTGCACTTCTTAAATTTGGGGTTTTCTAAAAGTCGTTTAAAAATGAGAAGATAAAGCTTTTTCTCACAGATCACATAGATCACAGAATTGTAGGGATTGGAATGGACCTCTGGAGATCATCTAGTCCAAACCCCCTGCCAAAGCAGGCACCGTAGACCACACTGCACACAAATGATCCCCTGTGTCTCTAAACCAGGGTAGCACAGTGTCTGAAACTCTAACACCTGATGAAAAAGAGAAAGGATGTTTGTATAAGCACAGTATAGTGGGATGAGTACTTTTTCTTTATTTTAACTCAGTAAGGCAATCTGTATTAAGTTAGATGAAAATGCTAATTCTTACTGTTCATTGCTGTATTCTTCAAATATCAATGCCTCTGAGACATTTTGGTGTAGTATTTCTTATGAAATGGGTACTTTCTATTTGATGTTAATTAGGAGATTAGGAAAATTCAGATAATAGTCAATCATTAATCAATGTTGAATCACTGAATTATTGAATCATTAATGTTTCTTACTGCTCAATAAAGTCAGCAATATGAGACACAAACAAATATGGAATAAAAGTTCTGAAGGAACATAGAAATTAAATACTTCCTGAGTTATTTTCAATACTCAGGATAACAACAGTAAGATCAGATCTGCCTAAAATATCTGAATATTATCAAAGAATATCTTTAAACTTCTGCAGCATTCATATCTAAGAACATAAAATATTTTCACAATACAAGTACATCTACCATGAGCAAATGTTTAAACAAAAGAACTAGGAATCTTAATGAAACACCCTCAGGAAAATGTTTAAACTTTGCCCTTAAGTTTACTTTGTTCACTAATAGGCTTCTATTTCTAGTAGTGAGTAGGAAGGATAGGTTCAATGTGTTAATAAGAAAAAAGTAATAATATTTAATTAATTCTGGCTGAACACACATGGTTTAATATACTTGGCAATATCATTCTATCACATGATATGATAATTTAATGGAACTTTTTTATTTAAATTGCTGGCAAGTTTATGAAATTATAAAGCAAATAGGCCATGCACTTGGGTGTAATTGACTGTATAAATGTGTCTTATACTATACTGTTGGCAAATTAGCCAGTCCCTGTCACAGAATCAATTATTATCTAGCTGTATTCTGCAAACACAATAGCAGAAATATAGCATTTATAGAAAAAAACTCTAAAACTGTTTATCATACATTGTGCATCTTAAACTCAGGCAATAAACATTCATACACTGTGTAATCATTTTATGATAATGCTGCTGCCAAATGAGTTCACATTTAAAGATTCCTTGTTGAAGAAATTCCATAAGTGGAAGAGCTGGTTTTGTTTTTATTTATTTTTTCCTCCTCAGATCAGTGAACTGAGTAATACATATGTCAATGACTCAAAAGATATAAGGTTTGACTACGTCTCTACTATTTAAAGCTGCTTAAGGGACTTGGACATTCAGATTCTCTTGGTAATTTATCCACTTTAACTCATACCTAATGACATCTTCAAAAATCTAAGAACAGTAACAAAAATTAGAAGATGTAATATCCATGTTCTCATATCTGTATCTTTTATGTATCTCCCTGCAAGTGGGCTGACTAAATTATGAACAGTATTTAACGCAGCTTCTTGATGGTGTAAAAATAGAAGTGAAGATGAAAACCACTTCACAAAAGGAACTCAAAATGTGTGATTCTTAAAGAATTTGTAAGAAGTGTAGTTCTGAGCAAACAGCAGTGAAGAAATCTTGACCACCACAACATGAGCATTGTTCTCTATTTCCTCATCCCAGCTGGGATCAGTAAGATGTATGCACTGAATGAACTGTGCATATACAATCAGTTTGACAAGGTAGACATAATGTCTACCTACTCTGTTCTCTAGAGAGAAACTGAGTGCAAATGTGCAGGCAGGTGGTATAGTTCTACTTATGATTGTTTTCATGTACACATATGTAGGCTTTTAGCCTATGATCTTCACTGAAGGTACAAAGAGAAGGATGGCCTTGCCATCCAGGTGCACAGAACTACAGCTTATGTAAACATCCCTCAACTAACTCATGTACCAAAACAGTTCACATATAACAGCAGACTGCATAAGCCCAGCAGAACACTGACAGGTTCTTGGCAGCTGAAGCCCATGCTGCTATGACTTCAAGACTGTAGAATCTCGAGCAGTATGATTTAAAGCTTGCTTAGGGATGCCTGCACATACCTGTGAACAGATGCATTGTAGATATCCCCAGCACTCTTAATGACATGCAGAAAGCAAGTTGTTGCTCTGCAATTCTTTGAAGTATCTTTACAGCACTTATGTGGGAAAACACCACCATCCAGCTGAGAGTCATCAGAAATATTCTGTTGTTCTAGGGCTCCAAAATCAACACTCTTGGTCTCAGCTCCATTATTTACCTAGACATTATTCTTTCCATGGAACCAAATTACCAATACCAATTTGAAAACAAATCTTACAAAAGGGAAAGTATCAACCATGTGCTTCTGTCTTAGAATTAGCCCCACTGAGGACACTCACAAATATATTGTATATATTTCTTATGAAAACCAACTGTCATCCAGCTAGTAGTCCTCTTAGAATAGTTTTGTTTCCTGTGGCTTGAAAGTAAAATGTATTCCTGTATCCTTCATTTTATTAATATATAAACCTTATATAAAGGTCTTCCCTCACTTTCACTGTTCTTACATGTGATGTTCCCAGTCAATCAGTTCTAAGTTTCAGGCTCTCATCTAAATTCAAATCTGAAGTTTGGACAGAGTACTTACACTGGATCATATGTTGTCATAAACATTTGAATTGCAAGTCTGAGATGAATTCTGAGCTTCTCAGACAATAGCTGTGGAAAAATAAAAGTAGTTTTTTGTTTTACAGAATCTCATTTAAAAAAAAGTGGAAGGTTTCTGTCAAAAACAGAATTTTTCAAATCTTTTCTCAACCATGTCCTAGTTCCATATTCTTTTTAGCTCTTCTGGATTCTTCAAGGTGTAAATTTCTTATTTCTTTATATTATAGTGGATTTCTGTCCTTTTACATGTCAGTAATGTAATATTGAAGTCAAAAAAACAAAAAACAAAAAACAAATAACAAACAAAACCAACAACAACAAAACCAACAATTGTAATTGTAAGAAGAGGAATAAATATGTCCAGATTGTGGAGCAGTTAGGTCACAACTTAAGTCTCAGGAAGAACAAGTAAATCACAATTACTGGAGGGTAAATTTTGACTATACTATTCATACTAGGAATCTTGGAGGTAATGGCAAGACCCTGCACTTTAATTTTTCAACTGTTCTGTTTTATTTGATAATGAGAATGGAAAACAGCTTACCATTGTCAATTTTGCTAAGCATGGTTAGTACTTCTTACTGAATAATTTGAAAGTACAGGGTTGAAAAAACACTGTGAGTTTATTATCAGGAAATACAAATAAGTGACATTAGAGCAGAATAGATGTATGCAAATGTAGGATCTATATTTCAGATTTTTCTTCTGGGACACAGAAATGAGTTTCATGGGAATGAATGATTGAATTAAAAATATTATTTTCAAATGTCACAGCACTCAATTACAACAACAAACAGCCAAACAAGAAGAAGAAAAAAAGAAAAAAAACCCACAAAATGTTCACTGTTTCATTTAATAGAAAACAGTGAAGAAATGAAAATAAGGACTCAATGATAATTACAGAGTTTGATCAAGAAATTTTTCAAGGAAAGGAAATGAAAAAATGCAAAAAGTAGACCAATAGGCTCTTCAGAACAACTTTTAGATCATCCTGGGTCAGATATCATGGCTGTGCCCCCTCTCAAACTTTTGTGCACACCCAGCCTTCTCATTGGCAGGGCAGCATCAGAAGCAGAAAAATCTTTGACTGTGTAAGCACTGTTCCGCAACAAGTGATATAGCCTTTTGATATCAACACTAGTTTTGTCATAAATCCATAACTAAGCTCTGTACAAGCTACAATGAAGAAATTGTCTATAGCCCAGCTAAAATCACGACATAAACATAAAATCCGCTTTTCATAGAGATGTGATCAAAATCTGAGATATAAAAGTTTGTCTTCCTTTGAAAATGGGAAAAGAAAAAACAGACTATATATGGGAGCATTCAACTTCAATTAGTTCATGTTGTGTTTATGTTTCAATGCTTAAAGAACCGCCTATGAAATTCTGCTTTACTTTTTCCTGTATTTAAATGAGTGGGAGTGTTATAAATAAAATATTTTTCAAAGAGGTGCATAAATAAATTGGTATAATTAGGTGTCAAATTTAAGGTGCCCACTGCTGTTCTAGACACGTTTGCATAATTGCAAGGGCTAAAATAATTGTAATTGTTTGTCAAGATTTCTTCCATTAAGGTTGATAGTTCCTTACATTGTACAGCTCACTCTAAGTATTTGTTTAGAAAATGTTATAAATTCTGAGGATAAAATGACTACACACGATCCAGAGTCTTCAAAAGCAAATTAGCAGACAAAAATTTACCACCCTACAATTCCAATCCAATATCTTGTCTAGTATTCTGAAATAGTACTTCCACGCAGAATCCAAAATCTGTACATGAACAATTTCTTCTAAAAGACCTGTGAATGACATGCAAGTAACTGCTTTGTGAACTGGAAAGTCTGAGCATTTCTACTTTAATAGAGAATATATGATTAAAGAAAAATCCCATGAGACCAGGTCATTATTTATTTTCAGTAGTTCTTTTTACAAGTTGAATTGTGATGTAGATGAATACTATAATACATTCACACAGATATCAAAAAGCGGAGTATTAAACCTTGTTCAGAGAATATGAGTTTTAGACTATTGGCATAGAGATGTAACTCAGACTCAGGCTCAAACACTGCATGACAATAAGTATGGTGAATATCTACACTTGTGCTTATCAAGTAAGAATCTATCTGGATATCTTAAGTGCAAATGTTTTATGCCAAAAAGAAAACTGCATTATTTAGCTTAGATGAATTAATATAAAGCATTATTGCAGCACGGTTCCAATAGTGTAAGATATTGGAAGCCATAAATATGAATAAAAGATTTTATACAGTTTCTATGATTCTTTAAAATTAGTGGGAGAAATTATTCATTCCCTATTTATGACCTTTATTGCCCTTATATTTTCTCCTTTTCCCCTACACTTAAGCCTCAAAATTTCCCAGTTTTTCAAATTAGAAGATAAAATTATCAAGTGATCTTTGCTGCCAAACTAGCAATTTCTTTCTGGCAAGGCCTCTGCCCAGCCGCTTGTCTTCTTTTGCCCAGCTCCCTGGCCTTCAGGGACCAAGTAGCCCCTGCAGCTCCTTGACACTATACATGCATAGGAAAGCTTCAGGATTTCTACACAGGATTAAAAACAGTTCTTAAAAGTCTTCCAGATTAGACAGAAGACCTAGCATGGATCTACATGATTTTTCCCATGTAAAGATAATAAGAACTTTGCTGTGTAAAATGAAAAGTTGTGTATTGCTATTGCTCCAAAGACTTTTTTCCATCTGTCATATACTTAGAAATAATAATAGGATACATTATTAATGAGAAATATTAAAAAAAAATAGGCATAGCGTAGACTTCCACAAAAAACAAAGTTTCAACTTCCTTGTCCTTGTTTAACAGACAAAACACTATGATTTCCATACTTTCAATTCTTCCTAATACGTAATCATAAAACTGTTAAGTTCCCTGGGGCAGAAACACTCCTTCATTGTATTTTGTGGAGCACCTTGTAAAACAGGACCACACTCTCATTCGGTCTGCAGGGAGTACTGTGGCAAAATGAATAAGTAATGCTTTCAGAAAACATATCAACCATAGAACAAGATGCATCACCTACTTCACAGAGGAAAACTGCTAAAAATGTCAACAGGATAAACTTTCATGAGCAACTAGCAGAAGGTAACTTCAAAACAAACAGGACAGTCCCCTTTGGTGGAAAAATGTACTCTAAAGAACTAGAAAATTGCATAGATTTTTATGTGTTATAAAATATAAGGTGCAGCTTGCAGTGGTTGATCGTTAAAACAGTCAATATTAAAAAAGAGACATTTCTGGTTTTTGTATAATTATTACCAGTACAGATTAAAATATGAAGATTGTAAATATACATTTATCAAAATAAAATTTCAATAAGTATGATGTCTGTAAGCATTTCAAAATGTTCTATACATTTTATCAGTATTTTTAAAATTATATTTAAGAAAGAAGTTGCTATAAAAAAGCGGTTTGCAATATCAAGTAGTTCATCTTTGTCAAGTTTTCCCATGTGAGTAATAAATCCTTCCTATTTGCCAACTCAGCCAAAAGATATGCTTGACTGATTCAGGAGAATTGATAGCCTCTTTGTAAAAATCTATTACAGAGCAGATCAGCATGTCCATAGTTTCAGGGTTCTGCGTCAACTCTTTATCTTCTTCTGAAATGACCTCACTTGTAAATGAATCACAAATTTCACCAGATTTTTTTCTCTAAATTATTAAGTAATAGCTTGCATTAGGAAATAGTGGAACTCTTCACTCCTCAGAATGACCAAACTATGATGATTCTTAGTTCAATATCAATCTTTTCTATGAAAGTATTAAAAACTAGTAACTCAAATCTAGCTTACATCAAAACAGCCCAAGTAATAAACAACATGTTGTCTAAAACACTGAATAGTATCACAGATTAAGCATGACGTATTCATTACCAACAAAAAACCTTTACTGGATTAGTTTCAACTTGATTTCTCTTAGCTTTAGCATTATCTTCCCAAACTCCTTATGCAGTATAGATAAGATTGCTTCCTAAACAGAATATTGAGCATTATGAAAAAGGGGATCTGATTTTTTAAAATAAGTGAGGATACCAAAAAACAAAGGCAAAGACATGGAATAAATAGAATCTACTATTGATAATTTACTATAACTAGGAAAGCGTAAAGTCCTGAAAGGGCAACCTCTGATGACAGGAAGTCATTGGCATTTTCAGCTGCGTTGGCTTTATCACATGTACTTTACTTAGTAAGTGTGACGGACAATTCATGTCAGGGATTTTGATGCCATTCAGGCTGATAGGATTTAGAGGTATGATATATCTTTCTTGCTTCAATTGGGAACAAAGTGTACAAAGAAACTGCATGGTCACACTGTTCAAAGTTAAATGTAGACCAGAAGAGAAAAAAAAAGTTAATGTGCCTCACTGCAGTATTTGCTCTTAGGATGCAGTTGCAAGCTTTGAAAGTCCTGTTTAAGTATCTCTTTTTTAAGATAAATACCTATTAAGTAATGTATATGCACAAGCTGAAGTGTTAAATGGTTTGTTGAAACCTATTAGAGTACACAAGATGATAAACATAAATTATAGCTAATATACTGCACCAGTGATTTTTAAACATAAAAATTACTGACACTGTAAAAACACACTTGAGTCATCGTAGCAGCATAATAGCACTAATCCATGTTTATCCAACCGTGCACTTTTCAAAAACAACACAAACCTCTAATAAATGCTTTGGCTTCACCTTGACAACTTATATGGGTTATTGCCTCGTTCATGCCTGGATAACCATGTGTTATGACTTAAATGTTCTTTAATATCAATTTATGCCTTGAAGAAAAAGGATTGAATAACATAGTGTACATATGGTTCAATTTATTACAGCAAAACAATCATTTTAGTTTGAAGATATTTTCTCATGGTGCATATCATAGAAATCTTATTCAATAGAGCTCTCAATAAACCAGATTTTTTATGTCACAATAAATGAAACTAAGGCAGCTAATTGTTGCTAAGATTCTAAATAGATGAGTCTATTTGGCTTTCTTGTCAATCAAGAAATAAATTCCTTAACACTTGTATTTCTGGATTCTAATGTCTCTAATTGGATTTTACACTATCTGATTAACGATGTAGTTTATAGACTACTGTAAAAAAATCTGATACTTAAAAAGTGAAAGAGGAAATTGTGGGTTGTCAGCATTTATGGAAAAGGCCAAGACAACGTCAAGTAATTTAGTACTTTTGCAAAACGGCAATGAGAATCATAAAACCTGGCCAATCTTGCCTCCTTTGTGTTAATCTTGTTGTGTGTTCATGACACAAAAAAAAGACCCCAGAGTTCTCTCATGAAGAATATTAAAATGTGTTATACTCTGCACTGAAAATGAATTTCAATTTCAGGAAATTCAGAGAGAGAGAAAGGAAGGAAAAAAAGGAAAGGGAGGAAAGGAGGGAGGGAGGGAGGAAGGAAGGAAGGAAAAGGGAAGGAAGGAAGGAAAAGGGAAGGAAGGAAGGAACTCGGAAGGAAGGAACTCGGAAGGAAAGGAAGGAAAGGAAGGAAAGGAAGGAAAGGAAGGAAGGAAAAAAAGGAAAGGAAGGAAGGAAAGGAAGGAAGGAAAGGTAGGAAGGAAGGAACTCGGAAGGAAAGGAAGGAACTTGGAAGGAAGGAAAGGAAGGAAGGAAAGGAACTCGGAAGGAAAGGAAGGAAGGAAAGGAAGGAAGGAAGCAAGGAAGGAAGGAACTCGGAAGGAAGGAACTCGGAAGGAAAGGAAGGAACTCGGAAGGAAGGAACTCGGAAGGAAGGAACTCGGAAGGAAGGAAGGAAGGAAGGAAGGAAGGAAGGAAGGAAGGAAGGAAGGAAGGAAGGAAGGAAGGAAGGAAGGAAGGAAGGAAGGAAGGAAGGAAGGAAGGAAGGAAGGAACTCGGAAGGAAGGAAGGAACTCGGAAGGAACTCGGAAGGAAGGAAGGAAGGAAGGAAGGAAGGAAGGAAGGAAGGAAGGAAGGAAGGAAGGAAGGAAGGAAGGAAGGAAGGAAGGAAGGAAGGAAGGAAGGAAGGAAGGAAGGAAGGAAGGAAGGAAGGAAGGAAGGAAGGAAGGAAGGAAGGAAGGAAGGAAGGAAGGAAGGAAGGGAGAGAGAGATCTAAATTTTATTTTTCAAACTTTTATTTGCAGGCAAGGTTATGGCCTGTGACAATGATGAAGCAATCCAGGTCTTCTTGTTCCTTGTTAATCTGTGGATGTGAGTGCCTAACAATTATTAAACTAGTCTGTAAGAATCAGGACAGTTGAAGTCCTACAAACCCTTTGTTTTTGTACTCTGCCTTAAGCTATCATTTAGGCATGTGTCTGTAATTTCTTGAATGAGAAACCATTTACCACAGACAGGAGGAACTATTGCCAATTCCAGCTTGTTTTTCTTGAAAAAAAATCAAGGCTATAACTTCAATATCTGTATTCTATGCACATGCAGATCCAGTTCCCTGGGCCTTCAATACGCTTTAGAGTAAGAAAGAAACTGAAATGCTCTGTTTGCAACAACAGAGGAAGCATGTTTACCAGCGACTACATGCATGTACCCTAGTTAATGAAATACAAGTACTTTCAGATGAAATAACTAGAGTACATTCAGTTGAAACCACCAAATTTATTACTTACTTAAAATACTGAGCTAAAGATTCAATACATTCTAAAACCTTCTGTGAATAAACTGCATAAGTTTTCCAAGTAAGCATGAGTAAGCATTGTAACTAAGCAATATAACAGCATCACTGAAATCTCATTTCTAACAACATCTGGAGATCCTCTGGTATAAGCTTCTCCTCAAAGCAGAGTCAACTAGAGAATACTGTTTCAGATGCCAGTTGAGCTCGGACATCTTCAAGGACAGAGGTTCCACAAGTTCTCTGGGCTACCTATTCCAGTGCTGAATATATTCTGATGTATTATTACTCATAAACTTAATACTGAACTATTGATTCAAAGGTCCGTGAAGACCCTTTTGTTACATATATGGTATTATTCCATTACTTGAGGTAAAACTACACAACAGCAATTTCTAAAAGTAGTATAAAATATATTGCAAAAATCTGAGTCAATTCCAATTTTTTTTCTGAAAATTCATCAAGCTCTTCTAATAAGAGAGAATACTGGGATACTTCACAATCTTCATTGGAGTGATCTTACAAAAAAATACAATTACTCATACTGTACAGTGAAAACGAACTTCCATGATCATTCAAGACCAAAAAAATGTAAGAAACAAACTGGCTCCCTGAGACATGACAATCACTTGAGCCAATGGATTGCATTTTTGCTCCTTTTCCACATTCCGCATCTCATGCAATGTGGTTATTCCTTTTGAAAAGAGAAAGGGAAGCAAGTATTTAACCAGAGATATCAATAGGAAAACATGGAAGAGAAGGTTGTAAAGTAACATATTACCTGGAATCAGCTTAAGTGGAGGACATAGTAAGGAAAAAGTCAGATGCAGCACCAGGTAGGGCAAGCTGTTTCAGTCCTACATTTTGCTGAGATCATAAATTTCTGTCCCTGCAAATAAACATCTTGTAGCCAGCCATTTTGTACAATATAGTACCCAGAATTTACATGCTAAAGACTACTTTCAAAACAATAATTAGAAAGTTGTAGTGAAAATTTTTAGGTCTGTAACAAATTGTAGCAAGCTGCTCTGTCCTGTCCCTGTTGCACCGTTACATTTCTGTAGACATCCTTCTTCTCTTTAGAATAGATTTGTAAAACAATTTTGAATTTTAGAGAAATCTGAGTTATAAATGAGAGTGTTAACAAAGCCCACATTAAAGCTTGCTTTTCATGTTTAATTGTTCAGAAGACCAAATTATGATTGTATCAACAAGATTTTTTATGCATTTATAAAATATTTTATTCACTGCTATTTCCTAGCATTTTTTTTTAATAAATCTAATTTTTGTTACTTGTATAATTCCTTTTCTCTTGTGTAACATACAGAAGTTTTCAACACAAGAGCTTCTTATTACTTTCTTGAAACTGTGAAATATCATTTTCTGGAAATGCTTCCTGAAGTTACTTTCCCATCTAGCATTTTTCTGAACAGTCATTCCCGACCGTACAGCTCATGTGTGCCTTAGATTCAAAGGAAGATGTATCTTTTGACTGGTTACATTTCAGCCTAGGAAAAATATCAGCTTCTAATTTTTATTTAGAATGGTATATATATATATATATATATATATATTCTGCTTTCCTTGACTAAAAGTGAGCCAAGATCATAAGTAAAGAAATCTACATACATCTTTATTTCTGCAAAACATGTAATCAAATTCAGCATACCACTGAATTTTTAACTCCATTGCAAATACTTTTCTCACACAAGCACTTACCAATACTAGGGTTGAAGCAGGTGTGTTACTCTATCTACAGCTGTTCTATATGACAGAAGGCATAAATAAAACACATTAAAAAAAAAGATAAAAAGATAAAAGAAAATAAAGAAAAGCCTGTTTGAATTGTTTCACAGCTGCAGAGGATGTCAGACCAGATTGCAAGAAAGGGTAAAAGTCAAAATTCAAGGTATACTAATTCAGGGGAGAAATTTCTGATGATTTAAGGATTGTATGTTCTCTCCAGACTACTATCACTTTGAAATGTCCCTTTCTAGGATCTTAGCTATACAGTAGACATCTTGAATAATCTATTGGGGTAAGTCCAACAACATCATAAATTTCATATTTTATGCTGCCTAACTAGTGCCATTGTTCAGGAGCAGTTATTTCTTACTCAGGTAAAATCACTTATAAGTAGTCTGCTATTACAGGCCTCTTTACTTTCCCCTACACAGTTCTTATGCAAGCTTTAGAGGTCCAACCTACTGTCTCATTAAACAGGCTACATTGTGTGTTTTTGGCTTTTTGTCGTTGCATTGGATGAACTGTTCCAACAAAAATTGTTCTTGATTTTTCTTCCTATTTCTTTTAGAATAGGAGGGCTGCTTTGAGAGCAGTGCCTCCTATTTTATTATAGTGGCCCATGACATCAGAGGCAAATGGTGGTGGTGTGTCAGTAGAGGCTGAACCTTCCCACCAGTATTGTGTTACATTTTGTTGCTGTGCCACAGGTGTCAGCAGAAGGGCAGTCTGATAAAGTGGTGCCTGACATGGAAGCATGGATGAAAAAAAAGGGTGGAAATAAACTCCTCCATGCATTAAAAAAAATGGCTTGTTCATTGCTGATGAAAATGCATTGCCATTGTTGTTGACTTTTGAAAAACAGAGTTTTATAGCTGAGACTTTTTTTCTATCGGTGTTAGCATGCTCCTTGAATCTGCTATAGTTTCCATAGAAATAAATAAGAGGTATTACATTTGGAGCAAACTCCATATTTTATAACACACAATTTGATTTATTCTTTAATTCAAGCAAGAATCTTTCATTTGCCAAGAAGAGCATTTGGTGATCTGCTGACTTACTTTCTGAGTAATAATCACTTTACATATGTGTACATAGAAAGATTTCCACATTTTAAAATGTTATTTTTTTCAATAAGGGTTTTTGCTGTCATTTTTTTAATTATCAGCAAATGACTAATAAGATTCTTTGGTATTTTTTTTTTCAATTGCATATAATTTTTACAATCTTAAATAAAAATGTCTTTAGAAAACCTTTTTTTCCAGATTGTTCATATGTTCGTATTATTTCCTGATTCTTCATATTATATAGGAATACATTCAATACGCAAAGCATGTGCTGTCCTGATTATAAAATAATTTTGTTTTGATATCAGCCTAAATATATGTCATAGATACAGAGAAATACTGTGAAGAAAATAACATTTGCAACAATTGAAGTTAAAGTAAGCAGAGATTTTAAAAGTGGAAAATGTTTAGAGGTATTGAAGGAAGAAACAAAAATGTGAAAATTAAGGATACTTTCTTTTTCTATATTTTAAGTATTTTATTTAAATGATAGGTATTCTATCTATTTCTGTCAAACATGCACGTATATAAGAGAAGCTGGACCAACTTTACTTATTCTTGATAAGAAAATTATGACAGTGGTTCTGAGCCTCCTGTATATTTGAGCAACTCAGTTTTCATTTCAGAGCCGTGCAAGTATTGATGATGCTTGTGCTATTTCCTCAATGTCTAGTCTACTGGGGGGCAAATAATTACAAAAGTCTAGTGGGTATCTGCAAATACTTGTCACTATGCCACCTGAAATCTTCATACACTTTTGTTACTCATTAAGTACACCGCAGAAAGCAGAAATGTGACTTATTGCACACAAATGCATTTAAAAATATCTAATACTTCTCTATGTTCCTGTGTTGTACTATTAATAATTTTACTTATAGTATGTCTTAGGAACTCATAATAATTTTCTCACTTTGGGCAGTCTTTCTCTCTCTCTCTCCTGGAAAGAGTCCTATGGAGGGCTACAAAGATACTTCTATGGTAAGTTCTATGACCAGGGGAAATGGGCACAAACTGAAGCATAGGAAGTTCTGCACAAACGTGTGTGGGAACTTCTTCACAGTGCAGGTTACAAAGCACTGGCACAGGTTGCACAGAGAGGTGGAGGAATCTTTCCTGGACATGTTCAAGAGCCACCTGGACACCTACCTGTGCAACCTGGTCTAGGGAGCTGCTTTGGCAGGGAGGTGGACTAAGTGATTTCTAGAGGTCCCTTCCAGACCCACAGTTCCGTAATTCTGCTACAGTGGTTTTATATGTAGTAACTTATATACTGCTAATTCTACTACAAATAATTCAAAAGCAGTAGATAATGCATTTGCTAAATTCTAGAACTACTTTATGTTGCTTCCCTCCCTCTTCCCCTCCCCCACCATCCCATTCTGTCCCCTCCACCCCCCACCCTACACCCCCATCCATATCTTCAAACACTAATCTACCTTTGGAATATTAATCCTTTTGCCTGTGTGATAAGAACTCCAGCTCATAAGAGCTGGAATGCATCTAGAATATAACAGTCACAGGTGTCGATACCGTCAATGTAATATAGGTAGCTATTAAATTTGAAAAGAAGCTTGCTTGATAAGCAAACTAATATAATTTTATAGGCTGAGTTTACACAGGAACAGTTGCAGTTGAGATGCATGCTGCCTGTTTTCTGCTGTCCTAATTATTTTATCTTTTCCACAGTATGGTTCCCTCTAGTGATTCTTGTAAGGAAAGAGGCTACCCGATCCCTTAATCCAGCTAGCATTTTACAAAAGAAGATTGAAATTAGTTTTGCTTACACCAGATGCTTTATGTGCAATTGGGTATCAGACAATGGTGACTGAAATATGAAACAGGTAAATTCAATGATCTCCTTTGAAAGACTCTCTTACCTGGGGGAACTAATGTGAAATGAGTTGTTTGCATATTTGTTGCCACTATGCAGTCCTGTCTCCTCCCCTTATGCAAACCAATGAATGTGTAAGCTGATTGCCAGATATCCCTAGTGTCAGACTTGGTAACAAGAACTGCAATGAGTATTTGATGGAAGAGAAGCAAAATCAGATTTAGCAGACTGGTTACAGCAGGCAAATATGTTAAAAAGTCAGCATGTTATGTCTAGAACCTTGAGTATGCCATGAGAAGGGAAAGGTTTTTATGGGTAACATCTAATAGAAACTGCAGACACTATACTTAGAACAATATTTCAATATATTCATTATTTCAATATATTTCAATATATATTTCAATATATATAATATATTACCTATATCACTTGAAATTCTACAAGTTATAAAATTTCTTATTGTGTTTTGCTTTAAAATGATATAATAATTATCTATAATACTATACAAAAAATTCTGAATGCTCATGGTTCAGAAAGGTCATGTACTTTTGCATGTAAAGAACATGAACATGAATGTGACCTCTGAATCAGCTATGATGATTAGTCAAACAAGAATAATGTAATCTAAGATTAGAGAAAATAAAAGTGGTGCATATACTGTACTGTTTTCTTATTTATCTATATATGTTTCAGAAAAATACCAAAATATCCAATAAACATCTTGATCAGTTGAACATTTTCAGTTTCTTTTAATCTTAAAGGAATACTGTATCATTAATACAGGATACACAGACTTGCACAACTTGACTGATGCAGAAAACACTGGCTCATAAAGATAATATGTACTTTTATCCGTTTTTCCGTGATATGGCTGGAAAGTTATCAAAATCCAGGAACAATTCTCAGTTAATAGTTTGCATACAGTGATCCTGTTTTGAGGGATAATAGTGAGTGATGCTAGTCATATGCTATTCAGCCTCACGTCTATACTCATCACCTTCAGTTCTTGGTGTATTGAACTTACTATGATGCAGACAGCAGAGCCCAAAGCAAAAAAAAAAAAAATAAAAAAATTACAACAAATAGCAAGAAATTAGCAACGTTGCCCTAATTTAGTAAATATTTATTGAAACTAGACATCTACTAGCTAACTTCTAGCTAAGTTATAACTGACCAAAAACTTGAGCAAATCTTGTAGATAATCAGTAAAACATACTCCAGGTGTCTGATGTCCTATCTCAAGTTATGTAGTTCATTTGAATGTCTCTCTCTCTCTCCAACTGTTGTTACCATTTCAGAGGTTGATTAACACTGAGAACAATTTGTAATTCAATTCATTATTAGGAAACCTGGTGAGTTTCATAATCTCAGGGCTATCTCTGGACTTATAGCTTATCTCGAACCACAGCTCTCCTGCTTTGTTTGCTTCCCACATATCAGTGTTCCTGGACACTGGAGATAATCTTGAGAGTTAGGTAGGTAGTTCAGGTAGTTCTATCTGCTTCAGGTTTATATTATTATAAAGCCCCTACAAAGTGCTTTTCTCTTTTCAGTTATATTCTACAGCAGGTTTGTCCAATCCATTGCCCACAGGCTCCATATGACCCTGGACAGCTAGTAACACAGCCACACAAGATTGTGAACTTTTAATATTATCCTGTGATTTTTGGTGATATTTTTAATGAGTTAATTGCAAGTAGCTCAAGCGCAGACTACATAGGTGATGATGGAACACTGTGGAGGTGGGGGTGTAGTACAGGGCTGACTTTGCCTTCTGTGCCACACACACAGTCGAATTGAAACCCACAACTATTGCATGTTTCATGTACTTACACCACTTGGCACGTAAAATGCAGTGATTACTGATAATGTTATTTCAACCTACCTACACATGTTGCACCTGTGAAGAAACGTTTTTTGTTGTTAAGCAGACATGCAAGTACTCTGAGATCCTCAGATGAGAGGAACTCTAGACATAAAGCATTATCTTCATAAAGATCTTATTTTGATGTATCAAAATGTTGTTGCTGCTCTGTAACACAATAGAGCTGGAGATGACAACAAAACTCAATTGAGTGTATTAGGTGTAGTGCTTTACAAAGAGATAGTAAGAACTTCTCCAGATATCTTATACACTTACTGTCCAAGTAGGATAAGCAAACAGAGAATGGGTTAAAGGTTAGTGCTACCTTAAAGTAGGAATGCAGGCCAGCAAGAAAACTGGAAACAAATTCTAGGCTTTGAAGTCCACATTTGTGGACCTCTTCAGTGGAACACATAATTTCTTACTTATATGGGCTTTAAAGTTTCAAATAGCTTTTATTGCAAAAATTTTTTGCAGAGAAAAAAATGGACAAAATTCCTGACAGGTTCTCTTCAAAATACTTTTCTCCCACAATAGCTACGTTTTCTCCCTTCTCCACATGTATTATTATGCTAGAAAAAATAACTTTCAAGAGAAGAATTTAGGAAATACTCTGAAATTTCACAGAAAATTTAATAAAGTTGTTTCCTCATACATGCTACACTGTAGTGACTAATTTGTCACTACTAATTGTCAGACTAATTGTCTAAAAACATATTCAGAGTGCTCAACCTTTCTCTCCTCCAGTATTATCTATATATGATAAATATTACAATCTTGACTAGAAGAACCTAATTCTGAACATTTTTCTGCTGCCTACTATTGGAATATTTTGCTTCAGTGCAGCTATCTGACTACCAAGCATGCAGATTAAAATGAAGTGTTAAGCCTTATCACACATCATAACTTTTTCAGGTACCTTCTGATAAACCTGAAAAAAGCATTCCAGCCTCTTAACTATTGCAATCACAATATGCTGAACAATTTATATCAATAGTTGTTACTGTAATCAGAGACAGATAGATCTAGATTTCAACTCTGTTAAAAAAAAAAAAAAGTTAAATATGGAAGGTACATTTTAATATAAACATGTGTAGTAATTACTAAAGAAGAATTTTCTCATTTTGTCAAACCATTTCACATATAAAAATATGCATCTAATAAAGCATGCCCACTAGTTTATTTTCAAATGGAAGAATAGTTTAAAAAATAATATATGTTGTAAGAAAAAAAGCAGATATTCCAACCTATAATTTTTAAAATTTCCAATGGAAAGTTGAAAGATCTGCATGGATTTTCCAATAAATAAATAAGTCATTGGAATGGAGTTTCTTCTTTTTTCACCATAAGATACATTACATATTAGAGATATAATGGGAAAAAATATATATAATATAGTATATCTAATATATATATATAATACATATTATCTCTAATGATATTATGATATCACTTTAACCCTCACTTAGATGAAATTTGTTGAAATATAACAAACTAATTGAAGTTAGACTATCAATATACATACTCCCCAGTGCTTCATTTTCTCCACATTGTGGTGTACCTGCTATGCACAGTTCAGTTAGTCATAGGCATGGATGCAGAACAAGCATGTGCAAAGAGCACTTTTTATCAGGTACTGATAAAACTGTTTCTAACAAATTCAGTGAATTTTAAGGCAGAGCACAATTAAAAATTTCCATTCCTACCGTTTTTACTAGGTTATATTTGTCACTGAAATGTGGAAGTCATTGTAGACATCACACAGATAAGTACAAAACATATGTCATTTCTTCTAATTGGGTATTATTTGTTCTTTTCATCGTTAAAAAAGAGTATTTGAGCACTTTAGAGAAGAATCTCTTGTATTCAAATTGCTGAGGTTCTTACATCAACTCATTCTGCATTGTAAACTCAGATGTTTAGTGACAACAACAACAAAAAATTAAGTAATTTGTGCTTTACAGGATGACATACTTCATACTTGTTCCTATCTTCATTCAGAGGTCCCTTCCAACTAAAATGGTTGAATATTCACAGATTCTGGCATTCCGTTCCCAGCATTCTCTAGATGTAGTTTGATCTGAATAATCCTACACTTTTTATTTCTTCAAAAAAGGAGTCCCATACAGAGCTCCTAATCACTTTGTCTCCCTCCCAGGCAAATCATGGTAATATACCTGTTCCAATTTGTTAATTTATTGCTAGAAAAAACAAAATTAACACCTTATATTCTGTTATAATCAGGCAGGGAAGGGTAGAATTCCTTGCTATTTTGAAGAAGTTGCAGATTATTAAATTCATCGAGAAAAATAAATAAATAAATAAATGGAGCATTTAGAATAAGAATAGGGAAGATAAATATGCTTTATAAGAAAAGTTGAAAAAAGATCACTTGGTATTTGTGGAGAAAACTGATGCTCACACTTACATAAAAACACAGCCTTAACACCCAAAGCTGTTCCAAAATATCAAGCACAGTACATACATATACTTGCATCAGTACTGGGCTCCAAAGTGGCATACACTGTGCCAAGAAGAAAGGATTTTATGAAGAAGAAGGATTTTATGCAAGTGCTTCTTGGCACTAAACGAAAGTCGCACCCTTAATTTAAGCCACCAAAAACTCATATTAATGCATCCCACACTAATTTTATTTATAAATAAATTATTTAACACATCTGCCTTTTTAAAGAGATTCTGTGGCCTCCATTTTGCTCATTTGTGGAGAGGAAAAAACATCATACTGAGATCTCAAGTGTTACAGCAATTAGTAAAATGAGAAATATGCTGTTCTAGGAGTTTCAGGGACATTGTACTTCACAATCTTCAATTTTACAATTAAGATAACTTCAGATGTGTTTATAACCTTAAGAATGTCAACATGTTTCCATTATCTACTGTGTACATATTATTTTGAACCTACTTCACACAGCAGAATATATTAATGTTTTTATTTAGATTCTGATAAAGTGGTCCTTCAGACGTAGTTAAGGATTTAAAGCCCTCATAGGAGTCTTATACTGATGAGTATTTAAAAATACAGAAAGGAAATCATAAAATGTTAAATAAGAAATTGCATGTATTTTCATTGGTTCATTAGTACATCTTGATCTGAAAAAAAAAAATAAGAAAAGGTTAGACATGCAGGACATAGGAAGCGAACTCTAAAAACCTGATATTCTCAGACACTTAACAGTTCGGGGATTTATTTCCATATACTGCATAAAAAAATGTAAAAATATAGTAAAAGAATAGAAGGAGACTAAAAAGCTTAAAAGAAAAAGGGAGAATGAAATTTATTTTATCCTGCTTTGAACATGATGGGCAGACATGATAGATGACAGCTTTTATACATTCACTGTTTCCATCCGATAGAAGGGTCAGACTCAAAAAGTGACCTGCCATGTAGGGATCTGAAAAATGGATCTCATGGGAGTCATGGCCTTTTACATTATTCTGAAAGTATCCAGCAACTAGTATCCACTCTCCCCTCAGCTTTCAGATGATTTCAAAGTTGATAAGGCTGACCCCAGGCAGGCACTCATTAAGCCATGCTTGAAAAACTGCTTTAAGTACAATCTTCTGAAAAGGAATATTATGTAAAAATAGTACCTTGCTTACTCCCTCCTTGCTTTTTGTTGTTGTTGTACTTAGAGCCACTACATTGCACTTCTGAAACAAAATAATTTTCTTTTTAATGGTCTTATCATTAGCATACCAAGGAAAACTATGAGGGTTTATCTTAGACATTAGTAGTGGTATTACTTCACACAGTCACGTGTGGACAATTAACACCATGATGCAGAAATCAGATATGCTGTAGCATATGCTATGATCCTTTTAATTTTTTGGTCATATGATCTGTCTACCTACCAAATCTATAAAATTTAGATGACTGGATTCTCCTTCAGGCATCCAGCTCCCAGGACTGCAAGGGACTGTAATCACAATGCTTTTCATCCCTTGTTTCAGAAGTAGAGGAAGGAAATCACTAACTCACTGGGCCAATTACTTTGCCTGTCCTAGGACAGAGGAAAGACTCCTAGTACTCAAAGGAAAATAAAAATGAACTAAACATCTCTTTATTTGCAAGCTGAAGAGACTGGATATGAGAATTAAAAAGCATGCCACTGCACAGTATCAAGCTCTTAAGTCTTGTGTCACAATTCAACTCCCATGTAACCTGTGTGTTTGAGTTTACACTCACAGAATGCTAAACATCATCACAGATTTCATTATGAAAGTTCCACAAATGTAAAGCCAAGTGAATGAATTGCTAGGAAAAGTCTACTATATATATACTTTTGTCTGTTAAAAAATAATGTCTTAAGCCCTTCTGTTATTTGAAATTGTTGTCCAGATGTTTTTCCAAAGAATTTTGCCACTGTCAAGAGCAAGAATTGTACATCTAGACAGAAATGTGAGACTTCTACCATAAATAATGACACTTGTCAATATTTTCAATGCAGTAACAATGGAAAGTGAAGCGAAACACTGTGGGAAGTGATGATGCTTGCCCAATTCTTTTGATCTTAGCTTTAATTCAGTGGAACCAGCACCAGTTGTAAGCTCACTAGAAAATGTCTCTTTCCAGTGAATTTTGAAAGGTACCAGTGAAAACCTACTTCCTACTTGATGCTATGTAATATTTTGAAGCTTTTTTTCATATTAATTTGAACAATAACTTGTACGCTGACAGAGGTGAAGTATTTGCTGAAAATATTAACTACAAAATGGAAACAAGACTTTCTGAATATTTCAGAGATCTCCTTATGTAGACTGTAAAACAGGATGATTCTTAAGTCATGCAAAACCTTGGGCCTGTGAGTAGTTCTGTTCAGAATATGGTATTACTCATACCCTTTAGTGACGATATAAGTATCTTGACAGCTGTTTAGAATATATGGGGTCAAGAAGAGAGTTAGGGACTTTTTATGTGGGCTGATCACCAACTTCCTTTGCTCCTCCTCTGCCTCCAATATTAGTCAATACTTGAGTCACTGTAGACTCTTAGAACTTTAAACTACTCATAGGGCAAAAGAGTAGTAAAAAAAATAAGGAAAGTAAGTTCAAAACCTAAGTCTTGAAAGAGGAGAAGATAAGGAAGTGAATGAGTTTAAAAACTAACCCTTGTATGCTGATGTACTACATGGCAGACTATGCAGAATAGAATTAACAGGGTTAAAAAAACCAGGCCGATTTACCTTTTCCTAAAAATCTATTGCATCTGCATGGCCAAGCCCCTCTGGAGTTTTAAGAATGTAATGCATAACTAATTTTAAAGCCAAACAAAATTACCATGTCTTTTCTCGAATGCAATTTGGGTGCATGCTTTTGTAAGTTTGCGACTGCTTATTTTGAAATGGCAAATGGAAGAATAACCCATAATGACACCAAGAAACACCCAAGAAATCCCCTGGGAAAGGCCCAACATAGGTCATTACACCCACTGTCCCTCCATCTGGCTAAACAGAAGCAAGGAAGTTTTCTAGTCTGCCACCTAATTAATAAGAGCACAATTCCAGAATTCATTTGCAGCTCAGTACTAATGAGTATATATTGACAGCAAGAGTTTCTATTTTAGACATATTAGTGAATATAATTGTATTTCATTCTCAGTGATTGGCATTTTGGATCACACATCACAAAAGAGGGTGGAGATAAAGTTTTCCTTTCTGAAGAAATTCAGTGTTGGATACCAGGGTTCCACAATAACAGCCAAATCAAATTGTTGGAACTTAACACTGTGAAGCACTTTTCTCTGAAATCACTTGATGATTTTGAAAACCTGAATCTATCTCTTACTATCTGTTTTTCAATCCATATGGAGCATCAGCCCAAACTAAGATCTAGAATTAAAAATGCTAATGCACATTGGAAAGTCTTTGTACAAAAAGGATGGACAAGAAATTAAGTTAATTTAAAAAAATAATTCATTTTTCCTTTCTGCATTTACATAAAGCTGGACATATCAGTTCTATTTTCACATAAATCTTTAACTTTTCATATTTTATTAATCTGGGATGAACATGGATCGTGCTATTTTTTCTGAATTTGCTTCTAAGTATAAAGTAATCGAATGACTGACAGTAATTATATGCAATTCATATGGAAAAAAAAAAAGCGTGCATCTAATTCTTGTCCTTCACTATCTCTGTATGTAGTCATCAGACGCATTTACACTGAAGGACAGGGAAACAGCATTGCATCTTGCTTAATACTCATCAATAAGAATTTATATCCCTCAGTGTGGCATCACAAAGCAAGTACCAGTCTAAAATCCAGAAGCCCATATAAACATTACTGAAGGCAATATCAGATATTTTGAAGGCACTGACTCCTTTAATACCAATTTTCAGACTACCTTAAAATCCTGAGCCATCTGATATGGTGGAGCTATTATCTATGATGAAGCATATGTGTGTATCACTTCACAAGTGGCAAAGTTGGACAAAATGACATACAAGACAGCTGAATATTTTAAAGCATATTCATGAAGGAAGATTAGTTAAGAAAACAGAATATATAAGAGTTATCAGTAATAACATCCTTCCCCCTGACAATTTACAAATTTACATGTTAGTATACAATGCTGGTCATTAAAGTCATTAAAATTGCCACTTGCAAGTACCGTAATTAAGTATCAAAATATTACCACAGTATTCTCCCTACTTTGTTAAGGTTAATTACATGTAAATGGCAAAAGTGAAGTTGTACAGAGGTGACCACTCTAATTAAAGATATATAGCACAATTCACAGAAATGTACTTTCACCAGTAAAATGTATGCCATTTAGAATAACTTATTCTTAAAGAGCATCCAGTATCTATGAGTGAGATCTGCAAGCATGATACATCTTTGACTATACGTAAGTCATAAGGAAGTTACCAACAGATTTTTAATTCAAAGAAAAAGAAAAATCTATGGATTACTTTTTATAGTGGCTATGCATTGGCAGATGGAAGAGTTGTTTAGAACAACAGATTTTCATAGGACATCCTGGCAAACATATTGCCAGAACCACCACTGTTCATAGCAGAGCCTGACTCCAGAATCAGTCTGCAGCTGATGATAAGGGGTTTGATATGCTTAGGGCAAGGTCTGAATTTTACTTTCAGTTACTGAATCAATAAGGATCTGGTCCTTTGTAGCATGCCATATTAGCTCAGATTGCTCTCTTGAAGCTGGGATTTTCTGAAGTAGGGCTATACAGTATGTTACAACATGGGAAATCATAAGCAGAGTCACAAATGGTCTTGCATGAAGTTTAGGACTTCATTTTTCCTTCCTGCTTATCTTTATCTATACCTACCTGGATCTCAATTCAGCACACAGATATCCAGAGTTTCAATAAAAATGTTAAAATCAAACATATTATATCCTCAAAGCTAATTTTTTCATAATCCACTATGTCAAAACACCAATACTCTCACATAAGCATATTGTGGTATTTGATGATTTCATGGAAGTTGTGCCAGCATGAAAATACACTAATCTACATGCTAGAAGACATCATGGTAAGGATTACCAAGGATATAACATATGGATTCAACAGGCAAACTCCTTCCAATGCAGGAATTTTTAATATGAAGGCATAGTATTGGGATAGAAACAATGCTCCATGTACAAGAGATAAACAGTGAATTTCAATCAACAGAAAGAAATAAAAAAACTAATTGTGGTTTTCTAGGTTGAGGTTTTCTACTAAAGGAAAAATAAAACAAAAAACAAATATGTTTGATGCAGCATGTCTCTTTAACCTTTAAAGACTGAATTTTGTCCCTAAAAATTATTTTTTGTAATTTATATAATAGCTGAACGCACACATTGATATGAAATATTTTATATAAAATATTCAAACTCTATTTATGTAGGAAAAGTGAATCCCTATTAACTCAGCATTTTTAAAAACTATTTTATCTCACTGTAAAAACAGTGGAACATTTAGAAGAGAATACTGAAAGAAACAGCATTGGTGAAAGCTGCGGTTTGTAATTGCAAAGTTAATTATCTTTCCTAAACCATCAGTTGTCACTTAGATAGACCAGATTCTAGCAGGCTCTCAGGGGACTGACTTTATTTCATTCCTAATGGCTTGGGACCCACCATTTTGCTGTCTCTGAACATTTGGTCACTGAATGCACCATTTATGGAGTATTGTTTAATTAAGGACAAATTAAGAGAACTGTGCACAGAATTTAATTTCATATCCTGTGTAAATTCTTTTAAAGAGGGTACTAACTATAGGCATTATAACTTTTCATTATCCGCTGCTTCTACAAGGTATTGACAATTTATTGTTTGCAACAGTTACGAGTTTTGTTTACCCTTTGGGGAATTCTGCTGGCACCACAGTTTTTTGTCTCATCATTCCCTTAACCCCCTATATGCCACTTTCACTATTTTGTGATGTACCATATATTTGAAAATGCACTTTTTTTACACATATGTTCAAATATCAACCGCAACAAAACGAACAAGGCTAGAAGATAAAATATACACACGAGTGATCCACGGGAATTCCTATGGGACTGCATTATAAGCAGCCAAAATTCACTGAAATGCCTTATGCCAATGGCTCTGAATAGAAAACAAGAATACACATAGAAGTGTGAGTATTCATTACCGTGTGGAACCTCCCAGGCTCTTCTTGGCAGATACATTTGCACAGTTTGGATGTAGTTTCCATGAACTCGTTCTCCAGATACTGCATAAGGTTTAAGAAAGATTGCTTTTCCTTCTTTGATTAGTCCTTCTGCTTGAGGTTCTTAATCAATTTGGATATTAATGCAGCACAATGGTAAGAATCACACCAACATTAAGAAAGTCATATTTGATGAAATCAACTATGTGTTTTATATCTATAGTCATACTTTCCACCTATGAAATGAAATCTAGAGTAAAGAACCAATGTTATAATTGTAAAAGAATGCAGCTGGAAAGCAGTTATTGATGGTCTTTGCAGGCAACAGTCTGTCTCCAAAAATCAAAAACATGTTTTTAGAATATTTTAAAAATCCCAGAGATACACGGCCTTGAAAAAAAGTATTCTGAATCATACAAAACATAGATTATACTCTGCAAAGCTAGTTTTAACCTCTAACTTGAACACAAGCCTCTAACATGCTACTGTAAAACACTCTTTGTGAACTTGTAGAAACAAACAAATGAAGGATTCTATTAGTCTAGAGCTCTTATATGTGAGATAGAAACAATTATCAAAGCTTTCTTAAATGAAATCAGTGACAATACCTGATTTGATAAAGAAGACTGTGTAAATATAACTAGAGAGTAAGCACAAACATATATACAAGTATGCAGAAAGGAAGACTGCAGCAAGTTATATTTGCTTCATTTCAAGTTTCCTGTTCTCAGTTCAGGCTGTGATTGCTTTAGTAGAAAACTTGGATCTTCAACCTTTGACATCTATTGTAAACTGTGATCAGTCCATGGGATAGGCAACTGCTCACTGTCTTTTAGACATTGTAAGTAACAAAACTTCAAAATGTACCTCATTTTTACTGAAACTCTTCAGAAATATATACTGTTTAAATGAAGCCATACTTAAAAACGGTTCAATCTGAGCAGATTTCTGTATGGTATTTACAACTACAAGTACCTATACCTGCCTACTCTGTGAACTCAGTGCCCACTTAACAATGTGGCATAAGATGTAGGAGAAAAAGAATTTATATAAAAATTTTCTAAGAAAAAAAATCAAATCATATGCAAAATAGTTTTTGTTCTTCTTACGAAGCAAAGAGTATCACTTTATTTCACAAGTAATATCTAATTCAACCTGAAAAGCAGCATCTGGTACTGGTAGTTCTGGTACTTTTAAGAGGAGGACAATAAATTGCAGACTCCGAAGTGGCAACAGCTGCAGAAAATACCACTCAGGCTCACCAATAGACAAGTTTTCCAGGTTAAATTGCTGTCATATCTGTATCTCAGAAAAAATGCCCTAAATACTACTCCAGGATTTGGATATTGCAGAGAACAGCAGAGAATTCTACTCTCTGTCTCCTGTAGTTAAGTCTGTCATAATCTTTCATTCATTCCCTTAAACATACAGGTTTCTTGATGAACATCTACACTGCAAATAAATTAATATAGAATTCTTGCAAAATTATTGCTGTTTACTTCCTGAATTATTTTTGGTAACAATGCCAGTGCTGACACTGTAAATCACTAGCAAATATTTTAAACCTCAGGACATTAAGCATTGGGGTTTTCTGTTTGTTTGGATGGTTGATTTGGTTGCTTGTTTTTTTTCTTTTTTCACCAGATGCAGCTACCTATTTCTGAGGAAGGTGGATCTTCAATGTGTGTCTTGGAGGAGAATGAAGTATTTAATTTTTTTTAAGGAAACTCATTTGTCTACTCACGAAAAGCATATGAAATTTCACTACAAAATCAATTATAAGACAAAATTAGCACTAAGAATGGAAGGACTATCTTAATGATGACTGCAGCATCACTGACATGACTTTATAATACTGCAAGAATCATACAGCATCCAAAACCTGTCAAATGAGATTTAGGAATATAGTTCAGAAGTTATCCCCCATTGAGTTACTGTCCATAATCCTGATACAAATCCTGTAAAGTGCTCGTGTGAGATTGTCCATATGCTAAGGGTAGCATATCATTTCAAAGCTGTCAGTTTTAATTTCTTTTTTATTAGTTTTCCCATAAGTCTAGAGACATACATTTCAGACGTTGTATATCAAATAGATTGTATCCACACAAAGAAGCAATACTGCTAAGGCTTATTCTTACATGCTTCACACACTGGAGTCAATAAGGGTAAAAGTTTTGAGCACCTGGGGGAAGGATTTTGAACACCTGGATTTCCAGTGATGGAAGACAATGGCATGAAACATGGATTTAAGAGAAAAACATGTTTCACAGATTGGTTTCTTTTTTGGTTGTTTGTTGGTTGTTCTTTTTTGAACATGAAGAAGGAGAACAGAGAGCAATGTATTTGAATAACAGGTCTGCCCTTGCTCCACTTTTTCAGTCCTATCACTGCATTCCTTTCCTTAAAAAAAATGCTGTGATCGATAGGTTAGCTGTTTGGATGAAGTGGCTTTGACCATAATATGTGTAAAAAGAGACTCTCCTTTTATCATTGTAAAAACCTGATTTTCTGCAATTAGTTGAAATGAATTCCCAAAATTTGACTCAAAACGATTCAGTAAACATAAAAGAAAAAAAGGATTTCCAAAAGTTTTCATTGTCAGTCGTATTATTTTCCAGTATAATGGTTGCTCAAAATTTGTCATCTGCTGCTGTGGGGCTGAATACCTAAGCCAAACCACATAACTAAACATCAGTTGTCTTTCTGCAATTTACACTGTCAAAATATACCTAAACCTTGCATCTAAGATGTACAATTATTCAGACCTTCTGAATCCTGAATTTCCATATGTCCTCACAGAAATAGCATGACAGGAAAGCTGGGTTCATAGCTGATTTCTTATAGGTATTTAACCATATCATGCCTCTACCCGAAATAAGGGAACTCAGAGGTAGGCTCACTAGGTACATTTACAGTCAATTAAAATAAGACTACTGAAAGAAAACTGGAATCTTGATTATTCATGCTGTTAAAAATACTCTCTCAACATTGGCTCTGATTGAATTTAAAAATATATTAAGGTTAATACTGTATGAATGGTACAGTATTTATAATATCACTGTGAAATAATATTGAAGATAATTATGTTATTACAGTGAAAATGGGTATTGATAAATTACTAAAAATGACTGAGATTATATCTGTTTTTTTTTCAAGAGCAATTCATATTCTACAGTGGTTCAGCTCTAGATCTCCAAGAATACTAAGAACGTGCTCAAGATCAAAGCACTGGCTCTCCATAAGGTATCATCTAGACTCAGTAGCTGATGTTCAAACATTGGACATGCCATGATCACTTGAAAGTAAATTACATAAATAACTCCTGTCCTTTGCTTTATCTCTAGTATTAACAAAATTTCCTTTCAAGAAAACTAACATCTGTAATCATCTTGTCAAGAAAGCATGTCATCAATTTACTGCAAGCTCAGAGAAGTACATTAGAATCATCTCCCACAAAAATTGGGGTGCTTGATTCCACAGTTCTGGCTCAGTTAAAGGCATATCTAAATAGACAGCCACGATGAACAAGAGTATATTTACAAATATATTGGCACATCACAAGCAAGATGAAGATCTTTTTCCTGAATTCTACAATCTATCTTTTCAATTGTATAGGTTAGAACAACAAATTTCTGAGATGAATAAAAGAGCTGCTTTCCATTACCTGCAGGAAAAAAAAAAAAAAGATTATTTTCAGTCTACACTTAAGGTTTGGAAATGGAGAATTCAAAGTAAGAGACTGCATTTCCCCTCTGCAACAAATATCTTGCCAAAGGTCTTGAAATTTAATACCTTTGGTAGTACTTGGTTACAAACTGAACAGGTTCTTCATTTAACACAAATTCGTCTACAGATACCTCTGTAGAGCCCAGTACTTTTCTTTTATGGAGGAACTTACAGATAGAATCCAGGTGGAAGGGAATCTGAAGATTAGCCACAATGATGAGAAACACTCTGAGGCTGAAATCTTTCAATGGTATCTTATCCTGAATTTTGTTAATGCAAACAAACAAATAAAATAGACTAATTTTTAATGTGATTTTTATAACAGTGTCTCTTTTACTACAAAAAGATAGTCATAGTACAACATTCTTTTAAACGAGTGGAGGTATGAAGGTTTTTTCATCCAACTAAAACAACTGTTTGCCTGACTGTTCTCAGCCACAAACCATGGTAATGCTTCCCTACAGCTTGGCAGGTGTGATTTAGAGATAATTGCAGCAAAAGGAGGGGGCCATCACAGAATTGTAATTCTCCTAGAGAGACCACAGGTCTTTTTTTCTTCTGAGTAATCCTGTATGATAATTAGCCAAATTCCACCTGTCTGCTAAAGTAGCTCTTACGGTTGGGTGTCTGTGGTTAATTGATACTGTTCTGGATTAGTGCAGGTTCTGTACTAGTTACCCAGAACAAACAGAAATAAGTTTTGACGTTGAAAATTAAATCTAGATTGACTACAGTATCAGCATTTTGCTTCAAATATTTGCTAAATGGCAAATCTGGTTATTATCATTTCAGAGATTTCAGGTGTGTTGGAAGCTTAATACTGAACCTGTCACGAAGAAAAATAACGTATTTTTCATATTGCAAAATTGGAGGAAGAACAGACAAGTGAAGTGAATTGGTGCTCCTCAGGAATCCATCTTGGGTCCCATATTCTTTATTATCTTTATCAAAAATATAGATTATGGGATTGAGTGTATCCACAGCAAGTTTGCTGATTGAGTGGTGCAGTTGATATGGAAGAAGGAAGAAATGTCATCCATTGGGACCCACACAGGCTTGAAAAGTGGGTTCATTTGAATGAGGTTCAACAAGGGGTTGCACTTGGGTTGGGACAATGCCATATATATGCACAGACTGGGAGAAGATGTCACTGACAGCAGCCCTGCTGAGGAGGACTTAAGGGTCCTGGTAGAATGAAAACACAAACAGGAAGTGCATACTTGCAGCCTGGAAGGTCAACAGTATCCCAGGCTGCATCAATAGAGGGGTGGCCACCAGCTCGAGGGAGGGGATAGTATCTCTCTGCTTTGCCCTTGTGAGGCCCCATCTGAAGTAATGTGTCCAAGTCTGGGGCCCCCAGCTCAAGAAAGACATGGAGCAGTCATGAGGATAGCCACAAAGAGTATCGTAGGGCTGGAGTACCTTTCCTACAATGACAGGCTGAGGGAGCTGGGCTTGTTCAGCCTGGACAAGTGAAGGCTCTGAGGAGGTCTAATTGCAGCCTTCCAATACTCTAAGGGAGCCTATAAGCAGGAGGGAAAACAACTATTTACAGGAGCTGATTGTGACAGGACAAGGAAGAACGGTTTTAAACTAAAAGTGGGGTGATTCTGATTAGATGTGAGGAGAAAATTGTTCGCTGAGAGGGCAGTGAGGTGTTGGAACAGGTTGCCCAGAAAAGTTGTGGGTACCTCATTCCTGGGGGTGTTCAAGGCCAGGTTGGATGGGGTCCTGCACAGCCTGATCCACTGCCTGATCTAGTGGCTGGCAAACCTGCCCACAGCAGCAGTTTGGAACCAGATAATTTTTGAGGTCCCTTATAACCTAAACTCTTTGACATACTTCCTGATTCTGATACACTAGTTAAATAACTGATTATTTTTTTCCAGTAGACTTTTCACTGTGATAAATATAAGATAAAATAGAGTGATCCCAGTATTTCAGTGAAAAAACTTCTCTGTGTTCATTACATGGACATGGAAGCAAAGATCTATAATAAATAGCATTGAGTATGTCCATAGATTGAAAATGAAGTTAGATCCTAGATTCTGTATCAAACCATATGGATCTTAGTTCTCCAGTTTTACAAGAAACTTTAACAGGTGCCTAGACCTGTATTTTAAGTATTTGTGGGAAAAAAAGTTTAGAATGCTCATGGGAACCTTTTGAACCTTGGGTGATCTGCTGGTTGTATGTGAAGACATAAAATCTATTTATAGACACATATATATATAGGCCATATGACACAAACAATCCATATTGTATATGCTAACTCAGCTGAAGGCTTCTCAGAAGTGTAGGCAGAATCAGTTTTAATGGAAGCAGAAATATGGGTCACAGCAGATGGGAGAAAGAGGCTAAAAAGATTCAGCAGAGGCTTCAGCTGAAAGAACAGATGGGTTATAAGAAGAAAGAATAGGTTTTCAGGAGTAAGGCTGGAGTTAGGAACACAAAGATCAATGAAGATTTGTGATATTCTCGTTTCAAAATGACCATGAAGGTTAAAAGCATGGAGAAGACTGCTTTAGTGGGAGTATGGTAAAAACAGTTTTTCCTTTTGCATTTTTCCAGCAGCTTGCCACAGTTTCTGAGTAATCCTCTTCTTCACTTTCCCAAAGCATATTACCTCCAACTTATACCTCCTGCTTGTCACCCATGGATTTTAGTTCATCTACTGCCCTTTCTGTTGTAGGAAGGCCTGTAGAATCCACTGAGTCAGAGTCCACTTCTACTGGAATAAGGCCCAGCAGAACATTTAAAAGTGTGGATGTCTCAGCAGCTTTTGCTCCTACACTTTGCTGACAAAAAAACAAACAAAAAAAGAAGCTCTAAGAATCTGCACATCCCTAAGAAACTATTTGCGGGTAAACAAAGGAGAAGAAAATCATCAGGTGTCATCAACACAGACTCGCTGAGAGGATTCATGCTTAACCAACATGTTAAGCTTCTGTAATTAAATCAACAATCTGATGGATGAGGTAAAAGTAGTGGACACTGTCTTCCTGAACTTCACTATCCTCCTTAAGATTATAAGCTGTTGATGTATGGGCTGGATGAGCAGACAATGAGGTAGATTGAAGAAAGCTAAACCATTAGGCCCAGAAGGTAGTAGTCAGTGGTGCAAAGTCTAGTTGGAGTTCAGTAATGAGCAGAGTATTTCAAAGGTCAATAATGAGTCCAGTTTTGTTCTACATTCTCATTAATGATCTGGATTATGGGATAGAGTATTCCCTCAGAAAATTTGCAGATGACAAAACGCTAGGGTGACTTGCTGGCTCACCAGAGGAATGCACAGCTATCCAGAGGGATCTGGACAGGCTGGAGAGGAGTGTTGACAAAAATCTCTTGGAGAAAAGTAAAAGTGCAGAGCCCTGCATCTGGGGAGGGGCAGCCTCTGGCACCAGTACATGCTGAGGAACACACAGCTGGAAAGCAGTTCTGCAGAAAAGGACTTATGTTCTGGTGGACACCAAGATGGACACAAATCAGCAATGTGCCCTTGAAGACTAATGAAATTCTTGGCTCAAATAAACAAAGTATCACCATCATCAAGAAAGATGAGTCTTCACCTCTGCTCAGCATTGGTGAGGCTGTATCTGGAGTCCTGCATCCAGTTCCTGGCACCCCAGTATGCATACTGGAGAGTCAACCATAGGGCTGCTATGAGAAGCAAGGGACTACGGTATCACTTCTACAACAAGTTGAGAGAGTTGCAACTGTTGAGCATAAAAAGAAAGCTCAGGGTATATGCATAAATACCTGAAGGTACCCTGCAAAGAAGATGAAGGCAGGTTCGTTTAGGTGGTGCTCACTGCCAGAACAACAAGCACTGGATGTAAACTGGAACACAGGAGGTTCTAAGCAGCAGGAAACACTTGAGTGCTCTTCAGGAGCACTAGCACAGGTTGCCCAGACAGGCTGTGGAGTTTCCCTTCTTGAAGATTTTCAAGAGCTGCCTGGATATGGGTCTGGGCAATCTGCTCTGGGTGTCCCTGCTTGAGCAGGGTTTTGGATCAGTTGACTTCCAGAAGTCCCAGCCGAACTCAACCATTCTGCAATTCCATGATTCTGTAAAGTTATATCCTATCTGTTCACTCAGTGTTAGCAACAGCAGGATAGGAAGATGGCTGCATGAAGCAGGAAACAAAGACCTGCTGTTCAGCCTAGAAAGCCAGGCCGCAGCTTTGGCAAAGATGAAGCATACAGTCTGCTGCCATAAGCTGCTGCCTACCTTGTCTTTTGGCTTAATGCAACTCCGTATGTGAGTGTGTGTGTTGTGTATATATGCATATGTGTGTATGTATATAGTTTAATCCAAGAAATAATGATAAAAACACAATAATGAGCTTCCAAGTATTATCAAGCCTATTAAGCTCCAAATAGTTCATTGAGGACCAATTTCTAAGTACTAAATAGTACAGCTAGATTTTGCTTTTATGCAAAAATCAATGCAAACACATGAATCATTGAAAAGCGTGCTGCAGCCTTCCAAAGTCAGTTTCTAATTAGCAACCCATTGATGCAAATAGAACTACAACTAACACAAGAAAAAAATAAATTCTGTCAAGCGCATGGAAAAAAAGAGTCTTTTTTTGCACTTTACAATTATTTCCTGAACCGAGTAATGTACAACAGGTTTATATTCTTTACAATATTCTGTGTTCAGCAAGATTCCTCCTTTCACCCTGTCCCATCAGCTGGAAAACTTATACAAATTGTGTGTAAGAACAAACCTGATGAGTAAAATAAAAGAGGGAAATCCAGACTTTCCAGGAACATTTTTCTCAGTACAAGAGTTATTATTTTTCAACCAGCTACCTGCTGACCTAGCATGTATTATCCCACTGCAATAACATAGTTTATCCCTGTAGTTTTGATAGAGGCATTTTTAACAAAACGTCACAAGAATATCTTTCAGAAGTAAAGAAGAACACAGATTTCATTACAGACATTTTTTCAGGATGAGAAGGGAAATCCTAAGAATTTATCTCACTGAGATTCCTGTTTTAGATCTACTAGGATCTACCTAGATTTCTAGGATTGCACAAGGATATTCATAAACTGAACTGGATCTTCCACATTGTTGTGGTTGAAGACAAACAGTGGACACAAAGTTAAACATTGCAAACTAGCAGCTCTGTAAGTCTTGCACTTTTCTTATTAAAAGTGAGTGGAACAGTATTCATAAAAGTTGATGGCTGCTGCAAAATTATTTGGTCTGTGTTCAGCGAACCACAGGGTCTACATCAGCCTGCATTTGGCACCATGTATTTGGTATTCTTCAATATATGACCTTATTCACCTTCAAATTCCAAATCATGTAGAGTTTTTTGTGTACATCCTAGAGAATAAAGAAAACATAGTTTTATCCCCTCTGTTATCTCCTCAACTTATACATTTTCAAACACAGGAAACTGAGGTTCAAAGAAGAAGAAAGAGTAGCTTTATTAGCTCAAGAATAGGTGGTACACCAGAGAGATAATTAGTATATAGTCACTCAAATGTTCTAGTAGGCTGATCTCAACAGTGATGAAAACACAGTCTGCTTCTGTATTTAGGGATCATAAGAAAAATAATTGGACCTATTCATATATTCCAAAATAATACATGTGAATTTTCTGTGTACAGCATGTAACATTTCTTCCTGTATTTACGTTCTGCTTCAATGACAATACTGCAAAGTTTTCCATGAAAACTTTTTTTCTATAAAAGAATATGCATAACCCTTCAGTTGACTTTCCTCAGTTGTTCTGATGTAGCACTGCTTAACCTCATGGACAGAACTCATGTATACTTTCAGGCAAGACAAAGCTGTTTTAGGATGCAATCTGTTGGTCTAATGAAAATTTTGTAGCAGGATGCTTCTATGCCAAACATTGGGGTAGATTTTTTGACTGAAGCAAGTACTTTCTATTTGGTTTCCTCAACTGTAAGGACTGAGGCACAAATACAGTAATCTCCCAAACCTGCCTAGAGGGTAGCGTTCCTATCCTCTAGGAGCCAGTGAGCAAAATAATTTTTCAGAAAGTAAAAATGCAGTAGTCACTTTTCAAAACTTGGTATTTGTCAAAAACTGTCAAGCAGCTATTAGCAAATGAGCACTGAAAACTACAGGAATATATATAAATATATACTGCATTTCTGAAAATATAAAGGAAATTATTTCACATCTGTCAGCAAATGGCTGTTCTTTATTTTAAACAAACAAGGAAGTGTAGCTGTTTCAACTGATAAAGAAATTATCATTGTAATCTTGTACAACACTGTGTAAATAGATATTCTATTCTATAACGTCCATTGTGCTTCTGTGAATTTCACCTCTGCCAAGTCACAAAAGTACCTGGCAAAAGACTTTGACCCTGAACTTTGGAAGTGGTTGCTGGAAACCAGTGAGATGATCTGCATGAAGTCAAGGACTGAATTTGCTGTGTGTCTTCTGTGTCACTTTAGCAATTAAACAGAAAAGTGATTGTAGTATCTTCAGCTCTATCTAAAACATATCTCTCAGTTCTTAAGTAAACTCTAGTTCTCAGAATACTGTACAAAATGGAGTAACTAATATTGCATTGTTTGAAAATATGTAGAACCACGGGGAAATAATGCTCTTCTTTAAAAGAAGATTGGCCAAAAATTCTGAATGTGCCAAAATGCTTCTAATGGTAGTACTCTTCACAGTATTATCTATCATCTCTGTATTTTTGGCATAGCCAGATGAACTATTTCTGTGCTGCTGGTAAGAATTTGTATATTCTAAAATATTCCATTGGGAATATTCATTTGATTGAATAACAATACTCCACAAGAGTATACTGAAAAGATCATCGATCTAAGAATTTTCCAGAATTTAGTTCAACCCAGATGCAAACCAAAACTGAGTTCTTCAAACATTTAAACAGCTTAAAGCTATTATGCCATATCTGTATGAGGCTATCCAGACATACCGACATTTAATCCAGGACTAGCAGGGACATTTTGGATTTTTTTCCCCCTGAAATAGCAATGGCCAAAACCTCTAGGACTCTGTGAAATATATGTATTTTCTCACCACATTTCTTCTGACACTTGACTAAACAATTATCAATGTATTATACACTCTTCTCTGTAGCATGTTTGTCCTTACAGCTATGATCTTCAAGATTTTTTTGAAGAAAGGCTAGATACTTTTATCTGGAATTTCAATTTCTGTACAGTCTGATAACATGGAAGCAACAGTTGTACTCAGTCCTCAGTTGTGTTACTAGCACTGGCGCCATCAGCTCTGTCTAAACTGTGCTTTGGCTGGATACTCACTTGGTCATAATAGCAGTGAGGCCAGGACCCTGTGGTGTACTACTGGGCACAAGTGTTCTTTAGTTAATATACAGCTGCTATAGTGCAGCCAAGAAAATCTAAATGTAAAGCTGAAGTGTTCCCAGAAGACAAAGTGATTACACATTGGTAAGGCCTTATCTGGAATACTATATGCCTACTAAAAAACAGAAGAAGGAACGAACTCAAACTATGAAAGATTCAGCAAGCAGCTGTATAATATGCAAGAAATATGCATGAATGCTGAAGAGAATTGCTCTGCTTATCCTAACCAAACAAAGGTTAACAGAGAATATATATTGCCGTCAGTAAATGTCATCAGCAGTGGTGAACATTAATTTTGAGTATTAAGACTGATGGCAGAATAAATTGGTACATAATGACCATGGGTAAAATTCTTCTGATAATTTAAAGATATTTCACAGGTTTAAAGCAAGGAGCTTTTGGAAGCATTCTTCATGGAGGGTAAAAGTATCCCTTTATGATGGGACTATATGATGTGTTCTCTTTGATAGCAGAGGAGTGGCCTCAGTGCATCAATCTTTCTTCCTTTCTGCCTATGCTTTTCCTTCTTAATACTGTTCAACTCACACGTACACCAACAGGCCAAAAAACAGCTAAACAGCTGAATTTGCCACTGCCATTACCTCTTCAGCAGCATTTCATGTATTCAGTAAAATAGAAATAGTGAAGACTTACTACAACACGACAATACAAATGTAGTGTGGTTCTGCAATTAAAAAGCCTAACTAAGGAAACTGTAGCAGATGAAGGCCAGGTGGCAGTTAACCTTTTTGCAATTATACTACGCTTTTTTTAAGTGCATATATACATATATATGCACACAAAATTTCTGTCAACATCACTTGGCAAATCTATTTAGTTATTCAAATAGATTTTATCTCACAGTGTTGATTTCTCACATTTCTTTCTACTCATTGCTTAGAATTGACTGCATTATCCCAATCTTTGCCAATGCTAACTGTTTTTAAAGGTTACCAAATACATAATCATATATGACATGAAAAAGTACTTGCATTTCACCTCCTTGAGAAACTGAGTTCTGAGTCATTGGTACTTCATTCCGTTGTAAACTGTAAGTGAAAACACACCCCAAAAGTATATGTTATAGACAAAAAATAAGCTAGATTTCCCATTCTTCTTTATTCATATATCAAAGTGCTGTGAAGACGTTGCAAGACGTTGCTCATACGCCCTTCTGTCAAAACTTCACAGATAGAACCTGACCTCTTCAGATGCCTTTTGTTTAAATGTTTTCAGTTGAATAATGAAAGCCAAAGGCTTATGATGCATCTCCTAATTAACACAAACAGCATTCATTTCCATTTTTAAATACTATGTATTACTTTGCCTCCATTTTTCTTCCTTTTTTTTTTTTTGCTTTTCACTGTATCCCAACCATCAAATGTAAGACTTCTGATTCTCCAGCAAACAAAGGCCTGCACAGCTGTTACTTTGCAACAAGCATATTATGAGCCCCATCCAAAGCTCATTGAAGTTACAGTCTTTCAATTGACTTCAAAAGGCTTTGGACAGACTCCTTTTTTTAAGCTATATCTTAATCTGTGATGCATTTTTTAAAGCTGAAAAGCCCTTAAAGCAGTGATGCTTCTCCAGTCTATTACAACAAGAGATACTGGAAAGATGTGAAAACAGAAAATGAATAGAGTTAACTCTACATAAAGTGATAATACAAAAAGTACTCTTAAGATACCACTGTCAACTACTTTTAATATCCTAATAATATATAATGTATGGTTACCCAATGGAAATACCAAATAATTTTAAACTCCTGTTCATAAGGACTCCAATTATAATCTAATTCAGTTCAGATTAACTATGTTTTGATAGCAATTTCCTCTTGTAAAAAATAGCCTAAGATAATACGCTGCAAATGTGGTTTCAGTGCCAATAGGAGGCAATTTAACAGGGTAGAGAAGTTCATTCTGGCTGTTTTCACTGCATTGGTAAACAGTATATAAAGCACTTCAATTACATATTTAATATAAAAAAATGACACTGAAACATACAATTTAGTCAAACCAGTGTTAATTTCACTTTAGGTATCCCACTCTTAATAAGAAGAAGTGTCATTTTGCTACTACTACACAACTGTGGCAGAGTTGAAATCACTGTTAGCAGTGTCACTGCAGATGCATCTGCTTTGTATCTTGAAGTCATAGCTACGAAAAGCTACAGTTGCTTTCATTGTTTAAAACTCTAGCAGCACTAAATTGGACATTTTAGTTCATTACCACTTCAGCTGAGATACGTACTGAGAATTATTCAGTAAACTTTCATGACAGCTTTTGATTTTCACTGTCTTACAGCAGTTTTATTGTCATAAATTGTTTTTTGCAATAAATGTAAAATGATACAAAGCTACATTTCTTATGCCAGCTGGGATCTGATCCAGAAGCTGATTCCGACATCAAGGCCTGGCTCATGAGTAAATCAGAAGAATATAAGAAAAATCAAAATTAAGATTTCTGCCTTAAATTTTAAACCCAGTGAGATCAGTAATAGTCGTTCACATTCACTAGAGCACAAGCATTACCATACCTATAATCTTTATTATTATTAATTCCCAGTAAACATACTTGGCATACATATTAAAAAAAGTAATTATATACCAACATTTCTCTAGTTAATTTTTTAACTATTTTAAGAGAAGGAGCTCATGAACGAATGAAATCTTCTGATTGATACACAGCGATAGTGTCAGAATCCCTTTTCACGAAAAACACAGGTTGAATTTTTTATTACAGAGATATAAAAAAGGATTAAAAGAGCATTCCTCCCAAATTCTGTCAATGAGATTGATTGAAAAGTATCACAATAATAGCTGTGATGAAAGGGATGGACATGGAAGTTTGATCTGTTCTATATGAAACAGAGACAAAAGCAGTGGTCTCCTTTATCCCCAAATTATCTATATACCTAACTACTGGGATAAAATCTCCTTTATGCAGTTTTTCTTTTATTCAGAATGAAACCTGATTAAACCAGATTAACTCTGTGATTATTACAAAATGTTTCTGAAAGTCGACCAAGATGAAGACCTGAATTCCCATTCAGAATCAGATGTATTAAGCAGGAATTTCAACTTACATCTTCTTCTCTAACAAACGTCATAATCATTCCTTTTTTTCAGCATGAATGGAGGAGAGTAATATTACTGGGTTTTCTATGAAATAAAAAATTCTTTTATTGACAGAGAAAATTTAAGCAAACAGTTAAATCTAAAACTTTTTTCTCTTGCTCAGCCAAACCAGTCCAAAGACAAACCACATTGTTTCAGAAGAAAGACTTGCAGTTGTGTTTTCGAACAAGCTCAAGCTATGGTGAATATACATTTACAAATCTTTTATTATTTGTAGCTCTACCTCGTATTTTAATTGAGACAAATCACTCTAATGAGGTTATCACATTTTGGATAAATATTTGATTTGCCTAATCTTCCTGAATTGTTGACTATCTCTCATACTTTTTGAGCACTTTGTCTTCTTAATGATTTTACTGAAATGAAATTCTGCACTTTTCTCCAATTTTAAATCCAATCAGTAGCTTCCGTATATATATATATATTTTCTAAATAACATAAATCTAATCCATTTTGAAGGGAAAATGGGGACTCTAACAAAATAGATCTTAAAAGAATGTTAGAAAAGAGTTTGCTCGTTCTGTAAACTATGCCCCTTTGTTTACAGTTTTTTAAGTTCTTTTATTATCAGGAATTGTACATTTCAAATGAAATGCTCACTAAGGACAAAAGAGAGATCCAAAGCCATCTGGGCTTTTGTTCCTACACCCCTGCTCCTGGAAGGCAGAGGGTTATACCGCTGACCAGCAGATGGAGACACAGGATACTTCTTGGAAGACGAGCTGTAGCTCGAGGTCCAGGCAGTCGTTAAGTTCTACTGACTGTGACTTTGCAATTAATAAATTAAACAGGTTAGCACAAGCTAAACTGAAATCCACTTTATTTCCTCAATCATACATTTTTCTGGATTGCAACCAATACCACTCTAAATGTTCTAATCGCTTTTACAGAGGTACTTTTAATTGTAAGCATAATTTTGTTGGTATATTTGTATAACAGTGAGCTGGAAAAAGAGTTTATCATCTCACTACGAGCAATAGTTTCTCAAAACCGACAGGATTTTTTGTTGGTGGTGTTTTTTTGTTGTTTATTTTTTTTACTGTTGTTGTTCTCTTGTATAAACCTATTTATCTGGACGTGTTACATAAAAATGGTGTCACATTTCCCAAACTTATAACTTGCTCATGTTTTTGAGTATAAATTTTATATATTCAAACCTTGGATTTTTTTCTCAACTGAGCACTTCAAAGTAGATTTGTTTGTACATCCCAAATGAATACTTGGAGCTACATCTGTTGTGATAAAACCCACTCGGACCAGTTCTAAGTTCTGAACTTCTCTCAAGACTCTTTAACTTCAAAATACTTTTCTACAAATATCTCCTTCCTTGAATTCACAATTTGAATGTTCACTTAGTGTTTAAAAATTGATTAAACAATATTTTAATAAGAAAAAACATATTTTTTCATTGAGTAAAACCATGAAGAATCTTGACATGATTCATCAACAAGCTCTGAACCCTGTCCTTCCAGATTTTAATCAGCATTAGCATTTTTTTCTGATTCTTCTCTTCACTCCTGAGAAACAGACTTGTAATTCTCTCAAAGGTAGAAAACAGACAAATACTTACTTGCACATTCATTGTAAAGGTAAGTTGTAAGTGGTATGACATTATTCTAGGGACTTTTCTTTTAATATCTTTTATTATATTCCTTCTAATAGAGTTGCCATACATAAGTTCTGAATTAAGTTATATGATAAATTCTGGAGAATAGGAACACTATCTTCTCATGCACAATATGAAGTCAGAGTAAACAAACTAGTTAGGAATGAAGAGAAATAAAGCACAGTTTACTTTATGCAGTAAACATGCTGCAACTGTTCTTCTCACAACTGCATCAAAATGGTTCAACCTGGAGAAGACAGATGGGATCTTATAAATGAATATAAATATCTAAAGGACGGGAGTCAAGAGGACAAGGCAAATTTTTTTGTTGTTGTTGCATAGTGACAGGACAAGTAACAACAGGCTCAAATGGGAACAAAAGAACTTTCATCTGAACATAAGGAAGAACTTTACATTGAGGATTTCAGAAGACAGATACAAACTGCTCAGAGAGATTGTGGAATCTCCTTCTCTGAAGACCCTCCTGGACACTTTTCTGTGTAAGCTGCTGTAGGGAAACTGCTTTAAACAGAGCTTTGGACTAGATGATCTCCAGAGGTCCTTCCCAACCCCTACAGTTCTGAGATTCTGTGACTAATGTCATCTGTATTTTTCCTGCAAGACTGTTTCTGTAAAAATAAACATTTTTGTTTGATATTAACCAATAATTTCTTGTAACCTAAACTGCTCTAGCTTTCTTTGGAGGGAATATTTTGTACATAATATTTGCTTACTGGAATAATGAAGAATTTGAATGTATGTCCTTCTGTTACTTCTCCCAAAGTTTGCTAATAATATCAACAATTTAAAAGTCTTCTCTAACCATAAAAGTAAAACTCATTAGTGGATACATCTATTCACAAAAGGAATAGAAAAAGGATTTCTTCTATTAATACTGAAAATATGATTTCATTCAATTCGTTATCAGTTACAGAATGATCTTAGAGTATGACATGGAAGGTCAGACAATCCACTTTTACTGCCATCATACTCCAAGATACTGTTATTATTATTATCATTATCCTAATTGAAACAAACAAACAAAAAAAAACAATTTCCAACTATCAGATATTTTTGTCTCTTCAATATATTATGAAGTGTACTAAAGTGTACTAGGAACTGCAATTTCTGTATATTGTATATTTTCATTTTAACTTCTGTCCTACTGATTGATCTGCTTTCTGACGTTCAAATATCTGTGCCCACAACTGTTTTTCCATTAAGTTGTCTTTACTTAAGAAGAGGAAAAGCTGATGTAAAAACTATGACTCAGAGTCTATGTCATCCATGGACTAAAAAAATGGTAAGGATATTTTTTAGGAAAATAGCTGTTCTTAGAATGGAACAAATCAAACTTAAAGAGCTAACAAGTCTCACTTCTGCTGAAATTTGCCTTTTGCAAATAACACTGAACAGTTCCTTTTTTGCCTCTGAAAACTAGATAGGATAGCTAGAGATGACTTTTGTTTGAATCCATGTCAATGTTTTTATTTCAGACAAATAAGAGTGATTAAACTATGGTTTGACCAAGTTTGTGAAATCAGTCTTAACTAATAATTCTTAGTTATTCAAGTAAACATAAAAATATAGATAGCATTTATTTTATTTATTTATTTATTTATTGTAAAAAGGCAAGTGAGCTTTGCTGCAGCAGCTTCAACATGTAGTAAAAATGTATTTATGACTACATTTTAACTCTTTAGAAAGAGTTAATGGTGAGCATAACAAGCAGTGATGTTTAAGAAAGAGGTGTTAGTTGTTAACCTTTATGTCTGTCAACACAAACATTCCTCATTCTGTGGTCACACTTCAGTTACAATAAAACATTCTTATGGAACACATAGTCAAAACTTGTTGTCAATTATTTAGTATTCCCATAAACCATTAGATGGTCAAAAATATCTTTAATTGATTCCATCTCTACCTACACTACTTATTATTTATTAGTATAACAAACTTCTCCATGGGAACAGCTAATTGTACCTCCCTAGTGGCCACTTCAAGTGGAATAAGCATTGCACAGTGCTGCCTAAGATACTGCTGAAAGGTCTTCAGCATTTGGGATTTGATTAAAACTGTATTACATGTACACATCAGCAACCATTGCTAAAACAAAACACTAATTTAAAAAATTCTTCTGCTATAGTGCTTAACACAATTGAAAAGCATTGCATTCATAGAAAGAGGAGGGTGGGGAAGTGTGATATCTCTTTTTTTCACCCTCAGACAATCATTTCGTAATAGAAATAATATAGCATTCTCTTGTACAATGAGAAGGGAAAGATATGAACTCTACCAGCTGCACTGTGGGAGAGACCTTTTCCTCTGACATACATGTAGCACAGCTAGCTACTGCTGTCTAAGCTGCATTTTTTTTTCCTTTTCTTTTTTCCTTCTTTTCTTTTTAAGACATAATTGTTAGTCTGTTCTACAGTAGAAAAGACAGATGTTATGGAAATAGTTAGCCACATTCTGCTTAGATTGTTCTGTGACAACACATTCCATAAGCAATGTTTCACAAAGGAAGATTTGGACAATAAAGCATCCATTTTGAGACACACAGGTGAGTTGTAAATACTACTGACGATATCGATATAACAGCTCTGTAAGCATTTTATAATAATTAAGTGTTCAAAACACTGTGTAAGTGATAGCAAACAATTCCTACAGTGATCAACATAAATCAAGATTTTAGAAATTTATATTAGGCTGATCATTGTATTAAAATTTAACTCAACGTTTAAAAAGTATTCATTTGACATGTGTTCTTCAATCACATTCGGAAACCCTCTCCTGAAATGAATGATCTATGCAATTTTTTAACAGTGCCATTCAATATAAAACTGGCTGATTCAGACTGCTCTTACTCAATTTTATTTTTTTGCTTTAAGGCAAGTGGTATATCTGGAAATGATCTTCAGGCTACTGATAAGAGATGCATTTAAAAAAATGGATTCTAACTCCAAAAAAAAGAGACCCACATTCTTTTCTTCTGCCCAGACCACATTGCATAAAAGTATAGCTAGGCTTAGGCCATAAGTAGAGCAAAATTAGATTATTGTCTTATCCAAAGCAGCATCATGAAATTGTTCAGAATGGTTTGGGCAGCTCAGTATGCTCTAATGACCTCAAAGGCTTAAGTAGAATGTTAGTAATATTAATGTTGAAAATAAATTATGGAAAAATATTGATGAACCTCTGTGCAAAACCTCCATCTTAATTTGCTGTTGGAGATACCATATCTCTAGGCACATGTTGGACTCTGACCAAGGTTAGCTATATCTAGTCATTTCATCAAAATTGCCTACAGTATCAAATTTTCTATTTAATATTCTAAAAAATTGAGAATAACTTCTTTATTTTCTTCTTCTTCCAGTGTTAGGAAACATAAAGCAATTATATATTTATTAAACTTCAAAAAATAAAAACATTTCTGAAAATATACATTTTTATTAAATATTTCTGTTATGAAATCAAGGATTTCTCAGAAAATTCTTTCTTCTTTAAGTAGTAAACTAGAATCAATCTGTTAGCATCCACTAGACATTAAAAATAAGAAATAGGGAGCACAGAAGAGATTTTTTAAGGGTACAAAAAATCAAGTGAAAGGCATTAACAACCAAAGCACTGAAGCTGCTAGATATGGTGGACAAACTCTACTGAAACAGAAATTAAAAGCAGAACATTAAGTTTCAGACAGGGAAAGAAGAGGGAAATTAAAGCTATTTAACTGTCATCAGCATGAAATGACAGCTTCAACAGTTTTAATTTTGAGAAAGAAATATTTTACTTTCTGCATATTCATCAAAATTTAGGTTTTGCCTGCAAATATTTGCTTTATATATTAGGTTAATGGCATGTATTCCAAATACTAGCCCTGTAAATAATCATGCCCTGTAAAATTGGAGACTTGATTTCTCATCTGTTATAAACCAACACAGCTTCACTGGAGATGGTGGAATTCTTCTATTGGAGAGTGTGACTCTTAATATTCATGGCACAATGTCTCTCACTGAGATTGCATCCAGTGTGGAACGCTCAGCTCTGATTGCGTTAACTTACTTCCTCCTAAGGACCTTGGAGTACCAAATGCTGAGATTGTTATGGTTTGTGCAGCAGAAGGGTTAAAAAGCTGATTCACATAGCATCATCTGAAATTAAACACGGTATTACCATTCATCTTTGTTGCTCCTCTCTCCAACAGAAGAAACTGGTGTACCCTGGAATTGACAATGGATAGCCTACATAACACCCAGATAGCCTTACTGGACACATGATAGAACTGCTCCACATAATGCTCCAGTTGCTCTGATCTGGAGTTTTCTGCATAATGCTACAACACAGAGCATTTAGAGTAGGGCTGCCCACATATATAATCAAACTTTCTGCACTAGCTGTGGAATATCTTTCATATTGGGTGATCCTACCTCATCAATCCATGTCTTGATGTGACACAGAGGCTGACCCCTTGCACAGAAATCAAGGGGACATTACAGAGGGAAAAGGACCTTATAGTTCTGCTAGAACAGTCTTAAATGTAATTTTATGACTAGTATTCCACTTTATGTTTGTAACCATTTTTAAAAGAATAGCAGGCATTTAGGTAATTTCATTAGTTTATTTTTCTGCAAAATCTTCCAGTCTAATTTTAAACCAAATTATTTTCCTATATGTGAGAGGCACCAGAGAATAACAGGTATCATTCTGCCCTAGTGTCTGTACCTGTTGCAACCACTTCTTCTCCTGATTTCTCCTTTGAGTACAGTATCAGCATGTATAAAACAAAGCCTAATTATTTTTACCCGCTATAATGTGGGGGTAGCTTGCCTCAATATAAATCTGAAATAACTTTCTAATGCTTTCTGTAGTCACCATGAGTTCAGAAATGAAGGTAAGACTAGAATCACCACTGCTTGGTCTTTGTGTTTTTATATCTACAAAAAAAATCTTCTTCTATTAGATTCTAAACTGTCTGAGAATGTAGAAGTCTCTTAAAAAATTGTTTTCGAATAATAGTGTTTTTAACATTTTTAACATTTTTATTAATGACTTCTACTCACTATTTTGTTTCAAGTCTGTTGAAAACTGCTGTTTTATTTCAATCCTTTCTCTTATGAGAAAGAGGAGCTAGAACATTGGTTTGTAGTTTATCCCATTAGGAGTATAAGTTACAGCTAGGAATAGTTTTTTTACAACATTAGATTGACTTCACCAGTACTTACTGGATGATGTTTGCCATGTCTTTTAATTGCTGTATGACTAAAGCAGTAAAAGTAGGATATACTTCACCATAGATGTTTTATGAGGTATAATTTTATAAGCATGCTCTAAATGTAGAATTAATCAAAAGGATCAAAATCTTCATCCTACAAAATTCCAGCGTCTCAGTGTATAATTTAATCCTGAGAATATGACAATTAACCAAAACCAAACAAATTATGAAAAATATATAATTTACCTGATTAATTGCCTTTTGATGGGAATGAAACAAAAGAGTAACGGAAAAGGCATCTCTAGAAGAGATGAATTTTAGAACTAGGGAGAAATTTTTCTCTTACTACTCTTGAGAGGAAATCTTAAAATAGAAACTACTTCATATTATTACTTTGGCAAACGAACTTACTTTCTTAACCTAACACTTATTAAAAACTTTCCCATGTAGCCTGAAAATTACCACTTCATGTATTTTATGTAAGTCACAACAAAAGTAATGCCTCCTATTTATTTCATGATCAATAGCCTGCAAGCCATGCTCATAAAAGTCTGCACCAGCAGAGGTGACCCAGTGTTGCTGCTACCACTGCTGGAACACACCATCTACTGCCCCACTGTACTCAGATGCACAGTTTGGTCTCCATAAATGTTCATCAAGTGTCAGTGAATGTCAGTGGTATTTTTTCCTCATGGAGGGATTCAATTTCACACCTATGTTTCATATGCACTTCCATGTCAAATGCCATTTTGTCAGACTGCCACTCTGCTGCCATTTGTCACAAAGAAAGAACGTGTAAAGTACTGGCTGGAAAGTTCAACCTCTGCTGCCGTACCACCAACATCTGCTTCTGATGTTGTGTGCCAATATAATATAATAGTAGGTGCTACTTTTGTAGCAGCCCTCCTAAATACTTAAAATTATCTGAAAGACTCCACAAAATTCAAGCACCACTCGATAATGCACAGATTAACACATACAGCTTGATCATAATGGTAGAAATATGAAAACCAATGGGAATTGTTCTACAGTTATTAGGATTTGCTATAAATAAAATATGAAGCATATACTCTGAGAACAAATCTCCATTATGATTACAAAGATGTATCTAAATGAGGAGATAATTCTCTTGCTTACAGAGTATACTGAAGCAGAAAATATTGTAAATAAAATGTTTTACCAATAAAAAATTGTCCTAAAAATACAATGAATTTTACAACAGAATATTGTTTTCTGTCCTGAGCATCCTCAATTGATGCTCTAGATATATTCTCTGTATTAATTTACACTAAGTGTGTGTTTTAAAAAGAAACAAAATATGTAACGAATGAAAGAATCGCAGAATAAAAAGCAAAGACTACAAAAGAACTAGCTATCAAAACTTACTACCAGAAAAATAGGGAAATACGGATTTTCAAAATGCACAAGAATTTTGTCTAAAAGCTACATCTGAAAGTCTTGAGATTTAGTTGACTAGTTTCTGAAAAATCTAGAAGTAACAGGATGTTCATTTGCCAAAGATATAGTAGGGGTTATGAATTTCAATAATGTGAAACATTAAGAAACAAATTTTTGGTAGTAAAGAATCTGGATTTATAAAAATTAAAGACTTGTCCATACTTAGGAATACTTATATCTCTATTACATTGTACAATTAATGTTAGCTAAATTGAAAACAATCTTTATATAACTTCTTAGTCACCTCTTAATTACTACAGAAATGAACAAAAATATATTAAGAAAACTGTTTAAAAAATGAACCAGATATGACATATCACTTTCTGAGACACTTTTCAACTCTCCTCCCAGCTATGTATAATGTCTCAGTATTAAAAGCTGTGCTTACCAAATTATAGTCCTATTTGTAACCAGGACAAATCAGATAACTGCATACAAAGCCTTTTGACAAAACAGTAGTTAATAATGCTATCCCCACCTCTCAGTGGCAGCAAAGTCTCCAAGAATCTGCAACTCCCTACCAGTATCTTCTCATTTATCTGTGTAACTTTAGATCAGCAAACACATCTTTCTCTGTATTCTGAAAAGCTTGAGAAGGCAATGAATTTTGATTTTTTTCCAATCTGAAATTTCTCATTAGTTTTGCATTTCTGAGCCTAACCTAGGGTCAGACTATTTATATATGTAATCCCTAAATCAGTTTTCATGTGCCAAATATTTATTTGTCACTTTTCCCTCATCTTACCTCTGCATCTCCACATCTCCTTTTATCAGCTGGAAGCTGGATTAGTCTTAGTCTTAAAATCTTCTCATTGTCATGATATTAGAAATCAACAGGTTTTTCACACAAGCACTGTCTCCTTAATAACACATAAAAATCCTCTACAAAAAGAAAAAATATAGATGAGATGACCTTACATGAAGAACTCCACAAGAGAGAAAGAAGCTGTCTACCTTTTTCTATTCAGAAGACAACATGGGCACATCCATTCTAACAGGTTTGTTGAACACTATCATTCCAAACACATAACAGTAATAATTACTAAGAGTAATTAACATAAGATTACAACTGAGCAAGGCAGAAAAGTGTTCACAAAAAAATTACTAGTATGTTTATTTTGTTATCTATTAAATATAAAAAAAAGAAGTCAATAAAGATGTAATGACTACTGTAAAACTGTTTTTCCTTTTTTTAATAACCTCAGAGGTCTGCTATCCTTTTTGAAAGTTTAATGAAGAATTTACTGTTAATCACTTCTTAATCACTGTAAAATATTACTTTTCCATCTTTTGTGAAGAAAAAAAAAAAAGTATGAGATGACCACTTCCAATTTATTTGTAAAAGTTCTCTAAAATATCTTGCATTTAGGCTTTTATGATAGTGAATAATGAAAAAAAAATCTATAAATCAAGTTCTGCTTTTGTTTTTCTATTGTTTTGGGAAGAAGTCATTCCTGAATGGTAAGATAATGGACTTGATGATCTCTACAGGTCCCTTCTCACCCCTACGATTCTGTGATTCTGTCATCCATCCATCCATCTGAGGATACTGTCACTCACACATACTTTAGTTGATCAGCAGATATTGTTAGCTAGTGTCATCAATCAGACTCAAGGACATAAGGACAAAGTGTCTTCTGAATTCTGTAGAACATCTCCTAAACATTGCATAGGTATGTTATCTAGACAATGTGAAGTAATAAGAAGAGGTTGAAAGCTGCTACATTTCCAGGTACTTCTGGATAAACACTACTCCAGTTTCTTAGCTGCCCAGAATGTATTCAGGAATAAGCCTATGAAAACTTCGATAGTAACCACATATCCTCTCTCCTTTGAAACAATACTTGTAACATTCTGGCTATTCTTTACATATGTTGACCTTCTCTTTTGCTCCGAGGAAAATAAAACAAAAATTTAGGGGAGAACAAGTAGAAAGGTACAATATATTTCCAGCGACAGTTTCCTACCTGCTTCCTACAGAGCCCCTACTGACTACCTAAAACCCACCTTCACTGGTAGAGGGAGAAATTATTACACTTTTATAAATAATTATAACTGTTTTTTTTTCTTTTAAAGTTCCTTATACAAGTGGCTAGCCATCTGAACGTGTATTAAATAATCTGCTGAGGTGATTTTCTCTGTTTATTAGTAGCAGTGAGGTGCAACTGGAGAAAGGTTCATTGAGAAAGTTATTTATTGCCATATTGACAGCCTTCACTAGTTATATAAGCAGATGCACTACTTGTGCTTTCTTCTGCTATATAAAAATCATGTTTTTATTCCACAGTCATCATTAGTTACCTGCCTACTATCTGTCTGCCCAGGTACCTTAATGACACAGAAGCATTTTAAAGTGGAAACATTAATTTGGGAAGCATCGTCACACTTTCTGGTTTGATTATTTTAGGGTAGAACATTTGAAAATATGTCTCTAGGTGGATGAGTTGATATCCTTCTGAATTCTAAATGGTCCCTGCTTTCAAAATTTATTTATCAATGGGATCTAGGAGACTAGGTAAAGTAAAATCATAACACCAGAAGATGTATTTTGATGTCTCATATAGTGGGTATTTGCTATTTTCTGAAATACTTATGAGAATTAGAAATAGTTTGGAATGTATACACCCTTTATTTCATGCAAAATAAAACAAAAAATTGAAGGTTTCATATTGAGCTTGTCAATTGTTAATATTCAATTGAGAATTATTAATCAGCATATAGGTGTTCTGGTCCTGGAGAGTAACAGGGACAGATCCTGCCAGTGCTGCAAATGTCAGCAGTGACACAAAAAGGCTGTTGCAGTAAGTCAGGTGACATGGTGCATGCAGTGTAAAGGTTGGGCTAATAGGAGGAGTTGTGATGATTTATCCACCCTAAGTAAATCTGCCCCTTAGTAGTGCTTTATTCTATGCCAAGCAAACAGAATACTGGACGATACATTTTAACTGATTTCTGACTGAGAGGTATGTTCAAAGAATATATTTTGCTGGGTTTCATTATTGTTGAACCGTACATGTTCTTCTTTGTCAGAATGGACATTAGGAAGTACTTCTCCAAAAGAGTGTCCGCATGCTGGAATGGGCTGCTCAGGGAGGTGGTGGAATCACCAACCCTGGAAGCAGGTGTTCAAGAAACACAGATGTACTGAAGGACATGGTTTAGTGGAAAATATTGGTGACAGATGAACAATTGGACCGGATGACCTTGGAGGGCTTTTCCAACCTTGGTTATACTACGATTCTACGATGCTGTGATTCTGACCTCACTGACTTTGTATTTACTAAGGTTCTACTCACTGTCAGTAAAAGCAGAAGCTGGTTCAAAGAGATTGAAGTAAACTTGTTATAAAAGATTGTGGTTTTTCTTCTTGTTTGAATCATATTTTACTGCTTTCCCTTTTAACACTAAGTTTAAATTCAAGTGTCATTTCCGAAGAAATAGCTATGATAATCTGTGGTGAGCTGATTAATAGCAATTACGCAAATTTCAATGACCACAAAGTTGTGAATGTGTCTGTGTGAGTGATCTGCTTCTTATAAAGCAAATGAGTCTTCTTTCACATGTTTAATAATACTCAGAATTCTCCTCCTCCCTCCTCATTCATTCTAAAGTCCTCTCCTTTTCTCATCTGTTGTTATTGTGGCAAAGTTATACTTTTCTTCACTATTTCCACTCACCCCCTGTTAATCATTTATGGACTTTTCCACTGCAAAGATGTAGAAAACACGTAAAAAGGAAGCCTGTTATCATACAATCAGCAGCTCCGATTGCAGCTTGATCAGAACTGACATCACTGTGGTTTCATTAGTGATATTAGATAAGCGCAATCTATTTTCAATCTTTCTCATTTTTTTTCTTTTGCAGTGTCAAGAAAGACACTTGCCCTGGTCCAACTGGTTTTATTCGACAGTGGCAGGACTGCCTACAGGATTCCTTTCACTTGTCATCTTAAGAACATTTTACATTTTACAAATCAAATCAACACATCGCTCACCATCATTATCAACCTGCCTAGACAAAGGGTTGGAAACATTACAACCTTTGACTTGTTAGCTTATTTTTCTCCTGTTACAGCCTCAAGCAACTCTTAAAATGTAGAGGATGTACGTGCAAACCAGTAAGTTTTGCAATATGGGTGCAGGAGCAGTGAAATGCTCCCACCAACAAGATTTGCCAATAAAGATAATGTTCTTTGCTTTGTATTTCACATTACATATTCTATCCTCAGTTTGGCAGATAACATAAAATAACTACATATCCCAGGAAATTTTAATTTTATTATTAATATTTTTCATTTTTATCTATGAAGTTCCAGTAAGGGCATGAGTCAAACTGCTCTGAAATGGAGTATGTGGGATTCCTTAGGAAGAGAGTACTCTTCCTAGTTAAAATTTTATTATTAATTCTGTTACATATTTTTCATTCTATATTTTTCTGCAGAACTGTTAAAAAGAAATGGACTAGATCTTTGTCATTAATGTGATTCTTCAGACTTGCCTTTCTCATAAGAATATATATATGTATATATATATGTATTTTGACACTCGTGAAAAAATTATGCTATGATGAGTTTCAGTAAGAGTCTAGTTTTTTTCTTCTCAGGTGTTATTAGCCAGACTGAATCAGGAACACACATTCACAGGGTGTGCTCCTTGAGATGTACCTGACGAAGTCCAGAGATCCTGGGAAAGCCAAAGGAGATGAAAAGTTACAAAGCACAACCCGAGGGAAGTTTTTTATTTTATCGGTGCTTAAGAGTGTACTCACTGAAATGGTTGGATAGCGAACACTATAATTCAATATTTGATGGTTAAATCAAGCCATTGTTTGCTGTGAGCTGGGAATATAAATCAGGAGAATAAATCTTCTTTGCCTTTGCTTGTTTCTCATCTCTCTCCCTGTGTACTTTCTACTGGTCTCGGCAGAAACAAGATATGATATTAGACAGAGCCAGGCACAAGCTAGTGAAGTAGCTCTTCTGGGCTTACTACTCTCTGACTCCAAAATTCAACAGCATGATGTTAATATTCATAGCTGCTGCAAGAAGTTACCTTGAATTTACACCATAGACACTAAGAATTAAAAGAAGTAGTAGATGTTTATGTACAAAACTGGCTGGGAATTGAGTGGGTTCCAAAGACAAATATGATTTAAATATAGAAGTGGTCATGCACTAAGCCACATCTATATAACTTACATCAATAATAATTATGCAGTTAATTGAAAAGACTTTGGATAAGAAGACTGACTGGATGTAAGGTAATATTATGTTTTCATATGTATTATTTGGTATGATTCTCAGTGAATTGTATATGTTAAATCTTTCATAGAAGCTGTATTCATTCTGTAAAGATATAGAGGGAAAGTTCCTTAACAAGAAAGGAAGGAAAGGAAAAAGGAGAACATGAAATATTGATTCTGGAAGAATATAGAATTCAGACACATGCAAACCATAAAGACAGAGGAATATTCAGTTTGGGTGGGTAGCATCAGCCAGAAAAGCAGTCCTCCAGAACAATTCTAACAAAGAGCTGTTCAGCTCTTCCTGCCTTGACAGGGGGAAAGAACATCTGCAGATTTACCACAGCTACAACTATTTTTTCAAATTGAGAGATTTGAAATACTGGCAGAGATAAACAAAGGAAGTCAAGAGTTCAAAACATGGAGTGAAATCTTGTAATGACAAATGCTGTGGCCCCAAATAGTACTGATCAAAGTCAAGACAGTATGACTGACTCCTCTGCATGGAGGCAAAGAGATGGTCCATCTGCAGTCCTATCAAATTTAAAGCCTCAGCTGGATATATCACCTGCACAAACATTGCACCTCTCCTTTACTCATATATTTATTTTTCCATAATCACCTTTTTTCATTTACCTATAACCTCTATTCTCATACAGACACACCTATTCTTTGATCTTCATTCAGGTCTTTCCCCCACTTACATACACTTCTCATTACCCCAGACATGATGTATCTGACTAGAGGGAGGGTTTCTGCCTGAAATAGGAGTTCAGCTATGTGAAGGAAGTGACTGGGGTTTGGGAGAAGAGGAGATTAACATTTCTAACAATACAGAAGCTTTGGGAAGCAAATACATGTCTGAGTGGGGGAGGAGGTGGGAACAGTTAAGTGGGGAGAGCTACAAAGATATTTTCATACATGTGAAGATAAACACAGTAAAACTATTAAAGTCTAATTTTGGAAAAACTTCTTAGAAGCCATTCCCGGCTAATTATTCTCCAGTAATAAATGAATAGAATAGTAAATGTTATTAGAATAATTTACTATTCATCAAGAATAATAAATTAGTAGAATTATTCATTATTCCCACATCCTTGTTATTTGCAAGCTCTGGCAAGACAAACTAGAGCTCCAGGAGGAGTGTCTCAAAAAGAACAGGGAAACAATGCGCACAAAACTTGGAAAAGAGGTTTTAATTTTAGGTGAAAAGTTCAGGTATCCAACAGCATTTTTAACTGCATTACAGATGTGAACTAGAATTTCAGCCATGTATATCTTACTGTATGTACTCCATTAAATCCATTACACTTGTTATTGAGTAGATATCCAAAACTATGGAATAGAGTTATAATCTTTTCATGCAGGTGGTTGTTTGGTTTTTTTTTCAAAATAATTTCAGTATTTGCTGTCTATACTTTTGTTAACATAAACAAGTAAAGCAAATTGATAATTTACCAGTATCAAGAAATCAAAATTAATATAGTCCACTTTCAAATCTCTTGTCCTATTTCTTGGTTTCCTGCATTTTGCACAAATATATAAATTATATATATGCATAACAGTTGCTTCCTCTAAAGAATACATGAACCCTCTCTTCTCTCAAATGCTCCTAACCACCTTTCTTTGCATCACAGATGTAGTCACCTCCATAGGCTACCCATGTGTTCTCTCTCACAGAGCTCCCTTCACTAATTTCTATCTTCAACAGCAGCCAAAATGATTTTGACTAGAGCATATCTCACTGTCTAGATGTATGAGAAATTCTCACACATCTCTAACTTGTCTAGATGCAATGCATATTCACAACAGAAAGTATAATTTATAAACTTTATAACCTTTCTATTCAGACATCACTTACTGATTAGGACCGACAACTTTCTTATAAATCTTATTACAAATTATGCCCTATATTTTGTTTTTAGAGGATATTAAGGATGTTGTAACAGCAGTTAATTCTTCAATCAGACCCAGGTTAGATGAGCTGTAAATATCTAGGTTTTTATTAAGGTATCATCACAGATCCATTAAAAATAAAAAACAATACCATAAACAACAAACACAAAAGCTCATAAACATACATACAATGAAAGGATTTGTTTCTCTTTCTTTACTTTTCTCTCCTTCCTTCCTTCCTTCCTTCTTCTTCTTCTCCCTTTTCCTTCCTCCCTTCCTCCCTTCCTCCCTTCCTCCCTTCCTCCCTTCCTCCCTTCCTCCCTTCCTCCCTCCCTTCCTCCCTTCCTCCCTTCCTCCCTTCCTCCCTTCCTCCCTTCCTCCCTTCCTCCCTTCCTCCCTTCCTCCCTTCCTCCCTTCCTCCCTTCCTTCCTTCCTTCCTTCCTTCCTTCCTTCCTTCCTAGTTCCTTCCTTCCTTCCGAGTTCCTTCCGAGTTCCTTCCGAGTTCCTTCCGAGTTCCTTCCTTTCATACTAGGCTAATACTGTGTATTACAGAAGGGTAGAACAAGAGTTGATCATCCTAGGGTAAGGTGTTAAGCATCCACATAACCTTGGGCAAGTTATTTCATCTTTCTATGATTCAGCTTCTAAGATGTAAAAGATAAAAACTGCTCCTTTATCTTATAGCCTATCTTTCCTTTTTGTCCGCTGTTAAAACTTAAAAGTTCTGTGTGTTAAGAGCTATTGATTAACTGGCGTCTTGTAAATGGACACTCTTCCAAGGATTCTGCAATGACTAAAGCATATCACTCTCCCAGGATGTGTCTGAGTTTTGCAACTTCTTTTACATAGTAGGTAAACATCAACTATGCTCCATTCTCACACCTCTCTAGATTATGGAAAAAGATAGTAAGCCAGACAAATATCATCCATATGCAGGAAGAGCTTTAAAAGAGGATCATTAACACTCATGTTTGCAATATACATTGATCACTTAAAAGTAAATAAATGAACGTCTGGGACTCAGTGAGCAAACTTGCATCATAATTCCACAGTAGCCATATATGTTAGATGACACTGCAGTGGTATCAGGGCCAAACTCATTGTTTTCTGAGCATAGGTTCTTGCAACCATGACAAAGATGTGAATTCAGGGAAAAATTAATATAGAAAGAATATCTTTAAAATGCTGCATAATAATCACATAGTTCGTTCTATCCTTGCAGAATCAGGCATATTACAATTGCAAAAAGATGGCAGGACACCCTTTACAGAGAGTCTGACCTTATGACAGAGAATTTCTAAAGAAATACCTACTGTTTAGGTGAGAAGGAATGGTAATTTTCCAGTTATCATGAGATGAGAGCGTATTCAAGTCATTTAGCTACAAAGGGATGCTTCTTACAGATGTTACACAGAAATTCTGAAATTTGGAAAAATGCTCACAAAACATCTTTGAGTATTTCCCAGCTGTTGAAATGTTTATGTTTATTATTATTACTTTTTTAATTTTATTTTTTAAAGCAATGTGAATATGTTATAGTGAGGTTTGCAAAGAATATGGCACATATCATGCAGAATTTTTCCAATTTTTATAAATGTACACCAGAAAGAAAGTCTGTTCATTAATATGCTCATGACTTCAGACAATAAAATCATTTCATATTAGTCAAAATATTAGGTTTAGTCTTCTTTTTAGAAAAAGCTTAACATGTTTTACTCTAAAATATAATTTTATGTCAATATTCTCAATACATTTGTGTTTTTAAAATACAGACATGAGAAGTTTGAACAAGTGTTCAATATTATATTCTTTATGGCTAATCTGGAAAGTGTCTATTTTGTAGTTTGTTTTCACGAGTCATCATTTTTAGTGAAAACAAAGTTGGTGAAAAATTTTTCTACCAGTTTCTACTGTTTAGCCAACTTTCTTTATCTTTTCTGTGTAATCTGACCTATATTTTTATTCTGTGCTTCTCAGAACTTTCTCCTTAAGGGTAGACTGACAATCTTCTTGATGCTATCCCTGATTTTTGCATTACAGGGATCTAAAATTTGATGAGGATTCCTTTTGCTTTAACAGTAGTTAACTTCTGAAAAATGAGGGTGGGGGCAGGGAGGTTTAGGACATGCTTCTTGTAGTTCCTTAGTCTTGGCATAAGCAAGAGATTTCAGAATGTTTTTTATTTCATAATGTTTTTTATTTCCATACTTTATACTTCAATACTTTAAAATAATAAGGAATATAAAATAAGAGCAAAAACTGAGGAACAGCTCATGTATTTAAGTTGATATAATCATGATCAAGATCTCCCCTAGCAAAAGAAAAGAATTGCTGATGTGAATTTTATAATTAACCAGCCCAGAAAACATGAGAAATTGAAAGCCTCTCACACTGTCAGAAGGAGGCAAACTTAGAGGACAAAAAGAGGCTGAATATGAAGTATGCCATAAATGTGGATTGCTTCCAAGTACATTCTATATGGGATTCTCAACATTTTATTTCTGGAATTATTCTCAACAAAATTTTAAAAAGTTAAAAAGTTAAACCCATATGATGCTAGTGAGGCTGATAATTCCAGTTGTGGCAGCTAAAGATCAGTTTTTACAAACTCAGTATGTCCCACAGAAGTATTTTTGCTCAATAAACATCTGAAATTTGAATAAGAAAACTGATACTTGGGGCTCATTCACTGCTTTTGTTCCAGTATCAAAAATAACATCACTAACTTTCATGAATTTGATTGTGAACATGCAAGGACTAAAATAAAGTTTTTTCTTATGTCATTTTGGTAAAAAACATATATATCTCTTTTACTTTTCTTTCTCCTCTTCTTTTTAATGTTTATCTTATAGTCTTCAAGTCTTTGAGCAGTAAAAAACAAGCTCTGCACCAATTTTTTATCACAGTTATCAGTGCACTTGTTTGTGTGAGACTTCCTGTGCTAACAGAAAGGAAACATACTAATAATAGACAGTAAATACATGTTTTTGAATTTGTGCAACTGGGTTTACTATTTATATTTGGTATAAATTAAGTAACTGTGCATTGAAAGAAAACACTGAGAAATCCAAATCTAAAGTGAAACAATGTGCCTGTCACCAACAACTAAATTTAATTAAGGACAAAGAAAACTCATTTAGACACCTGCAACTACAAGATAAAATCCATTAGTTTTGAGTAATTGTCAAAGATGTTCTTCAAAAACATCAGAATAAAATACCTTAAAACAAACTCCACTTAGTAGCAACAACAACAAAAATAAAGTGAAGTAACTTTCAAATTATTTCAAGGTGCTGATTGGGAATAAGTCAGATTCTTTTTTTCCTAATTTTTTACACATGCATCAACAAAAATAGTTATTTTCCCAAATATATGCACATTCTATTCGCTCCACTAAATAGTCCAAATATTTATTTCTTGCCATAGATTTTTTCTGAAGTGTTTATAAACAATTTTCAAGCAATTGTTTTATCAAAGTTTTCTAACAATTTGTGCAAGGTTCTATTTCAGCATTTAGCCTTAAGCTGGCTATTTGCAAGGTTTATCATCACAACTATTTTGTTTCAGGACCTAGCAGAAGGACACTGATCTCTTCTAATGGAATATTTCCTAAGCTAAATACTGGAAAGTAATTAAAAAGTCATTGTAAGATTATATGCTAATCTTCTGCAAAAATAAACAAATAAATATATAAAACTTTCTCAGACTGGAAAAATACCTTCAGACAGATTTTCTATTTTAGACATGAATGTCTCATACGTTCTTGCAAATATATGATATATGCATGCAAATCAGATATTTACATCTTCCTACTTGAAGGTGTAGATATTCGTCTAGATATACGCAAATAAGCAAGTATCCATGACTAGCACTCAAAAACAGGTAAATTAAAAAGATATCCTTGTCCTCAAATTTGAAATGAATTATTTTATATACGTATCTCCTGCATTTGGGGCAATATGAGGAGCTTATTTACAGATTTTAACCTTGATTGGATTGTGGGATGGATTTGATGGATTGTGGGAAATACATAAGAAGTTTTCTTTGATGTTGAGACTCTAGATCATGTGATGAAGCTGAATCTTGACTGTCTCATGCAAGAGAAAATTCTAATCTGTAAGTCCAGAAATAAACAAACACAAAAGCAGGCTCACTCTACATTAATCTAGCATATTTTCTGGCTGAAATAAAAGCCTGAGGACATGTATTCAGATGTTATACAAGTAGTCACCCAGAATGGTCAATATGTAAATCTCAATTTTTCATAAATATTCAAATTTTTAGAGTTTTTTGAGGGCAGAGAAGTCTTATCATAAAGTGTTAATGGAAATCCTGAAAAAAATTATCTAAAGCTGCCACAAACAGGTATACTAGAAGCGTTTGTACATGACTGATGAACGGACAGAGCTCCACACAACACTATGGAATCAGTCTTCTATTTTCCTCAGTAATTCTTTATACAGTGTATATCATTTGTTTATAACAAATACATCCCCTGTTCTTACCAAATAAATCAACTGTCAGCAAAAATTTGTTTGCAAGCTATTTTCAAGGGAGTATTTCTGCTTTCTGCAAGGCTTTTTGATCCAGCTGAAACATCACTAAGAGAATTTTCTGAGGAAAAATACCATCTTTCCTCTTTAAAAGTGGGATCTGGACAGTGGAAATAACTAAGATTATTTTTGGAGAACTCAGTAGATTGGTTAGTCTTAAATGTCAAGACAGTCTTCTCCTATTGCAGTCTATTCCTGCTCTCCTTCCAGAAGTCCCTGGCCCATAAGAAATGACAGCAAAAAGGTAATACAAATTAAAATCAATTCTCAAAACATTTGAATAGTAAAAATGGCATTTGAACAGCAATACAGATAGAAAGAATGCTTCTGAGATCTATCTAATTGTTGTAAAGGCTTTTTAATGAGAAATGGTATGTCTCTGTGCTACTTCATAATTCACTGTGCCATTCTAGATGCCTCCATAGCTTAAATATAATAAAATTTTAGTAGGATTTTGAACACTCCCTAAGTTAACAGGTAAGTCAATTTAATGTCATAAAAAGAGATGTAACTCTAGAGATTTTAAATAATTTAATCAGGTGTAACCATTTCTTCTAAAGATTTTTGGTATTTTCTATCAAGCTAAAAAGCAAAACAGCATATCCTAATGCATAGCTACAGGCAGCAGCAATGACTGATTCCATTTCATGTGTCTGTTGCTGAGCAGAAAAGTCATTCTGCGCAAACCAACCCAGGCTTGGGAAATTCTGCAGAAGTCTCTGCACTCACCAAAAACTGCTTAGCTTCTGCTCACTTTCTACTGCAGTAAAACCTCTAATTTTGATGGGAAAGGGAAAAGACCTTCATTTTTTAAATAAGTTTTTAGGTTTTCCCTAGGCCAAAGTAGTATTTTGCTTACCCTCTGTCCTGTCTATGGCTGAAATGTTGATTTTAACTTGATATCACACTTTTTTTTTTTTTTTTGCAGTCTCCTAGGGATCAATATCAACTTGAAAATCCACAAAGGAAAAAAAAAGCAAAAAAACAAAAACTTACCCATTAATTTTTTTGATTTTGTGGAAAAAGAAGAACCTTAAAAAGATTCACCTCACCTCCTCTGATAGCACAGCCATAAACTCCTAAGCAGCTGTTTGCATTTGGTAAAGGACAACGAACAGAATTCTGAGACTTCTATCATGCAATATGCTTTGCAGAAGGCAACAGTTATCAGCAGTGCTGCTGAAGTCTTTAGACCATACTCATTGAAGGCTCACTAAATACAAATTAGTGGCTTTTTTTAATTTTGTATTCTACTGTGCACTCTCCTACACGCTCACTCACTAACTACCCCATGCAGTAACACATCAGAAGAACAAGGTCTGCTGTTGACCTAGGAAGTTTTCTTTATGTTATTACTAAGCTTGCATTTTATTAACTGGGCCTCAGGGGAGACATGCCATTGCCAATATTTGTGATTTGGTTGAAAGTTTCTCAATATTTAACCTCCTTTTTTTTGTGACGAAAACAGAAAGGGAGTTGGGAATGTTAAAATTTCAAATACAGAAATATTAATCTAAAAGACTACCCATGCATAGATGTACATACACGTTACTTATAAAAAACCACACCACTTCTTAGCTGATCTCGTTCTTTAGAAACCTGATTTGTGATTTTGAGCACTTGTAGTTGGCAATATCCACAGTTGGTTAGAAATTGCATAGTTTTTTATTTCCTTCCAGTGGGGATAAGTTACAGAAAAAGGAAACATAATTATCATAAAATGAGAAGATGTTATAAAGTTAATCTAAATCCTCTTAGAAATCTCACTTTTTCCTTATTTTTCCTATTATTCCTTCTTTATCTCTGTACTAATTGATTCTTGCCTTTTTTTTTTTTTTTTTTGCAGCCTAAATGAAGACAGGAAATTCAAGTATTCCCAGAAAACCAATCCTTGAAAAAATGTGTACTATTTCGTTGAGCTCATTGTTGCTCCAACTTTCCTGTTGTTTTTTAAGTTGGGCAAACTCCATCATCTTCCAGGTTTATTAAACTCTAAAAACCCATTATTTACACTGAATTAAAGATAACCACATCCTTTAAAATTGAACAGAACACCGGATTACTGTATTTTACTCATACTGTTACCTTTTCAGTTTAATATTCAGTTTTCTACCTTTACTTCAACATGTTACCTTAATTACTTCTGATGAAACAAAAAATACAGCTGCAGTTGTTTTGCTTCTTTAAAGAAAGGGGCTTTGATTGGCACTTATAAAGCAAGATGGATTTCAAATAATATTTAAAGAGAGAAAATGTCTGTTATGTAACTTAAAGTCTAAAAATGGAAACAGTTTTTAGTTATTAATATGGAATTTTTAGAGCATGAAACAAATGGATCCTATCATGCATGAATCAGAATGAACTACTGAACATACCTTTTTATTCATTGCTGCATAAATATTCTGTGACTGATTATGATTTGTAGTGAACTAAAGAAAAAATAAAATGGCTGCAGAAAAAAATATGGAATGTTTCTTTGACCTCGTGGTTAATTTTATGTATGTTTTCATGATATGTTCTAATAGGAATGAAATGAGAGGAAGGGACACTGATACTAAGTTAGTGCTACTGTGGCTTGGTGAAAAACTACATGATTGACAGAACATCTAGAAAGTGCTATTTACACTGTCTAAAAGATTTTACTGTGTTTGTTTGAATTCTGTTTACAGATACCTCAATTTGTAAATTTTGAATTGATCACTGAAGTAATGATAAAGAAAACCTGTAAGAATGGGCCCAATGCACTCAATACTGGGTGCACAAAGCATAAGCATGACACATCCACTGAGTGATTTATAAGCCCTGTCTACAGTGTTCTGTCAGGTTGATTTGAGGGCCATGGTCCTTAGACACAAGCAAAGTAAAAGAGCCCCAAGCTGAAGGATCTTTTCTATATTAATGCTGTATGATCTAGGCACAAGCAGCTTCAGACATGCTGATTATTCCATAAGACTTTATAGCACCCTTGAGAAATCTCAGTTCTTGTGTTGTACCCCGCTTGTGATCCCTCAGGCTGTCTGCTGTAAGGAATTCTGTCTGCCTCTCACCATTATCTACCAGCTTTTTTGATTACATGAAAAATGTGGGAAGGAGGGAGAGAACGTGAATCCAGACCTTCAGGCTATTAGTCTTCTCCAGTTTCCTCTGAGCAGTCTGTACCTGCATATGGCAGCAAACAATATAACAGCATAACAAATACCTGCTTCACAAGCTTAGACTGCCTGAATCCCTGATAAGAAACAATGGACTTTCCCACTGGAGATCAGAATATCAACATATCCCACCCTCCATCACCCCCTACCTGAACATCTTGAAAAAGCATTTTGGCTATTGACTTCATAAGAGTCCTTAGCAGAGTTAGAGAGATGTAGAACCCTTGTGACATTTTTCTGCAGGGAAAAAGAAAGTAAATCTTAGAATCAGTGTACCTCCAAGGGTACAAATCAGAAAATTAGTTTTGGATCATGGGAAGTAAGGCCAGCATGGCAAGCAGGGATGAAACAATAGGGGAAAATGGGTTGGGTGATGGGAGAGAAAGAGATAAGTAGGGACCATGCAGCACTCTATTCTAACAATAAATAACTGCTCTTTCTATTAGTACATCACTGGTTTTGGAGCCTGGCTGCAGACAGACCTCTGAACAGTTAAGAACTGATACTCTTCAGCATGACTGTTGGGATTTGGGGCAAGTTGAGTGTCAGACTCAGGCTTACCCACCACACACCTGCGCTTAGCTTCCATCTACAGACAAAATGACAGCTGGTCTGTGTCAGGGCACAGTGGTGCAGAGTGGAAACCTCCCATTCACTGATGGAAGGTCAACATGGCAGGAAGCCTAAGGACATGAGGATGAAGAGGACCAGCCCTCAACACGGGAGGAAAAGTGGTTGCTCTGCCACACCGGGGTCACCCTCCAAATTCTGGCTATGGTCAGTCCCAGAGATTGTCCCCACAAACTCTCAGGGAAAATTCCTTGGCAGTGTTTGTGGAGGGCATCCTGTCTGGCATCAGAGTGGCAGTATGAGCAGCCAAATATGTTCCAACTATAGGCATTTTTCCAGGGCATTATGTGCTTCTAGGGCTACTAGGCCAAGTAGTAATCCCCTCTGCTCTGCAGGGCAGGTGGCAGCAGCTGCAGGCAGGGGTCTCACCCATGAAAGCATGAGAGCAGTGTTCCCTTCCCCACAGTACCTTGGCCACATGGCTTTGAAAATTTCCCTACGGCCCACTCAGAACCAAGAGAATGTGAACACCAGGTAGTTTAGCAACAAGGGGCCTGCTGCAGAGTGCTCTTACAAGAAAATACTGAAGAAACTGTGGAAATGATGGCATTAAGACAGGCAACCTGAGGATGTTCATTTTGTGCGTGCATATGCAGATATATTGTATAGAAAATGTTTCCTCTTTCCATTGCATGCAAGCCACAATATAGTAGGTACATGAAGCTCTCAGTGAAGAAGTTTCCTTTTTCCTTTACCCACTGAAAAGTTTACATATGTAACACAGTAAGGTATATATGTTTGCAAAATATACATTAGTCATTCACAGAATAATGAGTTAATTAAAAACTGAATATTTCTGATTTCAAGACGAAGCAGTCCTATTTATGTTTTTTTGTTTGTTTGTTTATAGGGAAATGCATAGATTGGATATTATATCTGAGATTAACATAAATCCCTTAGTTTCACACAGATTAAAATTTTAATATTTTGTGGCTAAATCTCACGGCTTCAAAAATCCCCTCTATCTGGTCTCATTTGTCCTTTACTGCTTTTGATGAATATTCTCAAGTCATCTGCGGAGCACTTAAAACTACCAACAGAATTCAGACCTCAGACTTCCTAATATTTTAATTGTGTTACAAAATATAAAATCTAACTGGAAAAGAAAAAAAATTGCTGAGAAGCAGCCAAGTTAAGCTTTCTGCTAATTGTTCCATGAAACACTTCTATGAAAAGTGTAGAAAAGAAAAATCATAGAATCATACAATAGTTTAGGGGAGCTTAAAGAACATCTAGTTCCAACCCTCCTGCTGTTGGTAGTGTTGCTACCTACTAGATCGGGCTGCCTAGGGCCCCATTCAACCTGGATTGGTAGGAAATAAGTTTTGGCTTGTAATCTGAATCTTTCTCTTTCAGTCAAGGGGGAGAGAAATAGAGAGACACGCTGTAGCCCATATGCGCAAGGCTTTTATAGGTCCTTCACTCTGAAATCACAAGACATTTGGCTGTTACCATCTGGAAATACCCAGAACCATTTTTTCCCTCTACCTAATGGCTACCTTAGATGGATATCCTACAATAAAATATCTTCCCTTGTCTATGATTTTGCTTAGAGATAACCAATTTCTTGTTACCACTTTTTTTTTTTTTTTTTTTTTTTGTGAAAGATTTAACCTAATAATTTATGTGTAAATGGAACAAGTCTTCATATCTGTGTCTAGACAAACTTAACACACTGGTTAAGGAATTAGTAGGTTAGGAAAAATAAGCTGTATTTCATTTCCAAAACACATGCCTAATCATCATTTTCTAAAACTAACTTTATTTTATTAACTGATTAAAAAAAAAAATCAACGTTTTAAAATCTCACTAGGATTTAAGTGTTAAAGACTTTTTAAAATTGTATTACTTTAAGTATTCATACATTGGAAAACTTCAGGACTGTTATTATATCTTTTTCCTTTCAAGTCTGTTATACAATGAAAAACATATTCTTATCCAGCATGAAAGATAATGCTGTCTTGTGCTGTTTTCCTTTGGACCCTATGTATTTATCTTTTTCTTCAGATTCTAATCTGAATTCTCTAATACAATTATGGAAAAAATTACAGACATACTTATGTCCACTGAACAGCTTTTTCACAATTCTAAAATATGAATATTGCATTTTAATCATCTTAACTTATTATTGCTAGCTTGATTATATCTACTACAGATCTTTGTTATCATATCTATAATTGTACATAGTTGTTTGTTTGTTGGTTTTTTTTCACATTCAAGTGATAGACACTACATGATTCATTCAACTTGAGTTCAGTTATATCCTGAGCTTCCAAATTCTGATTTTCCTATCTTTATTTTGTTAATCTTGCCTTGATTTCTGATTATTAAAGTCACCATCTTAACTCAAAATGACACACATCTTGCACTAATGGTACCAAATCTAAATGACATATTGTCTTTAGCCCCAGTTAATGATCTTTTAGCTCACCTCTCCTTTCTGTTCTCTCACATGCTTTGTTTAAACCGAGGAAATTTTTTGCCTCAAGATTCTGCCTTCGAGACAGATAAAGATCCAAACCACTGCAGAAAGCTTTGTAATGAATGCCAACACCTTGAACTACACTCAGGAACTAATTAGCAGTTGATGTAGTAACAAGTCAAGAAGCTGTTAATTCACACTGGAAAAAATAAAATCAAGACTACCTGAGTAATTCACTGTCAACGCACTCATTCAGACAGATGTTTACAACCAGCACACAACATAGAATACTTATGTACACATGCATATGTCATAGATTGCATATATTTGCGGTATATATATTTTACAGGTAATACTATCTCACTGAAGTACAATAAAGTATAATTTCTTCAGTAGAACTTGGCCTAGTTGAAGAAAATAGTACTTTTCATACTGGGAAGGATAAATAAACAATCCACCCAATCATTACTAGGATCCTACAGGGATGACTGTATGTCTCCAAGTAACACAGCAAATACTGTAGATCACATATCAAATTTATATTTTTATTTCCAGCAACCAAAAGGAGTCAGTCTCCCCTCATGAACTTTTGAGAGGAGATCCTCTTCATGAGCGATACTTACCAAATGATATAGAGGTATCTCATGACAGGATTTGCTGCATTAGTATAAGAAATTGAGAGTGATCATGTCTTCTCGTGACACTCCCAGTAGGTTACACATGCTCACTTACGCTGTGGAATTTCATTTACAGTGCTGTCGTTGCTCACAGTTTCAGATGGAGCGCAGCAATATTTCTCAGTAGATCCTGTGCACTATGGCCAGACACCTCATGGTACATTCTTCTGCTGCCATGCTCGTTGCTGCTCTAGGGACCCTGGGAACATACTGTACTCCTAATTCCTTACAGAAACTAACACCACAGTATGGCTTAGGATAGATACAGATACTTACCATGATTCCTTTTGCTTCATCTATGTTAGCTGCTTTTTCAGAGAGTGGCTAGAAGGTTTAGAAGGTCACTGAAAACAGTACGCTTCCTCTTCCTACATATTTTCTTCAATTGTACAAGGTATAATGTTTTCAGACTCAATTAGCTAAAACTGAATAGTGCTACAGGTATTGAGTCTCAGGTCTTCAGGATGTCAAACACCAATTTCTTAGAACTGTACTGAGTTCGTCTTGGAGCGGTAGTGACAGGAATCTGCATGAGTTCCCCTAAACATGAACAATCACATAGTAACTACTCTGTGAACTACTGTGTAACTACTTAATAATAACTAATTATTCTGCTTCTTATCAGTAGTCCAGTGCATAGTTTTGTACAGTTGTTAGTTATAATAAGTGCAGTTCTGAAGACTATATTGTCCACCTACATCCTACCATGCAGCACAGAGAGACAGGTGTAGGTTCATGCATAGGTAACTTTGAAAGTATTTGTATAGCTAGGATTACATAATTTTGCTGAAACAAGTGATGCAACAAAGAGTTTTTGTAACTCTCATCAGGCCATTATAGTTCACAGATGTGTAAAAATGATTACCCACGAAAATTTAAGGCTTGGTTGGTTGTAACTAGAGTACTGTTCATGTGGAGGTTCTAGAAAACTTTTAGACATCATTAGAAGGTCAAAAGGATTTTTTTGAATGGAATTTCTCAAATTCCAAAAATCATAATGGCATCATTCTTTCCCTTAGTCTACCTGAAGATCCAAATATCTTTTGTAACCTAGATTTACGAAAACTTTTCTGGATGCTTGCACAAATAAGGACAAAATAACATCTTAGGATGAAATCCCTGTTTCTGCTAAGTCAAGGTAGAGATATTCTGATATAGGAAAAGGACAAGACTACAGCAATACTTCCCCTTTCAGTGCAGGGAAGTTGTCATGCTACAAGAAAACTCAGTATGATCTTATTTAATGCATTTTTCCAGTTGAATTCAACAAAGTTCTGTGCCATTATATAGGATAATGTAGAAATCTATTAATTTTTTTATAACAACTTTTCCATTTATCCACCTGTACTTTGCAAATGTATAGTCAGTCAGCCCACATCTTAGTAAACACATTCACAAGCATGTTTACATCCCTTGCAATAAAATGATAATTTTGCAACAAATAATCATTCACTGTGAAGGAAAGGCTCCTTAACAAGGAAGGACACAAGCTAACTTGTCACAAATACAATGTGTACTAGGGATCTTGCAAAAATGCACTTAACTGTTCCATTTTGTTCCTGTTGGGAATTTGACCATATATTTTCTGTTAAAACAAGTAGGAAAGTCTGTGTTTTTCATCTTGGCTAGTCAGTAATTCCCTGTTTCATTCTGATAGAACCTAAAATAGTAAATGTAGAAGAGTATATCCATCTATATGACTATCTGTATTTTGGGTCAGTACAATATTCCTTTGTACATTTTAGCATCATTTGTTTCCTTTGCTGATGCAATGATTTTGTTATTGTTGCTGTCAGTAGCAAGGAAGATAATGGATTTGTTATTCATAGAATTATCTATCTATGACTGGGAAGCAGACCTGACTGTAGCACTCATATTTCTATAATATATCTGTAATTATGCATTCGGGAAATTTGACAGCAAAATGTCAAAACAAAAGCAGATTTGCTCTGTTGAAGGTACTTGAAGGCAAACAATGTTACATCAGAAGCATGTAGCTGGTTCAGACAGGCTACTTACTGCAACAAAAAAAAATAGCCTTTTGAATTACTTTCAGCTTTCCATACCTGCTGTTACAAGGCTATATTGGTGAACTGTCACTTATTTCTGAGCAGAGTAGGGGGCAAAGATGAACAGGAGTCATCAAAAGAGTTAAGGAAAATGATCACTTGAAAAGATTGATTTCCTGTAGCTTTGAAAAGTGAGGGTTCCCTTCTGTAGCGTATAACAGTTACAGCTGAGCACACTTCCTACTTTACAGCATTGCTAACACCCATGTGAGAAGTTATTGATTTTCACACAAGAGAATGTCTGCTTGCTTTTTAGAGCTTACAGGAACCTGCACCATGCTCCAAAAAGAAGCTCTTGATAAATTCCCTTATTCTCTGTGAGGGACAGTATATTCCTTTCCTATACCCTCCAGTACCTTCAGTCTGACATCTTTGTTCATCAGCGTTTATGAATCACTGAGCTGGCAGTGGGAGTTAGTTCTGTGAAAAAATAAAAAATAAAAAATTATAAGGTGATGTAATTCAGATTATGGTTGAAAGTAGAGTTTAATTGTTTACCTTAGAGGAAGTTCACACCAGCAGAGTTTTGGTCACAAAACCCCCTTAAGTGCTAATGCACTAAATTTTTCATTTCAGTACTGTTCTTGCAATGAGTATAGCAAAATTCTTATTAGCACTAACATCAGGCTGAATCTTTTGCTAGACTCTTTTTATATAGGTGATGAGAAAAGACCAATAGAGGAGTAAAAGTTTCTTGCTATAAACACAGGTGTTACTTCTCTACCTCCTCTGAAGGTTTACAGCAGGCCTATGTGTAAAGAGACATCTGAGCATTCAGTCTGGAAAATCTATGGTGGCTGTCACACAGCACTCTCTCATTTCACCTTCTTAATTCTTATTTTCCTTCTGACAGTTGGTAAGTCATCTTTTTAATGGCTCACCACAGTTTTAATGCACAACTTCAGACCAAATTGTTTGAAACCACGACTTAATTCATGGAATCTATTAAAAAATGTGTTGACAGCCTTCATTCCAGGAAGAAAATGTTAATTACTTGTATCACAGTAGCACTCAAGATTCAGGCCATATTGCCCTAGATTATAGATATGCATAGTTCTTGTGTCTGTTTTGTTGCGTATTTTTTCTTTGAAATGAAGCTGATTTGTGTGAAATGCTGCCACACTTATTTTGCACACTATAGAACTAGCTTCTGTTATTGTATGGATAAGGAATGGCACCAAAGGCAGTGAAAGTGAACTATCTAAGGTCCTGGAGAAGTCTGCTGCAGATCAAGCAGTCCCTTAATGGTGTGTCTCCCGAGTACTTCTCCAGCATAATAAGATTCACCTTTCTGAGGACATAACATCCATGACAGTAGACAAATCATATGATAGAGAAACAAGACTTTCAAAACCTGACTATTCTTTTCTGATATTTTGTATTCTGAGGCTCAACTTGAAGACGTCCTTGTGTTTGCATCTAAGAAAAAAATACTCAGCATTTCCACCAGACTCAAAGTGCTTCAAACTGGGCATTTAAAATCTGGGGCACCCGAACAGTGGCTGTTTGTGAACATTTGCTCTTACAACTGTGATTTGACCTATATAAGAGAGTAATTCAAAAAATGTCTGGAATCTTATTTTGTTCAACAGATCTGTAACTGATATGGGCTAATGAAATATCATTCACCATAGTTCCTAGCCAGATTCACAACAACTTCTTGGTCCATCTGTTCACAGAAGACAGCATTTTACATATCTCTTTGTACCCATATTTGTAAAGTCTGTCTTCAACTTCCATTATATATATGGTCCTTTCTCAGAAATACAGAAATACATGGATATAATAAACAGAAGATTCTATAGGTTTAATACAATAAAATATAGTCCACCCTCTCTCAAAAAAAAAAAAAAAACCACCAAAAACAACATGCATGAATATTTATTGAATAGCCTTTTCCTATTCAAAAATACATATTTATTTGACTTCAGAGTTCTTGCTGTTCTACCAGTAATGAACCACAAATAGCTAAAGTGAACAGCACATGAATAACGAATAGGCTAAATATTAATCATTCAAAATATTCACTAAGTACTCAGAATTTTTAACTACTTTAAAAGAACTACAACTTTTTTAATGATATTTTAAGAAAAATGAAATGAATAAGTAAGGATATTATTTATGCAATTTAATTGTATGCTTTTTACCAAGTCTTACACATATTTTTTTTCTTCCAGATACTGGTTACATGTTGAAACAATAAATATATTTTAAAAATGCTCTGCTTACTTATTTAATAGGGTTTTTTTTTAATTTATCCTGCCTTTTTCTCTAAGATTTATACAAAATGAAGGACTTTAGATTATTGCGTTTTTTTCCCCCACGACTTTTTGTTGCATGTTTAAATGAAGCCCAAATATTTAGGAAAACATGCCAATTCATAAGCATTTTAAGTTTTCCACTTGTTTGATAGGATCTGCATGCAAGGGTTAATTTTGTCTTCATTACAGGAAATGAAGAGCAATTATAAAAGAGTAATGGAAAAAAAATAAGTTAAAAGAGTCCATGTTGAGTGTATGAATTTTTATTTAGTCTGTAGCGTGTATATAAATGTATTTACTACCAATGAACAAAAATCTGAATCACCAAACTTATAGTGTCCCACAGATTTACTTTTATTTCTTTTTTGAGTAATAGACTGTCGGAGAAAAGGGGTTAAATACAGTTTCTAAATGAAAAAGTGTTTTATTGTGTCAAGTGTCAGGAAGTGAGTAGAGGTGTAAAGGAAAGAGAGAGCGAGAGAATAAGATCGTTAGAGCTGATACCATGAAGTGTAACATAAATTCAGAGATGACAGAGCAGGTAAGGTCTTTGAAATGTAGCCATCAAAATTATGCCACCTACAGCTGAGAATCCACAGAAAAGGAAGAAAGGAAGAAAAAGAGAAAGAGAGAAAGGGAGAAAGGGAGAAGAAAGGGAGAAATGAAGAAGAAAGGGGAGAAAGAGGAAGGAACTCGGAAGGAAGGAACTCGGAAGGAAGGAAGGAAGGAAGGAAGGAACTCGGAAGGAAGGAACTCGGAAGGAAGGAAGGAAGGAAGGAACTCGGAAGGAAGGAAGGAAGGAAGGAAGGAAGGAAGGAACCGGAAGGAAGGAAGGAAGGAAGGAAGGAAGGAAGGAAGGAAGGAAGGAAGGAAGGAAGGAAGGAAGGAAGGAAGGAAGGAAGGAAGGAAGGAAGGAAGGAAGGAAGGGAGGGAGGAAGGGAGGAAGGGAGGGAGGAAGGGAGGAAGGGAGGAAGGGAGGAAGGGAGAAAGAGAGAAAGAGAGAAAGAGAGAGAGAGAGAGAGAAAGAGAGAAAGAGAGAAAGAGAGAAAGAGAGAAAGAGAGAAAGAGAGAAAGAGAGAAAGAGAGAAAGAGAGAAAGAGAGAGAGAGAGAAAGAGAGAGAGAGAGAGAGAAGAAAGAAAGAAAGAAAGAAAGAAAGAAAGAAAGAAAGAAAGAAAGAAAGAAAGAAAGAAAGAAAGAAAGAAAGAAAGAAAGAAAGAAAGAAAGAAAGAAAGAAAGAAAGAAAGAAAGAAAGAAAGAAAGAAAGAAAGAAAGAAAGAAAGAAAGAAAGAAAGAAAGAAAGAAAGAAAGAAAGAAAGAAAGAAAGAAAAGAAAGAAAGAAAGAAAGAAAGAAAGAAAAAGAAAGAAAAACAGAACCACAATGCGAATATGTAACAGACTTTACTGTATGGGGTCTACTGAAACAATTTTAAAAAAAAGTCCTTTCTAGTATGCGGGGAGTAAAACTGTGAGGGTTTCATGCAGACCTTCCATAGGAAGTATGTCATTTCTCTTTAGCGAGTAACTTTTTTGCAGTGCCAGATTCTGTCTTATCAAATCAAATTAGTAACATAAATTGCATGAACATTTGGCCCTACACATATTGTTACTTTGACTGTTCCTTTTATCTTGTCAGATACCACAAACTTTGACAAGTTTATTTGTGCTCACTGTGATAAATTCTCTAGTAGTGCACATAAGATTATGTATTTGCCCCAGTAGAGAATTTGTTATCTTATGTCAGACACACTTGTTTTCACATGAAGCTTCTTCAATACTCTATCCAAGGAAATGATCTCAGGAATATTTTCTTCTATTCTTTTCCCCTAGTGCCACAGTATTTCACCTCATAGGGCAGTACATTAACTCTTCTTAACTGTCTTAGCTACACTCATCCAATTGGTTTTTCTGCCTGAGGGCAAAATCCTGCAATCAAGATTACTCATATAAAGCTCACACTGAAATAAATAGGAATGTTACTCACATATGGCTAAAAGCCCCCTTGTCTGGTTATGCAAAGAACTGATATATAAAGTGGGCCAAGATTTCAGTCAGTATAAATCAGTGTAGCTCCACTACAATGGAACAGAATTAGCGTTCATCAGCCAAGTAAGTGATATTACATGTGCAACAGTTTTATATTATAAAAGAGATATTTGTTATATCAGAAAACAGTGTTGATTCTACATTGGCCTTGTCAGTTAAAGAAAAAGAATGTTTGTACTCCACGATGTTTGGACTTCTATCCAAATGTTCATATACTCCTAATGAGAAAACACGTGTAAAAAACTTTGTTTCACCAAGGAGCAAATTTTTCAGGTCTCATTCAAGATTAACTCCATTTGTATTAAATTATATGTCAGATTTCTAGTAATTTTCTTCTGCAGTTACGTACAAAGTGCTGTGTTGTGTCTCATGGATTCTATTAAAGTTTCAGAGCTGGCAAGAGGAGGACTACATTCTTCTTAAGAAAAGGATTAGGAAGAAAGGCACTTGAAGCTGGTGTGAAATATGAGCACTATCTAGAATAACAGAGTATGTCAGGCTGGTAAAGAAGAAAAGCAAGGCGTGCTGACAAAATCAAAGGGAAAAAAATCTTTGCAAATTCAAACATCTATGTGCTACCAAGTATTCTGAAATGAAAACAGCTTTTAAAGTTTGCCAAAATTGGAAGTTACTTGTCAAGCTCCAATTATTTATGTGCCATTTGCTTAGAAGAGAAAGTCAACATGGTATGATACACTAATAACATTTAATTTGTCATGTGTTAGCAATTACTTCACTATCACTTTTTAGATCCCTCAAGTGTATGTGTAATGCTTATGTATACTAGAAAAAAAAGGTACAAAAGACAAAGGAGAAGTTTTTAAGTTTATAAAATATTTTCTAGAATGGAGAATTTCAACATAACTGACTGCTTTTTTAAACAGGTATGATCAAAACAAGAGTCTGTTTAATTATTCTGTAAGACCAAGAAGGAAATCGCTACAGAATAACACAGTATAATACTTTAAGAAAAGCAGTGCAGTAAGTAGTCTGCTTTTGTTGATATTGCGAAAATGTGTATTTTGGGAAAGTTATTCTGGGGACTGGGTTCCTTTGGCATTAAGGCATGCACCCCAATGAACCAGTTGTCCATGTAACATGGTCTTAAAGAACTTTTTTAAACTATATATATATCATTTGCTGGTATTTTAGCCCTTCTCTCTACATTCTGACTACTCAATGTTTATGATATGGCTCTTCCAACAGTTGTTAGGTAAATTTTACTCTGCTTTAAGAATGAGAGTTTGGACTAAATGACCTGTAGATGTCCCTTCCAACCCCAATCATACTGCAATTCTGTGATTTTTTCAAAAGAATAGCTCTGTTCTTTCTAATATTCTCTGCTTCGGGAAAAAGTTCAGTTCATCATTTAGTGGTCTAAATCCCACCTTTGTTCTAATATATGCTGTTTGTAATACTGTCTTTTACAGCATTGTGTACCTTGTGATTTTCAAAAAATCTGTAAAATGTTTTCACTAATGACATAAAAAAAGAAAAAGTATGGAACAAGAAGAAAAAAATATATAGTCCTCTGGAGTGTTTTATAATTTGACTAAAGGTATCATGGATAGCAGGGACTTTACAGGCTGTCAGCATTAGCATTAGCAGTTTTTAACCATGACCTGAGCTCTGACAAGCTGTTTCCACACTGTCAGTCTCTCTGCTTGAGCTGGCAAGTCATATATAGTAAAACTGTCCAGACTTTATCTGTGCAGTTACTTAAGAAGCCTATCTGGTGCATTTGCCTGTCCCACCAGTACTAAAAGAGCCTGGAAAAGTCTGAGTGACCTGTTAATCTGAGCAATCTTATTGGATAGTTTAAAGAAAAAAAAATCTATTAACATGCATCACCAAGTTGGCTTTAGAATCCTCACTGTCTTTCTATTTCTGCTGATTTTTCTGAAGGTATCTCATTGCTATTTAAGGGATGCATCAATTAAAGAACTATTTATGACAGAGTTAAATAAAAATAATTGTTCCACCTAGGAATCTCCTTTTCCTTTTGCAGTGGAGAATTAAAACAGTCTTTTGGAAAAAAGAAAAAGATAAAGTTGATTAAAATGTTCTAATGGCTTAGGTATATATGCTCTAGATGTTTAATATTATCTGATATAACCCTTTTACTGTGTCTGTTAATGCAGAAATACTTTTCAAAATTTCATTCTGGGTGTGCTTACTGGCCACATCTTGTTTCCAGAGTTGGGTGATGTCTAATGTGTACTCAGAAATGCACAAGGAGAGGTGAATGTGAGGGGTTAGAAGGCAGTTGAATATGCATCTTTTCTGGTCTCCAGTCTGGATAGAAAACTATATAACAGAAAACTCAACTGCTCCTCTATCTAGATAGAACAAATAACTTCTGAATACTTACATTTTTAACTCACTCTATTGTGTCAGATTATGAGTAAACTGCCTCTTTCCTTAAATAATAAAAGTAATGTATTTCCAAAAAATCTGGATTTTCATTGAGGATAAAATTATATTTATTTTCTGAACAGTATAAACAGATTTTATATTTTCAAATAGAAAATCTGAAAATATGAGATGAAAGTGAAGTTTCTAGATCACAACTAAAATGAAAAACCTGTTTAAGGTAACATAAAGATAAGCCACATTAAGTCTTTATATTTCCTTCTCAACATCTAGATATCTGAGGACTCAGTCTAGAAATTTTACATTTTCTTATTAGGAATATATGATGCCATTATACTGAAGTGAAGTTCTACCTGTTGTGCCTACAAACATTTCACAGAATCACACAGAATCACAGAATCACACAGTCATAGGGGTTGGAAAGGACCTCTAGAGATCATTGAGTACAACCTCCCTGCAAAAGCAGGTTCCCTACACCAGGTCGCACAGGTAGGCGTCCAGGTGGGTCTTGAATATCTCTAGAGAAGGAGACTCCACAACCCCCTGTGCAGCCTGTGCTATGCTCTGTTATCCTCACCGTAAAGAAGTTCTTGCGCACATTTACGCAGAACTTCCTATGCTGTAGTTAAATCCCTATTCATAGAAGCATCCACTTTTTTATCCAGCTGTTCTTTAACATTTCAGTGTGCAGCTTCTTCTTGAAGTTCCTTAAAGACCCCCAAACTTGTCTGGAATTTGCTGTTACATCTAGAAGCATATTCATTCATGGGGCCCAATGGGCTTCATCTCATGGTACACAAAGAGTTGGCTCATGTCATTGCAAGACCTCTCTCAATTATTATTTTTCATTGATCTTGGGAACCTGGAGAAATCCCAGTTGATTGGGAGCTGTCAAACATTCCAGTTTTCAGGAAGGTGGTACTTAATGGCCTGTCAGTCTCACTTCAGTTCCTGGTAAAAATATGGAGAAAATTATGTTGAGACCTGCTGAAAAATACCAGAACAGTGCTCTCATGGTCAAAGCCAACACAGATTCATGAGGGAAAAGTCATATTTAATTCAGTCTCCTTTTATGACATATAGGTGACCAAAGATAGTTAATTATATATTTTCAGATTTCAGTAAAGCTTTAAATATTGTTTCTTTCCGAATAAAATGTCCATCATATGGCTAGACAAAAATATAATTTGGTGGCTGAGTAATTGGCTGATGGTAGAGCCCGACAGGTTCTAATAAATAGCCATTGGGATGATTGGTTGTTTGCTAATGGGCATCCCCAGGGCTCCATTTTAGGGCCAATTCCCTTTAATGTCTTCATGGTTCACTTGGTTGTAGAACTAGAAGATACTTTGAGTAAGTTTGCTGACAACAGAGAGGAGCTGTTGACTCTGACAAGGGTGGAGAGGCCTTTTAGAGATATCTCAATAAATTAGAACCCTGGACAATCGCTGACCACGTGAAGTTGAACAACACCAAATGTAAGATTCTGCACCTGCAAAGAGGCAACCCTGGCTGTGCATACAGACTGAGTGATGAGATACTATAAAGCAGCAGTTGAAAGAGATTTGGAGGTTTTGGCTGACAGCAAGTCAAACGTGTCCCCATGCAGACAAGAAAGCCAACAATATTTTGGGGTGTATCAATCACAACTTTGTTAAATAGTTGAGGGAAATTATTTTCCTGCTCTACTCTGCAGTGATGCAGCCTCACCTTGAATACTGTGTGAATTTGGGGTTGCTGCAATTCAAAAATGACACAAAACTATCACAGTGTCCAGAGGGTTACAAAGATGATGAATGATCTGAAGGACAAGATGTATGCAGAGTGGCTGAAGCCCTTGTTTTGTTCAGCACAGAAAAGACTGACGGAAGACTTCATCATGGCCTATGGCTTCCTCGTGAGAAGAGAGAGGCAGGTGCTCCTCTTCTATCTCTTGTGATGAGCAATAGAACCTGAGGGAACAGCATGAAGCTGTGACAGAGAAGTTCAGGTTGGAAATTAAGAAAAGGTTCTCCACTGACTGAGTGGTTGAGCACTGGAAGAGGATCCCCAGGGAAGTGCCCATGACACCACGCTTGATGGAATTCAAGAAGCATCTAGACAACGTTCTCAGATAAATAGTCATATTTTAGGGTGGTCCCATGTGGAGACAGGAGTTGGACTTAAGGGTTTCTTCCAACTCAGGATATTCTTTGATTCTATGGTTCTATGTACTTCCATGATTTTGAAGATATTTTGCACTGTTTACCTCCATAATACAATCTATCTCACAATAAAAGAGTTGTAAACTTTATTTTCCTCAAGCCTTGATAAGCAAAGACGATTTTGGATGTAACATTTTCTATACCCAAAATGTTCTTTTCCTACAAAACCTAATTTGTCCAAAAAATTCTAAGATAAAAGCTGAATAAGGTGATAATGACATTTCCATTGCAGATACAAAATGGCAAGGTCAGATCCTCCATCTATAAAATCCTGATTGAACTGAAGTCATGGCTTTAATTCAATTTTTGAAATTAAAAAAGATTTGAATGTTATTATTGAGTAATGAAACTTCAAAAAAATATTATCTCTTGTGTTTTGTGGCATTTTTTGGTTAATTACTACTTTTGGCTAAATAATCAGTGAGCATCCTAAGTCCAGATCATTCTCATGGACCTCATATGCAGAGGTCTCTACAGATGACATAAAATGTTTGTGTGTCTGAATTCCTTTTCTAAAATAGGTAGACCTCTGATGAATAAGTTTCAGCAACAGTCTTAAATTTAATGTTTTGATAGCCATTTTGAATGCATAAATGGAAAAGCATTTATAAGTGCCAAATTACAAACCACAAATTACAGTGTAATAATGAAGTGGCACAAGAATCTCTCTGGATCTAAAAGAAGCAGACCAAAATCTAGGACCTAAATTTTCATTCCTAAATATAATCAAAAGCTAACAGATAATAACTGCCTTTATCTACCTATCTGTGTACAGGAAGGCTAGATCAAATCAACAATGAAACAAAACTTCCTGAAACACAATTCTATCTGCAAACTTTGGGGGTTCATTCTTAATTTAAAAACCTAAAGCTGAACTCCATTTGTATGTACATAGAAATGTAAAAAAAGAAATAACAAATGAACTTTTTAAAGTAAATACACAGACACTAGCTAGAGGAGATATTCAGACTTAGATATGTGTACAACTTTAGATATGTGAACTTTTATCTCTTAAAGATAAGCTGCTAATTATCATAAAGGTTTTTATGTCCTCAGACACTAAAACAGCAGAGCAAGCAATACTGGAAGTGGTCACAGCATATTTCACATATGGAAAGTAAACGTTCTGAAGGAAAACACTTTCAAATTTGTATTTCCTTCTTTGCAAGAGATTCTTCACCAAAACTCCTTTTCCAGAGTTTAGGGTAAAAGGGGATGAACAAAATTCTTACTACAGGACACCTTGATTAACTTGTAAGTAGAAAGTAGGAATAGGGCAGCAAACTTCTCCATCCTGAATACTGTTTTCTGAATGAAGGTCAATAATTACCTGAAAACTGCCAGCTTGTTGAGCCGTTGCTTAATGCTTCTGAATTTCTTTAGTGTGATTAAGAGCATGTTCTAAACCTCAATATCAGCTTAAATTAATGAAGACTCCTCTAATCTTTTCCATGCTGTAAGTAAGGTGTTAATAGTTTTAAAATGAAATAGTACCTAAAATACAACTCAGTCATTTTCTTCATAGCTCAAAGTTATTTGCATAAGATATATCACCCTACACAAATATTTACTTTGCTATAGCCAAAGACATGGCAAATTATACATGACAAATTTGAACTCCTGTCTTTCACACTTGTCTTTGAATCCATGTCTTTCACTCTTGCTGGTTTTCAGAAAGAAGAGACAAAAATGATATTTTTCTCCAACAGGATTCAACATGGACTTCAAAGACCTGAATTCTTCCTATAAAAATTTATTATGGCCTGCTTAAAAAGATGAGGGGAAAAAAATAGCTTTATTCATGGACTCATTACAGACACAAAAAGGGGATGCTTATACAGACCAAAGAGAATTTAAAAGATTTATTTATGATGTATTACTGTAATTTTTAATTTAGACATGCAAATTTTTTAATTTGCACTGACTGCTTTGCCTTAATGGTTTTGATTAATACTTGGAGGTAGTGTTTGTGAAAGAGATTTATACCGTGATTCATCTGCAAAATAATCAAATCATTACCAGCTAATGACAAAGCTGTGAAAAATGATATAGATATTGTGTAATCCCCAGCTATTGTAATGCACATGAAGGTAACCAGTACTTCCAGAAGAAGTGTTAATAACTGCTCAGAAGTTTTCTCCAGGTTCTTTTTAATTTGGTAAAAAATACATTGGTCTTAAGAAAGCTGCTTGATAAATGTAGCAGTCATTAACATCTCTGAAACCTATATATTTGTAAACGTGCCGAAGTTGGAAGAAACCCTCCTCTCTACCCAGAAATTATGTCCCTACATATCTCTGCAATTTACTTCAGTATTCACAAACCAAAAGGTCTTTGTAATAAACAGAGGTCTGTTTTTGTTTTTGTTTTTGTTTTTTAATTACTATATTTATTTATTTATTATTGCTATTAAAAAATAAAAATAAATAAAAATTTCATGTAGTTTTGAAATTATATTTTTCTTGCTTCCTGCCATGGAATTCTCCCTTCATTTTCTGTTATGGGAGGTATTTTACTGTAAGGATAATGAAGCTGCTACTGTATGATATTTTTGTAAAACAAGTGGATAGACACTGATGTACATGCATAAGCACTCATGAAATAAAGTCCAGAATTTTTAAAATAATTTTAGAACTGTCTTTGAGTAGAAAAAATTCCAAAATATCTCTATACTAGCTAGAAAAGATACTATTTTGCTTGACTTCAAACTGCTTTTTACAGCTTTATAGCAGATACTCCTTCACTTTTCAAAAAAGATCTTCCTAAAGAGTAGAGGAATCAGAACTTTCTGCTGAAAAAACAGGAAGAGAACAGGAATAGAAACCAGTCGTTTACCAGCTTGTGAATTTACACCTCTAAACCTATCTAAACCAGCAATTGTAAACTAGAGTAGATCTATCATAAACAGCAGAAGTCTATTGCTTTAAGCCAGTTGGTTTTTTTGTTGTTGTTTTCTCTTGATCCCAAGGATCAAAGGATGCAGTTTCACCTCAGCATTCAAATTCAAGTTAACTACACATTGCTGTCTTTCTCTTTACCCTTGACAAACCATACCTTACCAATATTTCAATTGTATTCCATGATGATTCAGTTCAGTTCAATAATCTGACAAAAATATTTTTTAAAAATTACACACAGTTTACTGGTGTGATTCATTCTTCAGTTGCACAGTTGCTACAGCTGAGTCAAGGGAATTAAAGGGAGCAGGGGCAGGAGGGGCAGTTAACTTTGTTAATACCCTTGTTAAATCCAGTCAAGCAATGACATCCCATTTATTACTCTACATTGTATAGCGGTATCTCAAGCTAAATAGAAGTCTGAAAGACCACATCCAGATCCTTTAAGCTCTCATTTTCTAAGATGAGCCACTGTCAGACCTCTTCATGACCATAAATCTATCCTCTGATCTTTCTTACTGTGTGATTCATGCTTTCTATCTGTCTTTACACAACAACCTCTAAGAGATCAACAGTCATCTTATGGATTAACAGTAACTGTTTATTTTCTGTCAAACCCTTCTATAAAAATGTTTGGTTGTCTGTTACAGTGATTCAGCTATTATCACATGAAAATCAAAATTTAGCCAACTCCTTATCTTGGAGAAATGCCAGTCTGTGTTGTATAAACTCAGGTTTGGATCCCATCAGTCTGTACCACTAATGTGCCCTTTTCTGAGTACACACTTGAGGTGTCTTGAGTTCACATTATCAACTTCATCAGCTGGTGGGTAACTAAACTCAAGCCTGACCTACTGCCTGTCTAACTCATCTTCCTTCATGGACAGAGTTCAAACCAAAGCCAGGTCTGCACCACAACTGTCTTTCCCCATTTAGAGAAAGTGTAAAGTGTGAACCAAATGCTGAGACAATTAGTAAACTTGAGCTTAAATGTGAGCTTAAATCGAAGCAAAAATGAAGTAAGTGTCTACTGAGTCCTTAAATTCCTTCTGTTGAAGCAGAGTTATGCCTCATTCAAGAAGGCTGTTCTCTTAAACATACTCTCAGTTATGAACACCAAGTCTGCTGCTTTACCATTCAGCATGAGACTCCATAGCCCAGCTTTCTTCATCTCCTGCAGCCTTCCAGCTGTTTATTCATTCTCCTCAGCTTCTTTGATATTGTGGTTGTTCTTGCTCATCATTGTTCTGAGTAAGAATTCTACAGAAATAGACTTTTGGGTAAACCAGAGTGAGTAAAAGCAGGACACAATAGGATGTTTCAATAACGTGCAACAAACACATTAAGGAAAAATATGTTTGCTCCACATAAATTGGCAGTGACAAACTGTCACTTACCTTGTGAGCTGCTTAGAGGGTCCCAAGTGGTGTCAGCCAGCTGTGTGCTGCTGAATCTACTCAAATCATGTTTCTGACCATCTCTTAGAGTGTAAAGTTGCTAGTAAATTGTGTCACCTCTCTGCCTTACTTATTTGTGCCACCAAAAAATTCTTCATGAGGTGTAATTTTAAGTATCCATCACATTGCTGATTAACAGTTTCATCTAGTGTAACGTCCTGCAATTACTAAAAAGTATTCATTTTTTCTCCTGAAAAATCAGCTAGCTTAAAATTACCTATCCGTGATTTCATGAAAACTGCTAGTTTCAATACCTAACACTGATTCTGACTGGGGGACTGTGTACACTGATTTGCTGCCAAATGTATGTGCAATTGAAAAGAATTCTGCAGGGGAAATTCATGTAGAGCTGGGTCTGGATCTGCAAAAGATTTGAAAAATACTAAATGTTGCAATTATTCCAATACTGAACTTTCAGACCCAGTTACAATATAATGTGGTCTGTCTTGTCTTTCTTATATAGGGAAGGTGGAACATATGAATAGGATTAATGGAAGCTAACAAGATAATCACAGAGCTGCTGGAAGAAATACTAAAAAATGAATATGAGCTTCACTGTCTGGTTTGTCTTCCTGACCCTCCTGGAGATAAGTTCTAAGTAAGGTTGTTTATACACTCATTCATGACATAAAATTTAGGTGCAATTATAAATCCAACAGTTCAAAGTTCGGTGCCAAGTAAATCCAGATATTTTCAGGGTTGGGAAGAACTTAACACTTTAAATTTTAAGTATTTCATTTTCTATGGCACTGTTGAAGTTATTCTCAATTATATTTACAAACGAACTCCTGGACTCTTCCGTAATTCAAAAGCCAGTGAACAGAGTTCTTTAAACTTACCATAAGCTTATTTATTATTCAAGCCAAAGTCATGCTTAACTAACATGACACATAAATTTTAATAATTAGTAGTGTGCATTTGTGGTGTTTTTAGCCAAACCTTTTATAGCATGTGAGTATGTATCCATTTCTTGAGAGATTTTTCGACTGATAAACGTTGCATTTATCAGAAAATCTTAAAATACATTCAATTTTCATCCATAGCACCAATGCTATGTCATTTGTCTCTGTCATTTGTTAACCACTAAAAATATAGAGAAGACAATTATTTTCAGTAATATATTCCTAGTGTCTAGCTTCAGGCAAAGACACTTGTAAAGCTTTGAAGGAAGTTGAGGATCACTGGTCTATAATGGTCAAATTTAGTCGATCTTAGATGTTTTTCTGAAAATAACTTTTGTCCTCCAGACACAGCTACTTCATTAGCCTCATCTCTGCATGAAAATTCAACTTGCTATTACTAGTTCTTTGTACATTTTTAAAAGGTTTATAAGGTTTTACTTCTTTATCATTAGATATGCCCGCAACTAGACACACATATATACATCAAAAACACTGGTGTTTTCTTTGACATAAGTTAATCTGATATATTGAATAGGCTTCTAGGGTTTTAAAAAATTTTATCGGCTCTTAGTATACTTTATAAATTAAACAAGGAAAAAAATTTAGAACCAGTAAAATGTTTGAAATGGTACAAAACCTGATGAAGACTATACTGCAATATTTAGAAGATAGCTACTGAAGGCTACTATCTTCAGCATCCAAAGGGCTTCATTAGGAAAGTCATTTTCAAAGCATGGAACTGGTATTTATGAGACAGTATGGTATTGACAAGGGACCAGAAATTAATTGTACATTCTTTAACGTAATCATATAGATATGAACAATTCATTTCACAATGTTGCAGTTGAATGGAGCTTAAGTCTACCTTTTCTATCCTAAAATATCAATATTCATTAATGTTATGTCATTTTATTACTGGAATAAGAGATTTAAAACATTTCTGCTAAATATGACCAGGCAGATCATTATGAGTTTTATACATAAAATCAACTGGTTTCAGTCTGTGAGTGAATCTATATAGTAGATTTGTTTCTCATCATTTGCCAATCTCCTTTTGAGTTTGTGAGAAACCAAAATTCAGTTTGAAACTTAGAGTTATCTCAAATCCAGTGTAAAACCATTAATTTACAAATGAATCACTCTGAGAATGGCCAGTTCTTAGTTGTGAAATTCTAACTGTCTTCGGGTAAAAATTGTATTGGAAATCAGAGAAAGAAAAAGAATTACCATGAAAAGTTTTCATATATCTTTAGTGGTTTTTCCAATATGTGTGAAACCTCAATCGGTTTAGTTTTGATTTTTACTACAAAGGGAGAGAGAGAGAGAGTACAACTTCAAGTTAAATTCACAAACACCTTGAAAAGCTTACTTTTCTTTTCTTTCCTATATTTATTTAGTTGTTTTTAATCTGCCCTTACAACCAGCTACATATTGTGTATATGCTGATATGCAGATTCTGAAGAACTCATCTGCAGCAGCACAGCAGAAAGACATTTTCAGGCAAATGGATCCTGAACTGCTACCACTTCGCAGAAGTACAGTTCTGTAGTCAGACATAAGCACACAGTCAAGGCCACATTTGGAAAAGTTCAGATATGCACTGTGTCACATATCACCAGATTTCCATAAGCTTCTCTCCATGCCCTAACAAACTTTTAATCAAAAATCAGTTTACAGAGGAGGTAGTAACTTGCTGAAACTTAGTGAGGCACCCAGTGATTCTCCCAGGTGAATGAAACCAAACTTTAGAGAAACTCAACAGAAAAGCAGTGTATTCTTGCCAACCTGACTGGGCTGGTGGTGCAGGGGGTAAGGGCACAATGTCTGAATAAATAGGAAGGGAAGTAAGGAACATGCTTCCTGTTTCCTAGATGCCTGAGAAACCAGTAGAAATTCTGAACTACAGTGTGCTTGCAATATAAGGAGGAAACACACAAACTGCACTTCATTTTTACATCAGGCTCCCTCATTTACAGCAATGCACTGGATATCTGAAAACTCATATTGCAGTTTCCTTGATCTGAAAATTCAACCATTTAAGCACAGTAACTCCTTGATAAGTTATTGTTTCCAAGCAATTTCAGTCCTTGCTTTTCTACCGTGTAGAAAAATCTCACTCCAAGTGTAGTTGCAAACCTGGTGATATCCACACAATCATTTCAGAACCATTGTGCTTGCATCACTATTACCTTTGCAGTTGAATAGTTCTCTCTCTTCAACACTTTTTTTCTGCTTGTTTTTCTGAAGAAATATCCTATCTCAATCTTTATTTGCCCAGAATTAACAAACCAGGTATTTTAATCTCTCATCAAAAGACTGATTCTATATTCTTATAAGCATACTGTCAGTCTTTCTCTGTTCTTGTTTTAAGGTCATCTTTCATGAACACAGATGTCCAGAACTTTATATTATATTTGAAATGAGACCTTACAAATGCTTTGAACAATGAAATAACATTTTCCTTATTCAAAATGCCTTAGATAATGCATCTTACAATTATAATAGACTTTACAATTACATTAGCCCTTTCAAAGTTGCTTTAAATAGCAACTGATATTCATTCTCCAGGAAAAATACTATATTCATATTTTTTCCCACTACCTTCAACTGATAAATACATATTATATTCAAGAAAATATTTATATAGTTATTTGCCCTTAAATTCCTGGCTTTGCTGTCTGTGCTATTAAATTTAATCTACTCTCATCATTTTAATCAACAAAAACATCTAGTTCTCCACTTTATATTCCCTGTATGTCTCACAAATACTCTTGTAATTCTTATTCCTGCATCTCCTATATCAAAAATCAATATGCTAAATGGAATCATACTAGAGACTAGCCATTAAAACATTTGACAAACTCTCCTTTTGGCAGTTCTTTATTATTCTGACAGTTCTCCTCTAAGAATAATTACCATCTTTGAAAATGAAGTCTAGTCCACTGACATTGTCTGAAAAATCTATTATCTCATTAAAAATGATACTAGGTTTACCTAAGATGATCTTCCATTGTTAAACCAATGTTGTAATTAACTTGTACTCAATCTGTCTTCATGTTCTTTTCTTTAAAATCTGTTCTAAGGCTGTATACTGCTTAAATCATATTAACAAGTTTGCAGTTGCCCTCAATTGCTTATTTTTTCGGTATAAATTCTCACTACATTGGCAAGTCTTAATATTTGCATTAGATTTGTTAACAAGCATATTAATTAAATAATCTTTGTAGTAGGTTTCTATATGTTGTCAGTATTAAGACTGAATATTTTCCAAATTTTCTGATTCTGCAGTACATAAATTTCTTTTGGTTTTACTTGGATAAAATTTGTAATTATCTATTAACATTTCCACTTTTCAGACACTTTTCATTGCTGTAGATTGAAATTGATTAAAACAGTTGTTCAGCTGATACAAACTTGAAACAAACTTCAGAGGTTTCTTGGAGTGTACCATTCAAGTTTTGTAATACTTCACAGAATGCTGAAAAATTTCATGTTGCATTTTCAGAATGATATTAGGAAACTTGGAAAACTCAGAGCCATGTATTAGGAAGTAAAGAAAGAAGAAAATAATCTGCAGAACTGAGTCTATTGTGAGAAAACAAAGACTTCTAAACATGAAGGAAAAAAAATGAGATGATGGAGTACTTCCTAGTCTGCATGACCTTAGAGGAACAATCAAATACAAGTATCTATGCAGGACAGCAGCTTAAGTCTGTGACTGTCTGGAAAGGAAGGCTGGTTATGCTGGGTATGTATGGATTTATCATTGCTCCCTTTAGTCATCATCTTTACTGAAAAATGTTACAAAATATTTGTTCAAAACTTGATTCAGATCTTGGTGAGCTTCACTTTTCTCCTTTATCTCTCACTGTTAGTGTATAGAAGAAACAGACTGTCCCATTTTTTTGCTTATACAATTAGCATACTTCAGCCATTTATTTACTGTGCTAAAGACTTGAGAACAATTTAATTCAATTTACACTAAGGCTGATATTTTGAAGATGAATAAGCATTCTAAAGCATGAACAGTTTACAGTATAATCCCAAGGGTTCTATACTCTCCTTTCTAGTTTTTTCCTCATGATTAACCTCAACTTTATCCATTTGAATTAAAAGAAGATTGTGTCTAATAGTGATCCTCAATATTCAGATTCTCAAGCTCTGGATCCAACTCCTTAATCCGTTGTCCTGGTGGACAACAGATTGGCAAGTGTGCTCTTGTGGCCAAGAAGCCCAGTGGTACACTGGGGTGCATTAAAAAGAGTGTGGCCAGCAGATCTAGGGAGGTGACCTCCCACTCTACTTTGTCCTGGTGAGGCCACATATGGGCTACTGAGTTAAGTTCTGGGCTCTCCACTTCAAAAAAAGACAGAGATCTCCTGGAATGAGTCCAGTGGAGGGCCACAGGTATGTTAAAGGGCCTGTACAAAGAAAGGCTGAGAGACTTAGGACTTTTCAGTCTGGAAGAATAGAAGATTTAGAGGGGTGCATATAACTGTTTACAAACATCTAAAAGATGGGAGTCAAGTCAATGGAGGTAAACTCTTTTTGATGGGAAGGATCAATGGAACAAAATACAACAGTCAGAAACAAACACAGGAAGTTCCGTACTAACACAGAGATGAACTTCTTTACTGTGAGAATGATGGAGATCTGGAACAGTATACCCAGAGAAGTTGTGAAATCTCCTTCTCTGAAGAAACTCAGGACCCATCTGGATGCCTACTTGTGTGACCCGCTGTAGGAAAACTGCTTTAGCAAGGACATTGAACTCAATGACCTCCAAAAGTCCTTTCTGACTCCTGCAATTTTGTAATTCTGTGATTTAATAACTAACTTTCCTCTCTATTCCAAATTCACTTTTCTAATATCCTAGGACTTGGTTATGACCTGTATCATTACAGTGGATAAACAACTCATAATTGTTGATAAATTTACTTTTGGAATTCCTCTGTAACACAGGAAAATATTATCACTGTTTTACAAGAAAAAGATATCATATCATCCATAGCTGAATAACAAAATATTCTTCAAAGCATCACACATGTAATATGCCTCATTCACATTTGTTGTTAATATGTAATGAACATAGGCAGTGAGAGTAACAATAATCACCTAAGTATGAAATATAAGACTTAACCTATATTTCTCTAAATTGTACTCCACTCATTAGTGCAAACTTTTTTTTCTTGATTCTCTGCACCTTGATAACAAATACAATTTTTGCCTACTTACACAATCTGAAGCAACTAAAGACTTCAGGGTGTATGCAAACTGCTTGAAAAAACACGTTATGTTCAAATCAGAATGTGCCATAAGTGAAAGCATGCTGATACAGTTGCTGATGTATTTTATTTCTGTCTCTATTTATTGCATAATATGAGTGCCTGGGCTTCCTTCAGTTCTTCGGAAGCTACAGTCCCTTCGGGCCATGGAGATAACAACAGCAAACCCCAAACCACCTGGAGACAGTGTTTAGTAAATGATTAACCCAATGGTGAATCGGAATGTTTGAAACAGAAACAAGAAAACAGCAGGAAATAACTTGCACTATATAGCTGGAAAGCTGGGTTGAAATCTGGGCCCCTTCAAAGTTAATGCTTAATGCAAAGAATCATTCCTGATATTTATGATCCTTCCTGAGTAGTTCTAATGTCATTTATCTCATTTATGACAAAGTTTGAGATGAGAAAATGATATGGGACAATGCATCAGTTATCATAACAGTCATGTACATACCTGTTTGCTTGCACTTGTATTTGTTGGAAATTTAAAAAGATTTTTGTTTGTGATAATAGGAATAAGTAATCTGTAGAAACTCCCTTCTTTCTTTACTGCTGATCTGCTGATTTTTTGTTTTTCTTGGAATAGCTACAAAATGAAAAAACAAAATAGGCAAAAAAATAAATTACTAATTTTAGCTTTATTTCTTGCAGAAACAACAAACAAGAACACAGCGTCCATCAAGTCTTACTATCTTGTGCTAGGAGAATCAGGAGAAGTTTATAGCAGAGAAGCTCCAAGGATGTTCCCCTGATGCAGACACAGAGAGCATGCTCAGTGATATCCACCAGGCTTTGTCAGAAATGGCAGCCTGTCAGATCTCTATCAGGGAGTCATTCAGATCTGAGTTTTTGTTATTCAAGTTGAGTAAGGGGTGGGAAAGGGAGGAAGGTCAGAGCCTAAGTGAATCATAGCTAAATAACCTACATGGGTGCCATCTTTTAAGAGCTTTACCATACAGCCAATATCCATCGAGTTGGATCCTCCACTGAACAGAGCTCCATATAATTTTTAGTTCATGTGTTTGAAGTATGTGTTTATCTGTGCTTAAACTTATTCATGCAAGCAACATCATGTACTTAAAGGTGAGCTGAGATTCTTTAGGAGTTAGCGGAGGTGTCTTCAGTTTAGTTTAGTTTTGGAAGATACAAATACATAATATATATAGGAAGAAGTCTATACAAGGGAAGTGAACGAGAGGATTTAGGATAGGAACTTTTGGAGTTCACTGTTGTAAGCCTGACTATATGAGTATTATCAAACCTGAATTCAGGAACTCATCAGACTCTCTCTGAGCACAGCCTTAAACTGAAGTACAATTGTGCTTCACTGCAAAGTCACTAGAACAACTCATCATGATTCACATAAATTAGGCATGTGTCTAAATGCAATGCAGGACTATGAAAATTTCATTTACAAAATACCAGGAGATTTTGGAGGATGTTAATAAATGAAATCTTTGCTTTTTTTTTTTTTTTTTTTGTTAATGGAGTTGCTGTGCTACTTTTGTGACACTATAAATCCTTTAGGATGGGAGGTCTCTATCAAAGCTCTGGGGAAAATGTATCCTTCAAGGTATCCCCATACTAGGTATTGTCAAAGTAAAAATAAACAAACAAAACCATCCAGTTAAAAAGAAAAAATACAACACAGCAAATGAAAACATATTTCTTCCCATTTCAAGGGAGATTTTTTTCTTTTTTTTTTTTCAATGAAATTATTAAATAAATATGCTTGTATTTTACAAGTGTGCTTGCTGCAAAAAGTGCAATCTATTTGTACAGCAGAGAAAATGAAGGACTTACTGCTTAAAGGCACAAAAAGGGTGTGTAATAGGATTCTGGCATCTTCCCAGACAGCTTGCAGACAAATTCAGAGACGAACAGAGAAGTATCCTTTTTGAAGTATATTTGGCCAAGGTCTCATTCACAAACAGATAAAACCAACACATTTCTGCATGATAAGGGTCAACAGAATAGCGTATTAGTTTGAGAAGAGAACCCATCTGCAGTTTTCTTATATAAAAATATACGAGGACACAACAGGAAAGCTGTCAGCATGACAGTTGGAGGATTCTGCCAAGGAGCCAGATGCTAGTGTCAGAAGAACATGTTCCACAGCTTGGCATCTGGGTTCTCTCATTGCCCTCCAAGAAGGAAGAAAAGGAGGAGTGATAAGATATGCCTAAATGAATAAAACTACAAGATACAAGCAATTCTACTACCACCCCCAACACACTCAAATAACTTCTTTTAGAAAATCCTCAGCTACATGTTCTCCTACATTTTTTTTTAAATTAAAATGGAAGGTGGTAAATTTAACCCACTTAAGTTTTAGTATGTTTAAACACATTCACATTTCTGAATACGTAAATCTCACATGATTTTAACTCTTTACATTTGTAGCTGCAATATTTTATTTATTTATTTGTTTGTTCATTCATTCATTCATTCATTTCTTCCAGTGAGTTTTCACAATTTGCTAGAGAACAGATTTGAAGTTCAATTTTTAGTCCATGTCATTCATGCAGAAGGGCGAATACGATGTTCCATTGAGAGTTCAAAGTAATTCTAACTTTATTCTTTCTCTTCACAGCAATCAACAGAGAAAAGCTCAAAAGGGTCAGTTTGAGGCCCGGCAAGTTCATGAAGCACCATAAAGAATCACATCATTATGCAACATGTGTAGGGAAAGAAACATTGTTCTCAAGACAGCATTGAGAAAGTCATAGCAGCTGAACAGCTCCCTTAAATATTCTGGTCATAGTAATGCTAAAAGTGTGTTCACAGTCCCAGGTCCTTTAGTCACACTCAATTGCTATCCACAATTACATACACCTTTGTGTCTGTGTTTCTCTTCCAGTCTGTCAACAAGATGCCTTGACTCAATTTTCAGGTATTTCTAGATCTCTGCTTCTCTTCTGTTGAACAGAGAGAGTTCAGACTCAATGTAAAGCTTAAAAACAAAGACCAAACACCTGATGTTTTTTCTATCTCTGGAAAAAAAAAAAAAAAAAAAAAGACCAGAGGACTGTACTTTCACTGGTCTTGAAAAATAAACCTGCTACTCTCCTTTGAGCTGACAGAAGTTTCTGAGGTTAGACGTTTCAGAATCGGAAGTGTAATTCACCCCCATGCCTTACTATGGATAGATGTGTTGTAACCACCACCTGTGCTGATCTTCTAGAGAGCAAGAGACCGGCTTCCACCTAGGACTATTTCTAATTTAGACTAAACAGCAGATGGTTGAACTCTCTGCACTTATTTAAAAGCACATTGAGTAAACTCCAGTCCTAGTCCATCCCCAGCATGATGACACAGAGGGAAGTCAGCACAGTGTAGGATACAAGCAGTTTAATTCCAAGTCTATGCAGTAATGTCTGGTGTGTTTAATGCTTTTTGTTTTCAGAAGCAATCATAGTGCCTTTTCAGATATTATTCTTCCTACCTCAATTTTAACCCAGGATCTACAGTGTAATGAACAGAAATGCGTTTTCAAGGAACAGAGTGGGATTCAGAAAATAGGATTGCAAGCTCCATCCCAAGTCATTCTGTTGTTAACAGACTGTCAGAGGAGTCTGTTAAAATTCATTGAGGGGACAGAAAGAGAAGGAAAACCAGCTATCACTGGTACCGTATAACTTAGTGTTTGAATGCATGATAAAATATGCACTTACAACAAAACCTTATGGTGTTTGACCCCCAGATTAAGAAACTGTTGTCCATACATAGGCAAAGAACAGTTGAAAAATGAAAAGCCATATTTGTTCTGCCTAAGTGACTTCAGAAACACTTTTGCTCAGCTCAGAAATCAAAAGATTATTTTAGTGCTGTAAAATCCATTTGAGATCTGAAAATCAAACCGTTCTTGCTGCTTTTTCCTGGTAATAAAGCATCTGCTGAGAAACAATTCAACAATAGGATGTGGGGCTATAGAAGATAGATCATGGCTCAGTCTTCCATGGCTGCCACAACCTCAGCATAGCAGATAACACAGTAGGAAAACTTTGATTCAATCAAGTCAGTAGATACAGTGCAAAGATGTGTATTGGAAACAGCCAAGGAGAAGATCTGGTTTTGAGGTAACGCTTTTTTATTTTTTTCCCCCAAATTAACTTGTTCTTGATGAAAGCAGAGCTAAGTCTGCAGGAAAATTTTGGTTACTCCTTAATTCCATTGTTATATGTGAGAAAATGGTATATGTTATCTTAATGTTACAAAGGTTTCTTTTGTTTGTTTGTTTGTTTTTGTTTTTTTAATGAAATGATAAAACATCTGACCTTGTCAAGCCAAGGTCATTCAACTGTATTTTAGGAAAAATGCTTCTCTTGACCCCTCTTGGAGACCTGTCAAGAAAAAATCTAGATCCATCAACTCTAACTATCACATAGCCTCTAGAGCAAGCTCATGACCAATTTTACCTGGCAAGAGATGCATAAGAAGTGGTTCTCCTCTGGTCAAAAGTCGGAACACTTATCATCAGAATACCAAGAACTTTAAAGGATTAATCTAACATGAAGAAGAATTCTAACAATACACGAGCAGACCCTCAAACAAAACCATACCAAAACCTGAATGGAATGGCTTAGAGGAATAGCCAGGTAGAGTCTTCAACATAGTATTATGTCTATCATTCTTGATTATCTGCTGCTTTATTCCAAAAATCTCTTCCCAAACTCCCTGGAAAGAAAATTTTACTTGCAGTGCAAAAAGAACTTTGAGAGACTGAGCAATCATTGCTGTGGTACTGGTGGACACAAAACATTGCTCTACAGAAATAGGGTAGATGGGCTGTGGAGAGCAAGTACTCTCTTGGAACAGTCATAAAGTCTGATTTTAGGTTAAAGTTCTAGATCCCTGGACTAGAAATCTTTGTACCTAGAAACAGATGACAAAATGTTGTGGGATGCTCAGTGATGCCCATACAAGAATATAGTACCACTAAGCTAGGAGACTTTCCACTATGAAGACTGAGTCAGGAATTATAGCATTCTAAAATGACCATAAATGATGTTTTTTCTCAACACTTGTCATGCTGGAATAAAAGACAGAAGTACCTCATAAGACTTCCAAACCATCCAATATTGACAAAGAGTTCTGATATATGATGAAGTATATAACAGCAGATCACCCTAGCTTTTCCAAAGTTTCACTCACATTTCAAAACATTCTCAAGGTCTGCCCATGACAACCTTGATTTGTTCATTTTTACCTTCAGCAGTATTGTATATTTTATTGTGAATTTATTGGAAAATCAATTCAAAAGTTAAGTTTTATATTCCAGTGCAGAGTTTCTTTGTTAAATTCAAACTACCAAAAATGAACAAGGGGAAAGAAGGATAAAGAGTTCTGTACCTGATTCATGTTTTTTTATGTCATTTTGATTCATGAGAGAAAAACTTCATATATTCAGAGTCTTCAGAGATCTATTAATGAAACAAAGTAGTTTTACAATCAGTGAACATTTGTTTAGTTTCCCCCTCATCTCCTCCCTCCCTAGTTGATCCCCAAACCCGCACACACAATTTTAGGAGAAAATTTTGTTAGCCCTAATTAAACTATGTGTGTTAATTAAGATTAGATTTTAAATGTACTGATTGGGAAGCAGACAGGATTTGAATGAACCCAAATTGAGATGATACTTGAATATTCACAGATGATCCATAATCCTAATTTCAAATTGATTGTATTTCAAGAACAGTGAGAAGATATCTTCAGTTATTTATTCAGATATTAACTAATTTTTCAGTATGTAGAAAATATCCAGGCCTGTAGTTAACTCCATATCAATATCCATATCAATATCCACATCCATATCAATAGGTAAGAGGTTCCACAGAAGTCAAAGTGTATCCATATCTGAAAGAATTCTCCAAGGTTATGAAGAATCTGGTTGATAAAGAGAATGTAGGTTGTATGTGCCACCATATATTTACACTCCTGTGCTCAAAGTTGATATCTGCTCAGTTTATCAAACAAAGCCAATACAACCTGGCTTTGCACAAGTCTAAATTATTCATCACTAAACCAAGTAGAGCCTGAGGGCTACTTTGGTTTAATGGCAGCTGGCAGTGGCCCCAAGAGACTAAAATAGCAGATGTGTTCTGTTGGTATGTTTTCCTTTTCTTTTATCATAATCTCTAAACCAGTGTCAAGAAGGGCTGGCATCTCATTCTCTACAGGCATGATCTAGGCTGCCAGCAACTAGATTCTAGGAGGAATGGTATGGAACAAGAATCCCATGTTACATGACCAGATTCAGCACAATTGCTTCATTACGAACAATTCCATCAGCCTGGTAATGTTGGAACCAAATTTACAAATTGGCTGCAGAAAGGGACTTATCAGTATTATTAATGTATGTCCTTCTGTTATGAGCAAGCCTTAGAATGCTTGTAAGAATTCATGTAATTGAGAACCAAATGCAGCCTGATTTGGGAATAGACTTAAATGACGTAACCCAAAGATTGTTCCTGGCCATATCTGTGGTAAGGAATGTTCCAAGTACAGCAGAAGGGACAAGTATAAGCAAGTTATTCATTTTCTTTCTAAAAAAACTGTAGAAAAATCAATAACTTTTAGCAGTGAGTTGGGCTGGGCTTGTGCAGACAGTTTTCATACAATCTTCTTTACACTACTGTGCCAATGATCTGTAACATAACACTAAGTGACTAACTTTAATCTCACTTTCCCCCACTGAAAAAAAAAGTCTATTCATTTTTCCTATTAAAATCTTTATTCAAATTTTATTCTCCCACTTTATCACCCACTATACAGCAGAGCTAGATCTAAATGTGTAGTGAGATGATTTCTGCTAACTTTTTGAATATGAAACACTGGTGTAGTATGAACTGACGCTGACACAGTTACTCACTCTTAGATACAATATACATATGTTTCTATACTATACAAGCTATGAATATTTTATGAGTTTAAGACATGCCATTTTGAAATATTCAGGGTACATAAACATAGATCAGTGAGTTTGAGTGATGACAGGAATCAAAGAAGGGACATTAGAACTGTATTGAACGAATAGTATATTGCACAAAAATACTAACTATTTTCAAGGAGAAAAGAAAGAAGGAAAGTTCTGTGTAAATCAACTGGCCCTTAAGGTAACAATCTTACTGCTGATGCAAAATCAAGGGGATCTAATATGAGTCATAGATCCATACTGCCTTTGGCCTTATGTTTGTGGAGCCAATCAGTCTTTGTCAGTTACAGCCATACTGCCTTCAAGGCAAACCAGCTTTAAATCTGTACCTGAATTGCCTCCAGAGCTTTTGCCTCTCTCCTATCTCAAATTGTACTGAGGCAAAAGTAGATGCTGTGAACAGGCAATGAATTTAGTATCAAGCATAGGTCTGAACCTTAGTTTAATGAAAAAGCCAAACCACAGCACCTGTTTTGTGGGATACATTCAGAACCCTATAAAATAGGCACATATATAGAAATAGCAAGGAGTTGCAATTTAAAAAGAAAAGAAAAAAGGATATATTTTTCATGAATCTCATAGCTTTTCCTTATCATTTAGAACATATGCAGCTTTTCCTAGACTGCCTAGGAGCAATCTTTCAGCCTAGAATAAGGAAGACAAGAAACTCTTTAGTAAATGCCATCTGCCTCTGTTCATCACCATCAGCAAAAATGACACCTTTGACTCCCATACAATTGATTAAAGTTTAAGTCCATAAAAGCTGCCCTCATATCACATTTAGTGTTACTTATTTCATTAAATGTCAGATTAATTGGTAATGACTTCAATAAAATTATTTAATATTATTACTCCATATAAAGTGCTCCATAACTTTTCTGCACATCAAATCATGTGATTTATACCAAAATCATTACTTGTCAATATTTTGGAGCATTAGTATAAAATCAAGATGCCATACAGTGTATTCAGCTAAAATGAAATCCCTTTTGCTGATTCCTTCTGCTCTGTTTTTCTGTGTGTGCACTTGAGTACTTTTGAGAATTTCAGGTTAACCGTATCTGTGGTCTGAACACTGCCTAAAATAGATATATCCAAATGCCGTGCTAGTAGTGCAAGCAGTAATGACAACAAAATACCTTTCAGTGCTCTTGAAATTGTAAACAGAAAGCTCTATCGTGCCTTACACAAGCAACGTGCATTGGCTGCAGTGGGAGTTACATGAAACCGAGGTAAGAACTTGACCTACAGTTAAGGAAATAGTGCCAGCAAACTGTTTCCACTGAAAAGTCAAAACAAGTTTATCAACTAAACAAAGTGGATTTCCTGAAAACGACAACAGGTATAGGTGTAATTTCAAGAACAACTTGAGGGTTTCATTAGGCCCCTCTTTTTTTCTCCCTCACTTTGTTGAGAAACACCTCGTTTTATCAGAAACTGCATGTGTATGCATGTATGTGCAAACATATAGTCACTACTGGATTGAATTGATAACCAGTCTGAGGTTTTCTCTTATGCTTTTTGGCTGTGTAACCTTCTTTTATTTTATAACTTCAATTTTAAAATTATGGGAGTAGTATATTGACCATCTTACAAGTACTACCACACAGTTTTATAGTACATTTTCATGTACATGTGTATATATAAGTATAAAGGCCCCACAAGTCTGCACACATAGATTACAGCACAGTGCTGCAACTCTGTGCACACACAGAGGAAAGTGTGCACAGAAATATACAGTGTTACAGCCCTGGTGACAGTAAAATAGCTCGATGTGTTTATACAGCAGTTTTGTGGTAGATTATATTGAATATTGTTACAAAATCACATGGCAAATCTAAATAAATAAATAAATAAATAAATAACTTTTACATGGTCTTATTATTGGCTTTATCCAATAATGCAACCCAGAGCTTGGTAGGTATAGTTTCTCTAAAAATACTAACGTTATAGAACATACTTTTATTTTTTTATTTATTTATTTATGTAAAGGTTTATACATAATGATATTGTTTCTAACCTCACCATTTACCAAGCCATCAGGTTCAAAAATAGCCAACCCATCCCTGAAGTGAGAAATTTGTGTCTGCTTTTGTTTTATAACTCAGTAAAATGCATATTTACAATGCTGTTTAACTAACCGAACAGACTGATATCTCAAAGGAGGGGTTTTCCTTGGTCTGTCATGTGTACAACTGCTTGGCAAACAGTTCCAGGAAGTTTATTCACATTTAACAGACCTTACTGAGAAGTTGTTCTTGGTGTTGTAAATTTCTTCATTTAGAATAAGTAATTATTTTCTAAATTTAACAACAACAACAACAAAAAAAAAAGCCCTCAAATTGGGAAAATGCTTAGTTTCTGGAAACTTCAGATAGGAAGAATAAATTCAGAAAACAGAAATAGTAGTTTAGCTTGAAAAAAGGTCCCGCTTCACAGAAAACAATGCCAAGGAAGATATTGTATTTCTGAATCAAAGCAGAATTCACTTCTGACGTAACACTCCATGTAAATACCTTGTTACTTCTTAAACAAATGTCTCTCAGGAACAAGACTCATGATAACCTGTATAATTTTCACAGAGTGACAAAATGGAAGAGTCCAACTCTGAATCTTTATCTTTGGCTTCTTGGATCACCAGCAAAACCACTTTTTGCCTCTCAGCTCTGCTCCCTCCTCCAGTCCCTTGTCCAAGCCTCTGTCCTCCTAGATCTTCCCTGGCTTCCTCACCCACATGGGAAAGTTAAGCAGTATCTGCTCCCGAGGACTGCTTGGTACATCAAGATAACTAAGAGAGTTTTATCCCTAGAGGAATACATGGCAGAATCACACTGACCGTATCAAGGAAAATCAGGGAATGTTGAAACATGTTTTTTCATCTCCTTTTCTCTGAAATCGTGCTATAGACAGACATCACAAGATGTATCTCAGTATCTGTCATGCATCACCATCTCTTGTCTGGAGTCTTATCCATTAGTTAGTCACAGTGTTGTGGGGCGATGGCTAAGTTTGCAGCCTGCACTTTTAATTGTTTGGCTTCAGTCATCTGAAATCAGATCCTTGAACTTAATCATGGTTTCCTGGAAAAATGTAGCATTAATTTTAAATGTAAATTATTGAAATGTATAACTAGTAATTCATACTTTCTAATTAATAAATATTCTGTGCATGATGCATTAGCAACACTATTAAATATTTATCTATAGATGGAGATACTGTGAATTATAATAAACTGTAAAAGTGTTCTATTAACTTTTTTAAAAGATAAATAAAATTGAAACTGTTATCAATATAACGAATACATTATGTTAAAATTTCTCTTGCCTCACAAAAACATATCTGTTGATGTGTTTCACAAACAAATCTCATAAAAATGTTAGCAATATTTAAAAACAAAATATGTTAAATAAAAATAAAATTGACTACGGAAAGTAAAGTTAAATATTTAATGATATAATTAAGTCTTATTAATGTAATGTTCTTTATTTTTTCAGATTAAAAATTCACAAGAATTGTCATCCTCTTTCATCTTAATCAGATGGTATGTTTGTCATAATTATTTGTTATGTGTTTTCATTAACATTTGATGAATATTAACTTTACGAAATAGAACAATCTTACTCCTGAAAAAATCAAGTGCAGCTCTGCAAGGCCAAAGCCAAAGGCACCCTGTGCACTTACTGCATCAGTGCCGTGGGCACAGCAGATCAACAACAGGAGTGTCCCCAGCTTTGAGGGCACTTACATGTGGGCCATTGCCAGATGATCTGTCAGGTAGAGGTAAGGACTTTCAGTTTGGTTCCTCATGTCTGATTTTGCACTTCTAGCTTGAGAGAAGACCACCTGGCTTAGAATCTCAGCTATTGAGAATTGATGTGTTTTCATTACCTAGTTTGAAGGGGTTGAAACTCCATCAAGTCTTGACCAAGCTTCTCTTGTTGCTGTCTCTCCCTGTGTGCTCCTTCCAGTGACAGATCACTTTCTACCCTGTAGTTAGTTACAACATATGCAGGACAGGTTCAGGTCCCTTCATGGAGCCTTCTTAAAGGGACCGTTCATCCAGATATACACCATTAAATATGTGAGGTGGCCTTTTTGTGTTATTTTAACATGTTACTTTTAACATAGTTCTGAATTATTTACAGATATGCAGACAAGCTTGTCACTTACCACAGAAAAGCCACTGTTTTATTGCCACACAACTGTTTACAAACATCTCTAAGACAGCATAAAGCATTTTGAGTTGAATTAAAGGAAAGCTAAAATATTATCGGAGACGAGGAGCACAGACAGCCAGTCCTACATTCCATCAATATCTTTTACAAAAAAATGTAGCATCAGATCATTCTTAAAGATTTTGTCTTCTTTTTAATTATAAAAGATAAAATAAGATTGAGTGACTGAAAGGAATAAATAGATAATGAAGTATTAGGATTTGTTTCATATAGAAGCTTCTTATTAAAATGACTGTTTCCTTCAACTGCTTAATTTAATTTCTCCAGAGCAGGTTTTTACTTGTTCTGCTCATACTAACGCACAGATATCAGATGTGTTAATATGACACCTCATGGGTCACACCCTGAGCTTGAAGAACCACTTTAACCTCTTCATTACCCTGTGGACATAGCCTGTATCTCCTCCCACAGGGTTCCTTCCTGTGGTCTGCAGAGCTGTGATAGGCTGTGAAAGAGTGCATCAGCAACCAAAAGCATCCCTGTTGGCCTTTGTGCCTCTGCATCACTCCATGGTATACTTCTTCATAGCTCTGACTGCTGTCACAAGCAAGGGAAGTGATAACTATTACCTTTTTTAAGCCAGAAGTAAAGCATGACTTCATGATCAGTTGATAATGGTTCATGTGGTGTCCACTAAAGATAAGTTGGGCATTACACAATAACTTTAATAATGTAGAAAATGCTCATTTCTCTTTCTGAAAATATCTCTCTGACAGACACATAAAGTATGTGAGTATTTACAATATTTTCAAGCATGCAGTGAGCACCTAAATGACCTGCTGGAAAAAAGTTATGTCTAAAGACTTCTACAAAGGCAGAGGCAGAGGCAACAAGCAGTCAGTCAAGGATGTCTGAGGTCACAGACAGAACAGCTGTTGGAAAGCACAGCTAATGGAGTCAGTTGGAGACCTGGGAGCAGGACAGAACACAGGATAAAAAAGGACCAGGATATAAAAGAGGCAGGGAAGCTAAAATAGAAATAAAGATGCTCATGTGAACTTTTCGTGTTTTCCACACATGTCCACAATGCAGCTGACTCACAGGATGAAAGGAAGGGGTTATTTACAATAAACTTCAGGAGAAAACAGTAGTAATCTTTTTATCGTAAAATATATTTATATATAATATAGTGATATTTATATATGGCTTCATATTTGTGGTAAAAAAAATATCTTCACTTGCCACATTCCAGTTATGAAGTTTGAAGACATCTAACCTCTGTGTTCTGTTTCAAGCAAGTAGTTAAGGGTTGAGGGAGTAGAGTTCAACTTCAGATTTAAGTCACTGATGTGTAGTATGACCTGGAAAAACAGGAAGATGGCAAACTGTCCTCACTTCTCCAGTATGGTGCCTCACTGTTTCATGATGTTTGATAGGAATGTAAGGCATTTGGTGGGATGCTTGCACACCAAGGAGGGAAAGATCCTTCTATTATGAAAGGCTAATTATCTTTCTGTTTATTATTTGTAAGTGTGACATCATAGGCAAATTTGAATAATTTTTTGCAGTAATGTTCAGAAATAGTCTTTTGACTCTACAGATTTCTGAAGATAGAAGCTGTCAATTTCAGGTGGACAGAGCACATACCTGCCAGGGTGGGATCACAGATCTCTCTCTGTAGTTGCAGAGTTTCAGCAGTAATCACCTTTTCTATTTCACCTCCCTTTGAAAACCTTTGAGTTTTATTAACATAAAAAAGCCCTAGGTTATTAAGAAAATTTGTGGGCTGTATTTAAGGAGAATTCTGGAAGAAGATAAAGATCTCTTCCAGGAGTTAACACCTTCTCAGAGTCTGCTGAGACACATGAACAAAAGAAGCAAACCTCATAATGGCTAAATCCTTTATAATCACTTTGACCTGAAACATAAACAGCAAAACTAATCTATGAGTGACTAAATGTTTGGGATCTGGTGAATTTTAAACTTTAGTTAAGAACATCTTAAGTTCTAATCAAAACATTGCTCTCAGGCAAACATGCCAAATCTCCAATATATTGCTCTAAGCTTTCAGTAGAATTGAGTAGGAGGGATTTTTTCTTAGTTTTCAACTCCTATCACACTCTTAAGATGAGCTTCAAAAAGAGAAATGCAAACTTAGCTGAGGAATGAGCTGTGGATCACATTCACACTGCATATCGATCCACTGGCTTTTCTGTTCTGAAGACATGAGAGGTGATAGGGGAACAGATTTGTTTAGAGCTGTAGGATTGTTCTCACATTTGTGTTGTAGGAACATCCTTCTCGCTAAGCCTGTCCTGATTTAGGGCAAGCCTGGTGTTGCCTCTGAAATTTCACCATGAAATCATGTTTATAAAGAAGGAGAATTCCATTTCTTCCTCCAAGTGCACAAGTTTATAAAGAGTATTTACACTTCCAATATAGAAATAAAAAATATGCAGCAGAAAGCCTATTCCTAAAAGGTCATTATCAAAACTGGCCAGCAAAGTACACATCAGGCCATTTTCTCAGTGAAAGTGAAGACAAAGAGGAGATGTCTCCTTCAGGTTTTTGTAGTATTACCACTCCAGTACCTCTAACATGTCAACAAGATATAATCTAATCTACAATGAATGATCAGCGTGGTAATTAGGCAAAAAGACAGACTAAAAGAGAGGAACACAAGTATCTTCCCAGCCTTTTGATGTCATCTTCAGTGGGTATTATTCTACTCTCGACACCTTTCAGAACACCCATTGACATTAAAAGGAGACATGCCTGTCCACTAATTACTAATAGAGTCCATTACATGATTATATTTCAGACATAAATGTTATTGATTAAAGGCACAGAAGAAACAATAATTTCATTTTAGCTGAGTCATTTTGCTACCATTTCATCTGTAATTTTATTATCACTTCACCAAAAGGCAACAAAGATATTTGGGCTAATGAAAAGCTTAAGGTGTGTCAAGAAAATTAATAAGAAAGAGAATTCCAAGGAGAACAATGTCTTTATTGAGGCGTGAAATGCCAGAACCACAAAATCACTTAATTGCTACAGCCAGTTCTGTTTCTAGTACCAGTAGCAGTGAAGGAGTTAATAGTTGGGTGCTAATCAGACAGAGAATTTCTCTGTGACATGAAGTGCCTGTAGATAAGCAGCGATATGCCTTGTTTTACAGGTTTTCTGTAGCTGGGGCACAGTCCCTTGCTGCACAGCATATATTGAGAGAGGCGGATACACAGGATGGGGTCTAGCTTCCCATGTCACAGCAAAATAAAACAGATGGTTTTTATAAACGGGAAACGTGTTTTTAATAGTAGTTCTGTACAAGAAGTATCTCTGAAAACAATAGTATAGACGGGAATTTTTTCCTCTCCCTAAACAGAGGTAAAAAGGAAAGCCAAGCAACCCACATAAATCTATTGTCAAGCCTCATGGGAAACCCCATAGGTGAATTATGAGTCATAATAAGAATTATTTGTTGTACTACTGTATGCAATCAATCAGCAATTCAGACACAGAAGACTTTTACCCTCTGTCTCTATCAGATAAACTCCATAACCCTTTCAGAGGACTTTAAACTAGATGTAAATTAATGTGAAGCATGAGCAACTCCTAATGTAGCCATACTTCCTCTCCTTCAGGGGTTCTCAGCCTTCTTCCACTCAGAATATCAAAGCTCTCAAAAATAAAAATAAGAAAGTATAAAAAATATCATCTTCCCATGCTCCCAGTTGCACAGTCTGATGGTTCCTGTACGGGTGGAAAGAGAAGCTGAGACGAAACTCATGCCTGTGAGGGGCATGATGTCCTAAAAGATAGAGAATGGCAAGATTTTTCAATATAGTGCTGCTAAGAGGGAGATGAGCTAAGGGTAAAATGTGTGTGCATTCATCTCTTCTGGCTTACAAATGATAGATGAAATGGAGGAAATAGTCTGAAAAAATAAGTAGTGAAGCGAGAATCACAGTGAAGAAAATATAAGGAATTATAGTTCTGAATTTTCCCCACCACTCATTGCTTGTTCCAGAATCTCCCAGATATTTCATAGTCTGACCATTCAGATTTTTTTATACACTAAGCCAGAATGCCCAAAAACTTGATGCTTCGTGTCTCCTCCATATGACACAATAGTATCACTGCTACTACTTATCAGTCTATACTTTTCCTATGTAAATCCCACCAAAATTTTTGTCCTTATCTTCTACAGCATAGAAGAAGATGTGGAAAGCATTTAAAAAGTAAATGGTTCAATGAAAGACAAAATCCATTATTTTTTGTTCTCTATGGATTTTTACTTTGAAATAATCTTATAATATAATATTAAAAAAAAATGTTTGTCCTAAGCAGGGGAACTAATAAGACTAGTATCCAGTTTCTGTTTTCTCAGTGAATGTAATAGTCCTGAGATATTTGCATTTTGGGTAAATGTGTGTGAAATTTGTCTAAGGCCTTGAACCACCATCACAATATCCTCCACATATCCCTCAGGGAAGCTCATCTGACCACAGCAGCAACCTCACAAAGAACCTTTCCCAGCTCATCCCCAAGGGCAATTTCATAGCCCACAAATTCCACAACCATCTGATCACATTTGCATTTTTCCATCTTGGCAAACAGGTTATTATGGTGGAGGCATCTGAGGACAAGTTGAGTATGCCAACTGTGTTGTTTCTGGTTCCCAAAATAAATGTGGGTGTCAATCAGACATGCTGCTACATCCTCATCTAACATCTTCCTGTAAATGTTGTAAATAAAATGCTGGAATGTTACTAGGGCTTTAGAGAGGGAAGGAATGGGACAGGATTTGCCTGTATTAACTGTAGAAGAAGATCTAAAGATCTATGCTCAGCACTCATTTTATACTCCCTGAGAAGGCATGTTTATTTAAGTACTTTAAATAGTTTATTAACAAGATGCAGAGGCTAATAGTTCCCAACTGTGGCTAGACCTGGACTCAGTCACCTACACAAGGCTGCAAGAACAAGAGTTTTATTTGGTAAGTCACAGCCATCTGCTTAAGACATCAATAGTTGGAATTTACTTGGAAATTATTTCCCTGAGGCAGTTCCATACATACCCATGTTCTGAGACAGACAACGAATATCTTCTAGAGTCAAAGCAAACATTGATTTAGGACGGAGGATAACAGGCAGATCACCTGTGTTCCCTTGTCAAAGGCATCACAAATACTCTGTTTTACAGGCAGTAAGTCTGTCATCAGCTTGTGGCTCTAGTTTGGGGCACCTGTGGTCACAGAAAATTTTCAGTTTGTTGTGGCTTGTTACAATGAGGTCTCACAGATGTAATGTTCAAGCTAAATCCAACAGCAATATTCTGAACTGAACCAGATTATGTGGAAAGATCAGTGGATCAAACCAGAATTGCTGGACGTGATGGGACAATATCCAGAATATAACAATTCAAAATGTAATCATTTATTATGGCAATGAACAGTGAGTGAATCAAGAAATACAGAGGTCAACTTTAATAGGCACAAGTCTGGAGACCCATTACTTGAATCTATTGTCACTTGAATTGAGTACAGAGTTGCACAATCTAGGCAAGTGAAATCCAGAATTCAACTGAGGTTCATAAAGTTCATGATTATGCTGTAGGTTATCACTAACCAAGACTAGGTACCTGGTCAGAGTAAGGTTTTTAAAATGAAGAATTGTCAACAAAAGATACCTTGATTGAAAATCCACCTCTTCTTTCATGAACGAATTAGTTGTCATCAGTTAATCATAACCCCTGTGTAATATGACACACTACTACAAGGCTTTATTGTTTACCCAGTGGGTGGCACTCCATAAATCTGAATCATGGAAATTGGGTGAATTAGGTAGTCAATAAACCAGTCTAAAATTATAGTAAACCTCTCTCAGAGGGCTGACTGCAAGTGTCAATGAAATTATACTAGTCTGTAACACATGTGAGAAGAAAGCAACGGAACAGAGAAGGGGATTTGAGAGCAAATTCACAATAATTACAGAAATTTATACCCACTTTCCTTCCCATTCCTAGATATTCAGAGCTCAGACCTTGATTTTAATTTTGAAAAAGCCAGAAAGAATTACATTTATTTCAGAATATTTGAAAACAAACAAAAATGAAGAAAAGTTGTAATAACAACCCAAGATAGGCTAGTCCAGAGGTAAGTACAGAAAAGAAACAGTGAGATGAGGTGCTGCTCCCACAGATGAAATTTCTACTGGTTACAGATGACTTAGTCTTCTTTTCAGTCTGCAAATACCTTCTCCTCAATTGCCTCTTTAAGTATAGGTGTAGGTGAAGGTCACTTGAGGCAGCGACACACACTAAGAGGCTACCACTAACGTCCCTTGACAGTGTGCAAGCCTTGATGAAATAGAAGCCCAGAGCTCATGTGGCCATTGTTCCCACAGTGCAGCCTCCTTTTTAGACACACTGCACTTTTGTTTCCTCTGCCTCTGAACTGTACAAAAAAAGCCATGCTCTTTCTCTCCACTTCTCCATGTCACCCCAGGATGATCATACTTAATGGAGAGTGCTGAAGGCTCTGCTGCCCATCAGAACTGCTCCAAGCTTCCAACTTCAGGCCAGGACCAACCTCTGTTTATTTTCTCTTTCTAAACAGCTTTGTAGCTTCACTTTGACTGATATATATATATATTATTTTTGCCTCCTTCTGCACCAGTGCCAATGTCCTATTTAGTGAGAAAATTATCTGAAGGAATGGGCCAATTCTTGAATGCAGAACTGCTGCTGAATGCAAAATCCACACTCCAAACAGTGAGTGCAGGGCTATTTAGCTCATTATGAAACACAGAAACTGACATTACAATTAACTAATCATTTGAGCAATACCTAAATTAGTATACCACAGAGTCAAATGTACCCTCAACTCTGACACAAATAGTGGTCTAATTTTCCAACTAACACAATCCCAAGTTTCTAATAAAAAAATGTCAAGAAAAGGGCAAAGCAGAAGCTCAGTACCTGTGAATTATCTTTCAGTAGCAGCCAAAAATTGTCCTAAAATGACATTTCATTTACCAAACTTAGCTGAATTTGGGGAAGATGAATTAGTGTGTTTTTAGTTAGGAATGTTTTTATTTTTCCCACTCAAAACCCAATCTGAAGCATTACTTTTTTATTAACTTTGAATCCAGATCCACCCCCACATTTTTTATTTTTAATTTTTTTTATTTTTTTGAGGATATTCCTACTGGGCTGTCCTGTCTGAATAACTCTGTAAACATGTTTTTAAACATTCTCTACCTTACCCTTGGGACTAAAAGATCTTTTCTATGACATTTTAAAGCATTAAAACAGCTTGAGGGCTAAAGAAAACATTATTCATGTAATCTTTGAAAAGTTTAGTTGTCAAGGAGACCGAGACCTTAGCGACCAGGTATGGAGAACTATTCAGCGCACTGACGTGCTTGTGAGGGAAGGTGCAAGGATGTTAGTGTACCTGGAGGCAAACATGCTTTGTGTTTCAAGAGCATCTTGTGTCTTGACATACCTTTTATTACACAACTAAGCAGCAATTCAAATTTCTTTCTCTTTGGTATCACCTATGTAAAAACATGGTTAAATAACCTCACTTGAATGACATATTGCTTCAATAAATGACTGGACTCAGGTATAGTCTGGAAATATCATTCACAGACAGTCATTTTCCAAGGAAGAATGGATCCAAGAGAGCATTTGATATAATTATGGAATAATGGCAATCAACAAGTGACATACTCCAGGCAATAGGAACAGTATCAGATGAGTTTCTTTGATATTACTCTTGTTGCCATGGTAGGGCAATGTCACACTATACACAATCTGAGACACGGGGAGACAGATGCTTGTTGCTTTCAGTTTATACTAAAGTCAAAGTTTGTAAATTCTAAATCTTTCCTTAGTCTGTTATCACTGGGATCTGTGGAAGAAATTGATAGTTTTTCACAGAAAACAATTCTGTATTTCAATGAGATTAACTTTTAAGTAAAAATGTTTGTAAAAATTATAAAACTAAATATAATTTCAGTTTGAGACAGTATGGCTAAAAAGGATATTACTGAAAGTCACAAAATAATTAAACTAGTAGATGAGGGTTAATACATAACTTTCCTTTACCAAGACCTCTTACAGGAGGCAGATTTCAGCACTGATATCAACTTCATGGCTAACAGGTCCATCAGCAGACACAACAGAGGATATTCCCCTTCAAATCCCTGATCACAGTCACTAGTAAAATCAGCAGATTGCAGAGAGAGATCAGGCATGCATACTTCACTGCACAACAGCTACTGCCTCTGCCAGAAATGGGGTAACTAGGTAAACCACTCTTCTGTCCTACAAGGCATTTCTATCTTCTCTTAGTTTTGAATGTTATAAATTGTAAGTAACATTTGTCTATAATCCATTTTAGATAAAGAACTGTATAATGGTCCTTGCTTTATGCCAAAAACTGAGATATTCCTTGGACATTCAGATGTCTTAGTGCAACTCATTCACAAAGATGAAGGACTGTCTGTGAACTTGCCCACTAAGCTTCACACTGCTGGATGGGGTAACAGCACTAGAGGACTCTGATATGTTAAATGCAGACATATTAAATGAGTTAGCTGTGATATATTACACCTCAGCATGGTTTACAAAGCTGGTCATAGAAGCTTATTGCACACCTTGAATACTGCAACAAGAGCTGAGTATATATTTGCTATAATTTAGTGAACCATTAAAGAGAACTACTTCACTGAACTGAAAAAAAAAAATCTATTGCTTTTTTTTTTTTCCCCAGTCTTTTTCCTACACCTTTTTGTAGCATCCTCTCTTAGGGCTGACATCAATATTTTCCAATGTGTGTTAAATTGAGTTGAAATGACCACAGTCGTATTTGCTTAACAACTAGAAATTCAACTTGTGAAGTACATAATCATGCTAAAGCATGTCTGTTTGTGTACTGACATTGATGGATGTCAGCACAACATAAAGCGAAAACTCTTCACTATTTGCTGTCCACAGGACTGCAAAGGAATGCAAACCAGTGTTACTGTGGGGAAGGTTCAACAAAAAATGTTGGCAAGTCTGAGAAGATATTTATATATTTTTTTAAGTCATGCATGTAAACATAACAAAGAGATAAGAAAGCTTTGCGAGAAATACATGGTTAAAAATTGTAAATCATTAAACATCACACTAATATGTTATTTGAAATCTTGTGAACCCTTTTTTCTTTCCAGCTTTAGTGCTTTTTTATTGAGACATGAAAATGTATTTTCCAATTTATTGGTCCACTGTATTGGGATGTGATTTTTAGAGGTACTTTATAAATTTAAAGATGTCAGACTGCAGCAAGTAGCTACACCCAGGTCATAATCCACCAATTTTCATGGATAAGCTGATGGAAATATTCTTCAATTCAATGTGTGAGAGCTGTGCATGGCTATTTAGAATGTGGCTTGTTTTTCACATCCCTGTTGCCACTGCTGAAATGTACTACTCACCACCCCATTATCCTCACATTCACTGTTGGTCTCTAGAAATGTTCTATAAACATTGATGAATGTCAGTGGATGCCATTTTTTTTCCACATGGTGGAGTTCAGTGATACACCTTTACTTCATACTCTCTCTCATGTTGATACCTGTTTATCAGGCTGCCCCTTTACTGGGATGGCACTGCTCCTTTGTACAATTAGGCAGAGGTTGATCAAGCCAAGCCTGAAAGCAATGAAGTCCATCAAAGGGTTTCTAAATGGAAATGTTGTAATTTGTACCGTGCAAATGCACATTTATTGTGTCTTCACCAATGTATTCCTTAAGTTCATTTTATTTGAAAAATGAACTCAAAAAATTCAACACTTTACATCAAAAATTAAAGAACCACGTGAGCTATGTTTACGTGTAATAACTTTCATGCAATATCCCTTCTCTTCATTTGCATTTCCAGTAAGCAGTCTAGCAGAAATCAATTTGATTAATACCTTCATTTTGTGTTGTAATACACATGCTTTGCTTAAAAAAATAAAAATAAAAAGTGGATGAAATTTATTATTTCAGCAGCACACTATTATATAGCAGTAAACTGAGAAAGGTGTTGCTTACAATGTTAAAAAGTTCTGGATTAATGAACAAATCTGGAACCATCACTTGCTTTTATACAGAGCTGTCATGACTTTTCACAGAAATAAGAACTGACTGACTGTGCACATGAATAAATGTGAAAAAGGACAGGGCAAGTGTAGATTTTTATAATAAAGAATAGGTTTCTATTTGACATGTCCTTTCGCCTTACAAGGATAATAAATGGTATTTCAATCACACTTCTGTTTAATTTTCTTCTCCATTTGGAGGACAAAAAGTGACACTGTTTTTTGATTCTTACTAATTATTATCTTTTTTTTCCCCAGTCCCAAATCAATTGAAGCATCATAGAGGTTTTCAAATTAATTATTAGATTTTTCCCTTGACTCATTTCAGACACTTTTATTAGAAAAGTGATTGATATATTAACACCATTAATTACTTATTTGACCCATTAATTCTGTGTATCTGCACAGACCTAATTTAAACAGCCTACACTGAATCTAATATCTCATTTTACCAATCGAAAATTAATTTTTTGCTACTCCTGACTGCTGAGTTTGTATGATGGTGAAAAACATTGTTCCCACCTCATGCATCTATTTCATATTCCCACTTCTCTTTCTCAGTCCCAAAAAGACTTCCAGACTCTGCCACTGAAAGATTCCTATGAGCTTCGTTTCCTTCTCTCAATAAACAAGACTATCTCAATAGGCCTCCATAAACGACAGTTCCCGTTCATTTGACATAATTTGCCTTTCCACTATCAAGCTAAATTTCTTCAATAGACTCTTAATTATTCTAAACCCATTATCTAATGCTATTATAAATGTTTAAATAATATTTGATGTAATCCTGGTCCCACTGAAGTTAATGGGAATATTGCTGTTGCCTTAATTAAGATCAAGATAAAATTTATATTGTTTAATTTGTCACATATTACTGTTGGGTAAAAACAACCTAGTTAGTATTCAAAGGTACTAAACAGACCCATCTCCCAGGCTGGAGCTGGCAGGTCCTCAACACTTTTCTGGAGAAGGCCATGAGCCTGTGGTGCACAATGGGTGGGTAGAGAAGGAAACAGTCACAGGACTGTGCACTGTGCTGTGCTGCAGCAGGCCCAGCATGCTTCCAGCTCTTTGAGATGCTCAGAGCCTTTAAATGGAATACTGGAGTCAGGATGCATCAAAAGAACAGAAATAAAAGGAAAAAGAGAAGTGAGAAAATGGAGAAAAACCTTCCTGAATCTGAGAAAAGGCCAGATAATTATTTATTTTCAAATTATTTGAACAAAAATCTTGATAATTTTAAATAAAATATTGTTTTTTTAAGTCTGGAAAAAAGCATTGTGTACAATGATCATATCTGGTTCAAAAAGAAATGCAACTTTTAAAGCAGAAAAAACTGTTCAAATGACATTTTTGGCTGCTGCCCATTTAGATCTCATTAAAATTTAGAAAACAAACTGCAAGTTTTTCAGACTACCAGCAAAAGCCACAGTTGCTCTTATATTTTAAGCCAATCAATAAAAGACAGAGAGAGAGAGAGAGAGAGAAAGAGAGAGAGAGAGAGAGAGAGAGAGAGAGGCAGTTAAATCTATAATTAAGATTTACTCAATTTTTAAATATCTTTCATACCGGTCTAATACCACATTATGTTCTGCACTGTGATGATAATTTCAGAAGACAAAATTAAGCAGCAGATTAATTTGTGGCACCTTTGTTATGTGGCAATTACTTCTAGACTTCTGTGAAGTCCCTTCACCAGAGTGTCATATTTGCTGGAGTGACTAGTCCCATGGAGGCATCCAAAACTCCTACTGAGTGTTTGGTTCTGATTCCTCTGCCTGAGAAGAGTTCCCTTGGCTATTTCCCCATTTGTTCACAGTTGAATTTTTTCTCAGCACTATGATCAATAAAGGCTGACTGGGGGATGATTCATCTCCTGTTTTGGGGAAAGCAATATAAAAGCAACACATAACACATTGCCACTGGCTCAGAAGACAGAGGAGCAGCATGGGCTGTTGCTGACTTCTGGAGACAGGAACCACATCTGTAAAGGGTCCTAGCACTGGGTACCTATTCCCATCTCCTCTCACTTTCACCCTGTCATCTTCTCAGTGCTTGCAACCTGTTTCCCACCCTGTCCTAAGAGAAAGAAAGAAAGTTGACCTCTGACTTCTTCCCGGGATTCAAGGGGAGAAGGCACTGAGATACTGAATGCAAGCTTCTCTATCATTTGAAGCACATCTGGATATGATGAGCACAGCACCACCATCTGAGAAGCAGGAAAAAGGTTATATGTGATTCATATAAAAAATATACATGCCAGTAGAAACAACTGAACTCCCTGTCGTGCTCATTTGCTGGGATTTCAACATCTATCTAGAACTACCAGGTTGGAGCTCTGATAATGAGTTTCCTGCTTCGGCTGGGAATCTTAAAAATACAGTATCTCAAGTCTTCGTGATTTTTTATTAAGTCCCTGATCCGTACAGTATTGCAGCTCCACAGGTTCAAAATCTATTGGTTGAAATTAAGAGTTCATTGAATGTGATAAATCAACCCCTGTCTGATGTCTGCACACCTTGCTCTGCTCTTATTCTAGATGGCTTGAAGTATCTCACCAGTGAACATTATTTCTGTAGTGAATTCAGGAGTAAGCTTATTTTGTTACAGAGTGGAAACATAGGATGTCCTGAAGGTGAAAGTACTAAGAGGCTCTTCTTCATCTGCAAGAATATTTTACATCGCACAGAAATATGCTTAGGTGCTCTCTGAGAGCTCTAAAATGGTACTGCTGACTTTCACTTTCCCTTGCCCAGGTCAAAGATGAAATGTCTTCAAGATGGTCCCTAGAAATGGTCAATAGACCTCAAGATTAATGATAGAATCCTGAATTATTGGTAGAATCTTAGAATCTTAATTTTCTGTACGACCCCAGATGTAGAACATCATTCCATACTTAATGGTTTACTTTTGAGCTCTCACTTGCGTTTTAAATGGGAGGGTTGTAAAATACAACATCGCTGTGTGGCTTTCTTTTCCATGGTAACATATACCCAGTAATTAAAATTTTCTGCTCAAATCATCCTACATATTACAATCTTTATGTTAATCCTAAACATAAGTGTAACAAATAAATCAATGAAGAGTTTGTGGCCCCTTGCAAGACAAATAGTATCTGCTTCCTTTGACGGTAACTAATGACAATGCTACATTTTCATCATCTTCCTAATCTTGCAGTTATATAACTCTCTTCTAGCCTGGTATTTATTTGTGTTGGAAGAGAATAGCAAATACATACTACAAAGTGCCTACTACAAAGCAGTACTTGTATATAAAAGCACTTTCAGGCATTTATAATATTTACTGTAGGTCATCAAATATATCCCCTGCTGTGAAAGAGTGTCTTTGTTGTTCTTCAGCTCTTCTTCTAGTTGTTTCATCTTCCACAAAGAGAAATACCCTTATCTGCTCTTACCCTCTCTAACTCAAACTGTAATCTTCAGCTTTTATCTGTATTGTTCTTGGGGAAAAATATATCATTCCATATGAGCAGAGATAAACCCAAGTAAAATATGTTACAAATGCATTAATCTATAACAGTGCAACTCTTAAACATGGGGAGTTTTCAAATCACAGCATTATATGACAAAGCCATAAACAGTGTTGCAAAAATCTTGATATGAAATGAGATTTTAGTTTATTTCTTTTAAAAGAAGAGCATAAATAGGTATGTTCTTAACATTGTCAATTTTCTGCTGTGACACTTTAAAGAAAACTCCCAGTAAAGAAAAACCTGACTGAAAGATAGCATTGCTTAGGCACCCCAACTGCAAATGAGCATCCATAAAGCTCACATGCCTCGAAGCTACAAAAGATTATCCTTTATCCTTCATCTCTCTCTGCCCTTTGGAAATGCTAGGCTAATGTATATAAAAACTGTGCATGCCCTGCCTGCTGGGAAGCATTACCAAACACTTCCAAACAGTTTTCTTCTACGTTAATTTGCTTCTTGGTGGTCACTTTTTATTAAAATGCTACCACATTGCACTGCCATGTAATATCCCATTATACGTAGGATCAAATTCTGAGTTTAAAAAATCAGCAAAAGAATAACAAGATTAAAAATGTACTTCTTCTGTGTATATCCTTCTCAACTGCCACTTCCTGACTTTAACTGAGAGCCACACCAGTATCTCTTTACCGTTATCTCAGTTTGCTTAAATTGAATTGTTTGTCAGAAGGATGGGCTGGTCAAGAAAACAGATGCAACAATTCTCAGCACCAAGCAAGGATGAAACTGGTGGGATCCTTTAGTCTTGGTTTTGCTGGCTGACCACCATCAGATTACAGATATGAGCTTGGCTGCATGATGAATAATTAAATATTTTAAAATCTTGACCATGAACTCATGGAAATGTGGATACAGAGCCAAAACAAGAGTACAGAAAGTTCTGCATCCAAAAGCTTCTGTTGGGTACATGCAAAAAACAATAATTTTTAAAATTTGCAGGTTTTGTGGGGCTTCTAAAGACTGCTGTGCTGTTTTCAGAATGACTCAAATTGTGAATTGTGAACATTTTGTGTAAATCTAGAAGTCTTTATAAAGAGCAGCAAGTACTTACTGAGTAGGCATTTGAACATAGGGGGCTTGAGGGAAAAGGGGAATGGAGGTTTCTTGATTCTGTAGAACTGAACTTGCCATTTGATATCTACCTTTTACTTATTCTGAACTTTCAGAAACTTTTCAAAACTGTCTTTTTTTTTTTTATTATTTGGCTTTTTAAAAATAACATATCAGATTATAAACAACACAATAAGTTTGTACTGTGTTTGCATTATTAATAAAAGAAGCATCACCTCAGTGGCTGTTTGTCTAATCAAAACACATGTACTATAAATAATGGAAAGAAGGACATCTCCTGGCCTGAAACAAATAAAGCTTACTTTCTAACTGATACAGTCTACTGAAAGACAGAAAGATGCATGCAGAGTTTACTCTGAAGAGTTTATTGTGGGCAATTAATCAATACTAGGGAAAGGGGCAAATCTGAGAGGAGTTTCTTGTGTCATAGAAATCCATCACATCTTCCTTTCCTGGAAGGCATAAAAAGATGATGAAACGGTAGAGTAGGGAGCCAGACCTGCTGCTGGAAAGACAGTTCAGAGCAGATAGCAGTTCACAAATCTGTAAAAGTCACAGAAAATAAACCTGAGAGAAGATGACTAGGACCAGCTTCACACATACAGTTTACCTATACGCTTGAAGGAAGTCTAACACAGGATGTATCAGACAACATTGAGCAACTACCCCAAGAATATTCCAAATACACCCACACACAAAGACTGCTCTATAAACTATTCAATTAGATTGTTCAATCAGATCTAACTTGTGTGATCTAGGCAAAGACAGTAGGTAGTTTTCTGTACTTCCCACTACCTGATCTGAACGCAAGCAGAGTGAAAGATCACCATCCAAGGCAGTAGGCAGAAGATAACCACTGAAAGACAGTGACAGTAGTTCTGCCAACCCTAGTAGAGTTGACAGACCTGAATTCCAACCTGGATATTTTTAGTTATTAATGGAGTTATTTCGCTACATGTTACTGAAACCAGAAAGAAGACAGCATGACTATGCTTAATCCTGCAAGGTGCTGAGCAACTTGGTCTTAAATCTGATTTTACTTTCTCTTTTGAGTGGCCTAGGAACAGGAGCTTCTTTGTCTAAACACTGTATTTGAGCCTGATCCAAAAAAAAAGGCAAATTTTGTCAACAAAACTTCCTTAACTAAAGAAGAGTATATTATCAAATAAAGCCAGATTTTAATTGTAACATCACAAATATCTACTCATATAAAAAGAAGATTGCATAGCAAAATAACAGTGTTGCCAGGATGCTATTAATATTTTTTTGTTTATTTTTTGTTTTTGTTTTTTTTTTTGAGAGAGAGAGAAGCATTCGGTGTCAGATTAGTTACCTTAGTATCACAGTGCTGATAACCCATTCAAGTCATGCTCTTATTTTCATGGTTATGGAATAACATCCGCTTTGTTAGAAAAGTGAAACATTAAATTTTCTCAGTACTTTCTTTTTCTTTTTAAGCATACAATGGACTAAATTGTGCACTTGGTTACACCCATATAACTTCAGAATTGTATGAATGAAACTAACTGCGAAATAGGACTTACTTTGTGAGCCTATTTCAGCATGTGTTTAATTGAGCTAACCAAGCAAGACAACGTTTTGTGTACAAAGAATTTTTTTAATTGTAAAAACACATTTTTTCCAATCTCTGCCTCGGCCCTTTAAAAAAAAAAAAAAAGATGAAGAAAGCAGGAACAATGCTAATTACATTTTATAAGCAGTTTAACGATGGGCAGGAGGATGGGGAGGCATGGAAAACAGACCCCTGCAGAAAATGTGTGAGGGTGAAAACAAAGTTCTCCTGAGACGGATAGAACTTTCTGTTTCACAGGCTTCCAAATGAATGGTTCAGATGTTGTGAACACAATGGATAGTAATGATGATTACTTTTGCCAATGCCTATGGTGATGTTATAAGCTAATTATATTAGTCATTTACGCAAAGGCAAGATGCCTTTGATAGCTACTATTTGAAGCAACAATTCAGCATGTTGAGTCACTGTTAAGTCACTCTTAGAGACAGACTCTGATTCCACTTACATCCAAATGAATCTTCAGCAACTTCACTGAACATGGCAGCTTCAATCTGTATTTAAATCTCTATCCAAAATTCTAGTTCTAGTTATTTTCTTTTTCTATATACATTTCTTGTTATTTTTCACAGATCAATTTGAGCTAAATCACCTAACCCACACTTGATGAGGTTACAATAATCCATAGTCTGCATCTTAAGATACCTGATGTCCCTAAAAGTTATTGATCACTTTTCAACTTTATCTGTTTTGGCACTTTTACTACTCTGACACATTGGAGCCATTAATTTCTCAATAAATGATAGGAAATCCAGACACACTACTCAGTGAGGCACATAGGCACCAAAATGCCATTTACATCATTGAAAAAATTATTTTAAACCCTTCTTGAGATGTATTGCTAATCATAAGGTTTTTGTGAAAACCTAACAAGACTCTTTTTATTAACAGACTGGCTCTGTAGATGTTCCTGTAAAGGACATCAAGTCTATAATTAGGGGAAGACAGATCTGGCAACCAACAACTTATTTTAATATTCTAAGTTACATTCTATTCTGCAGCTCCAGGTCTGCCTTTTATGAGTAAGACTGTAAGAACACACTAGCCTCGTGTCTTTGGATCCACCTACCCCACGTCAGGCAAGATGGAGAGCAGCCAACCAGCTGTTTTTATTTGGCTCCTTGCACAGATGCTTACCACAGGCTCTGCCAGCAGAGCAGATATACAGCAGAACTCTAATCTGACGTAGCATCCCAGAAATCGCGTGTTCCACCATCCTAACACAGTACAATCCTTCTGTAGGGAAGTGGAGGGTAGTCAGTGCAGGAGATAACTGTTATTTCTACATTAGCAGGTAACTTCCCATTGGAAAGGTCAGTTCTTGTTATGTTTGGGCACAAAAGAGATCTTACTTAAAGTGGGATACTTTTTCTTCTAGGTCCACAAGTTCACAAGTCCAAAGGTGTCATAAACATCTTCTAAATACAGCATAAATAATGGCTGCAACACTAGTAGAGTGAGATTTCTGAAACCTGTCAAGTTACTGTATCTCATAAGTCCATAACTTAAATTGTAATTTTTATGCCTTATTTTTGAAGAGCCACACAGAAAACATGTTGCTTGGATTTTTTAATTGCCCTTCTTCCTCAGGTTCAATGACCAGCACTGAGCTCAGGATTATCATCTTCAGCATCTTAACAGCCTTGATGTAAAGCCTAATTTCTGTCCTTCAGGTCTTTGAATACTTACAAATTTGATTTCTACAAGTTTTCAGTTGCAAAGAAAATTAAATTGCACCCATAATGACTTTTCTTTGTTTTCAGACTTTATCACAACTCCTTTGCCATCCTTATTCATCCTGACCCAAAACTTTCAAAGCCTGCATGTATGACAATTTCAGTGACTAGCACCTTATCAATTTCTTATTAACAGTTACCAAACATTTAAGTATAGTACTGTAGGGAAGATGAGAGCTGTCATCATTGTTAACTAAAACCAGAAAGCCTGTGAGATTTTCAGAGAATTGTGTCAGGACTTCACCAGACTCACGTTGCTTGAGTCTTTTATTGTCGTGCATCAGAAAGGTCTCTGTAAGAAGAAATAGTAATTCACATTGCAAAGATGCAAGAAATAAAAATCAGAAATCATCCTTGCTGTGTGTTCTCTTCTGAGAGACAATAATTTTTACAAGTTATCTTTATTGTATATTTCAAGCACAAAATTGGAGGGCAGCATGTTATGGATGAAATTTCTACTAATTCCTGTACCACTTAACTCCTAGAAATCTGCAAGACAAATCAGCAAGAGAATGCTTAACATTTATATATATAATACACACTCTATTCGATTTCTATAATACGATTTATTTCCAATATTAAAATTGACAGGATCACTGACCTGTTTGCCTCATATACCACTGCCCATTTTCCAGCACTCAGACTGGTCTTGGTACTGCTGTTACTTCTTTTTCCTCAAGGGGTCAGTTCATTGTTTGATTCCTTTGAACTTCAGCTGATTCCAGGTGTTTAGAGGGGGATGAATAGTGTCAGTGGTATAACACACATATTGTGAAGAAATGACTTCTTAAAGGTCAGTTCCAGGAGCCCAAATTTGAAATGTTGAGTGAATAAGAATTATAGGAGAGGACTTGATTCTTGACCTATGGGCTTTCTGTGCTTGCTAATTTTGAAAGACACTTTAAAGTCTCTCCTGAAGTATCTTTCTTATTTGTAGTATCTTTTATCTAAAAAAAAGCATTTGATGTCACTTTTCCTTCAGAGAAATCATTTTTGGGGTTTGAAAGTGACAATAATATTCTTCTGTTGGATTTCTTTGTCACTAAATCTTTGTGAGTTCCTTATCCTTCAAGCACCAACCGCTAATATTTATAAATCTTGTCTCCTAGACAAGAGTGATAGGTGTTTCTTGGGTAGCTATTATGATGTGAAATCCTACCTGACACTTGCCCAGATAACACAAGTGCCCAGCTGTGTAGCTGCAGTTTGAAATCCATCAACATTCAAAATTCAAAACATCAATAAAATGACATGCAGAGAAGTTCTCTCTGCTAGCAAATAATACTACAAGGATTGCACTAGAACAGGCACTTTTCTCTTCTAGCTATATAAATAATCAAGCACTGGATCAATCTTTTCAAAGTTTGTTGAGACTTTGGTCAGTTGCAAAATCTTTCCTTCACTAGAACTATATAGCTAGTGAAAAATATCTCACAATATTTTGTCATTTCTGCTGTTTGTCAGTTTGTTTTGTTTTGTTTTGTTTTTGTCAAGACTGTAATGTAAAAATGGAAGAGTGAAAGTAAAATGCAGAACAAGACATAAAACCATACAAAATATTCCATTTTCATCCTCTCAGTTTGACAGTAGCCAAAGTATCATGCTAATTGACATAATGAGATATCACTAGAATAGTCTGTATGAACCACCTCCTAATACAAATTAGTTTATTATCTTACTGAGGCTTTCTATTCTTAAGATAAATTATTCTGAAAGTAAAGTGGAGAACAACTCATGAGGAATGCATGTTGATTTGGGATCTGATGGAGAGCTGCAAGGTAATATTTCGTCTCTTTTCAAGCAGAGTTCAGGATTAAATTATTTTTCCTTCCCTCCTCCCAGATAATTTGTGAACACATAGCCCTATTTCACCTAACCTCTAATGCTGAAAACAGATATGCTCCTCTGTAACTAATGAGACTTAAAAGTGAAAAGAGTACAGAAACAAGGTTACTGTCTCAACTAACAGAAAGTGCAATGCAGCTTACTTCTCCTCTTAGCTGGCCAGGTAGCATGCACCTTGCCCTGGGCTCTCCTGCACCTAAGGGATGATGTCACATGGGAAAGGAGAAAGATTAATTCAGTTCAGGGATTAAGAAACAAAAGCATTAGATCTCATTAGCTCTGCTGCTCTTGGAACAACAACCCCTCCTCCCTTCTGCCACCACTACCCCAGTCTGGTGGGTTTTTTTCAGTATATAATGGTATTAATTCTTTATAGTTCTCAGTGCTCTCTGACAAGTCCTAAATTCTCTAACACTGAGGACCAGTTTGTGATTTTTTTTCACTCTTGCTCTGATAAAGGGTTGCTCACTTAAGTATTCCCATTAACCCCACTATTTGTGTTAGCCACCTGCTGTTTGCTTGAGCAAAGAATACATGAAAGTGAGCAAAAGCTTTGGGAAAAGTAAGATTTCTTCTTACACAGTTCAACACGCCCAGTGCTTCATATATTGTTAACAATAGAACCACAAACACCTCCCGTAAAAGAACATCTGGGACCAGATCTGTAGCTTTTTTAACTCAATATTAGTCTGATTTCAACAGAATTTTGGATCAGGGCCATAAAAAGCAAACTCCTTACAGAATCCAGCCTTTTACAGTACGAACAATTACTGGTAGGTGTATCACCAACCTTCAGTATTTTAACACCACACCCTGACATAAGTGATTATTCATTATTCTGTGGGAAAAAGACCTTTATATGTAAATCCTGGGAATACAGAAGATTAAAATCAGGTAGTGTACTTAAACACATTTGTAATAATTAATAAAAAATTACAAACAGGTGAGAGAGGATAACTGCTTCTGAAACATTTATTCTACTAGTAATTTTATTACCATTGAATTCTTGCCAGCCAGGAAACACCTAGAGGCTCATGTTTCACACCCAGTATTGCAGAGGTGAAAAGGTAGAACAATCTGCCTTAACAAGTATGCAAAGAGCAACTTCAAGCGGAAACAAGTTTAGCACCCATCTCGTACTGGCTCAATCACGGAGAAACCCTCCATAATAACTTGCAGCTTCTACAAGGTTCTGCCTTGGGTCTTGGCTGCAGGAAGACATGCGCGTGCGCACACACACGTATGGACACATGCGAGTGCACACCCTAAATCCACTTGTCACATGAAGGATTTCACTAGCTCATTAGATTTTCTGTTTTACTATACACTTGAAAAGACAGAAAACAGGAAAAGAAAGAAAAAATAAATAAAAGTTTATATAGGAAATCAGCTAGCTAAAGTGGCACATTACAGTCTTGTAGGGCACAAACTACATCTTCACTAAAACAGCAACAAAATGCTATATTGGAAGTGGAATAATTATTCCTCTTTTAAGGAATAAATCCTTCTGTTATAATGTAATATACAACCCAGAGGCATAGCGATCTCTCCAGATGACAGTAATTCTCACTATCCTTATCAAAAATGACAGTTGTTCCTTTGAAGCAGATTGCCATGGTAAGGCACCAGCTGAAATGCCAGTTTTATTCTGTCACGATAGGAACCTATCCCAACTCAGCATGCACTTAACATCTTCCTTCTGTGAAAGCAAATAGAAGTTGCTTTCTTTCCTTTTCTCCTTCAAACTTGTACTTTACCTTGTGTGTGTAGTTGCCTAGAAAAGCAAGATACACAGAATAGAGAGGACAAGGTTGATTTAAACAAAAGCAGAACTGAAATATTCCCTCGCCTTCAGCCAGATTCCTTGTTACCCAAAATTACAGGATCTTACACGTGCCTTTATTTATTACGCAGGGTCTAGAATTCCCAAATACATATATTAGGTATTTGTTCATTAATGTATGTATTCAGTATGTGTTTTACAGTGGTGACAGAACAAAAAAATGTACTAATAAACTCATTAAAAGGGGCTCAAATTATTTCTAGAGTTTCTGATGTCATCTCTGCCATGAGGAAGATTTGGGTTTTGGTTTTTGCTTCATAAACACAAGGCCAAAGTGTTGGCATTATTGCAGATAAAAATATTGGCACCAGTATTGACATTACTGCATCTAGTACCCTATAATCCTCCTGCCCAGTACTGGCACAGATGCAAGCAGATACACCTTGAAAGGAGCTGCTTACAGACTGAAGTCTAGCTGATTTGGACCAGGAAGAACAATGTTTAAAATAAGCACAAAATGGCATTTTTAATGCCATTCTGCATCATGTAGCTGCACAAACTACCCTTGTTTACATTCCCTGGGCAAAGAGAAGAAGTGGAAAATAAACACAATTTTTGAGTATGATATATTCTCGTAATGATCACAGTCAATCTATAGAAACTTGACACAGTTATCAGAAAGAAGATTCTTCTATTAAACCTATGGTGGTATGGAAATGAAAAGCTGTTTTGTTTGTACAAACCCCTTTTAATACAGAAATAGAAGTTTTAAGTTTTATGTTACACTTGCCCAATTGTTCATGTTAAAAATAGAACCAAACCCACTTCTCTGCAGTAGCTGAGAACGCCTAACAGTAATCCAAAGGCATATAATCATTCTTCAGAAAGGTTTAATGAATCATACACAATTGTTAATTAAAATTAATTAATTAATTAATCTATTCACAGATAATTTGTAGAATAAGGGAAAGACCAACTAATAATAGGAATCCATAAGCAATACATGGTGGGTGGGTGAGAAAGATTTCCTCTAGCTGCATGCATATATTCACTTTGTCACTCAGTCCTAATTTGTACCTGGAAGAAAGGAGAAGTCATATCCCTTATCATATTGCACATGATAAAATCATTTTCATCCATGCAAAGTGACCACAGGATTCTCCACCAGAACTCTGCTTTCCAATTTAAGCATTTTACATCTACCACACACTGGTCTAACTGTCCAGATATATTATCACCCCAGGCATATTATCAGCCTGCATATGGAGCTAGCCATGATTAGCTAAAAGATATAGTTGAAATTATTTTTATAAGTAGGAAATAAATAGCAGAGGGGTAGGGGTAGAATAGTGACTTATGATAATAAAGATGGTTTAGTATTATATATATATAGGGAGAGTTCATACTTTGTTATAATTTGTTAGCACTCTGGACACATCATTTTTCATCATGTACTTTGAATGAGAGAAAGATACACTTTATAAGAATCCTCCATGCTTATATTATAGCATCATTCTCTCTTAATAGCCTTCTGGCTATCCACATGCTTCATAGTAGAAATTATCTGCCAAAATCACTTAATGTTGAAGATATCATGGGACTGCAGGAAAAAGTCCACATTATAGTTTGTCTTCATTTCTTCTTCAATTTCTTTATTTTTCCATCAATCACCATAGTTGATTCTTTAATAGTGCCCTTGAGAATCCCTACCAAGAAGGCAGAAAGTCCACAGGCTCTCTCTCAGTCAGATGTTTCAAGCATACTCTGAGGATCTTGTAAAGCCTCTTTAATACAGGACGGATCATTGAGGTCTCAAAATGTTTAATATAATCTCTCCTCCAGTCAGCCTAAGGGACCACAATCCTCAGGGCTGTAGCCCTTCCCCTAATTTTCTGAGGTTTTGAAAATGTCAAGGCTAATCTTAGAGTCACATAGGGTGTTTTTAAATAAGTTGCTTGACCTTTGTGTTTCACAGATGTTCTGCCTGATGCAAACCAATTATATGGAAAGTGTGACACCAATTTTTTCTTGGTATATTCATGGTCTTTCCTGCTACTGTCATACAGAAGCAGCTTTTAAGACTCGTGAAAATCTATAGCTATTGCTGATCCAACCTTAGACTGTTCTGCAGCTACAGATTATTGATTTTCATGGAGTTATGCAAAGGTGAGGAAATGTTACTGCCATTTTTAATGGGAAACCTCAAACACTGGACAATGCTGCACATTCAAAGTCATCCAGCAGATGAAAGTCAGAGCTGGAAACAGACTTGGTTTTCTGAGGCCACACTCAGGATACTAACCATATGAACATGAGTCAGTGTTGTTCAGTAGATTAACTAATTAATCAACTACTTTTTCAATTTTCCATTTTAATACTGCCTGACACAAAGTCCAATAAGCTTGGCTAAACCACTGAGAGAGGACTCACTCTGGAAAAACTGAGATCAAATTTCTTATTCTATATCAGCCCAAAAGCCCAAACTGGTCTTCTATACATCTTCTGGCTGAACAGATCATTCATGGCTATAAAGTGAACAAAGAATTTTTTCAAACATTTCACAATATTAAGGTTTGAGCAGAATCTTTCAGCAGTCTGCAATGTCACTTCAATATTCTTCTGTGACACCAACAGTATCTGCTGCATTCTGGAAGCAGATACTTGTGCACACAGAGCATGTGCAACTCAACAAAGCATTTCTCTAGATTTCAGTGCAATCAGCCTTTGTTGTAGATGGAGCCTTTATTATGCATACTGCCATTTTACTGATTTGAAGGAAGAAAGTCTACAACAAATTATAAATTCCAGGAAGGATCACAATCATAACTTCTTCCTTTTCTCATGATGCATCACAATGGGCAGAAGGCAGAGCTATAAGACAATCTATCATTTTGCCCGGCATTCATTCTAGAAATACTATTTAAATGTGGTGGAATACTCTAAAGAATCCAAAGAATAGCTTTCTTACTCTAAGATATAAGAACTCTGTTAATCTTTACTGAAACTCTGCTAGCATTTACTGAAATGTGCATCAACTTTTCTCATAATTACCCATATTCTACTGTCATTATTAATCTTGATAACTATGAGTATCTTTCTGTCAACAGCATTTCTAGTGTGGCCATTAATGGTAGTAGTATTTCTAGATATTAGATAAGGTTTAAATTTTTCCTTATACATCTTGGTTAGAAATGATGGAACTGATTGACTGTTGAAAGTCTTGCAGCTATTTTGCCTTACTGAACATACTTTTGAGCACATTATTTTCAATGAGTATATTGATTTTCTATACTTAACATTCTCAGTGGAGTTATTTGAGAAGTGGCAAGTAGACCCTCCAAGTCTCAAATTTAGTTTGTCCCTTGTATAAGAAAGGTTTCAAATTCAAATACAGTAATGAACACCTATGTGCAAAGCACAGATTGTGAAGAGGAAAATATCTTCAGCAGGAGTAGATTTTGCAGGTGTTACTCATCCTATTGTGTTACAGCCAAAGTTACGAAGCCAACACTCAGCAAAGGTGCAACACATAGTGTGAATGTCATGGAGAGCTGTGAAGTTTCCTCATATGATATGGCACCATTACAGAAACACCTGTGTTAAAAATAACTTCAAGCTTGTTCACTCTGAGGTATTCCTTAACCTTTAAAATGTTTCCTCTCTTGCCTTGATGCTTTAATACTTGCTTTATGTTTCAGACTATGACTGTGACAGTAAAAGCATAATATTTTTCTCTTCTTCTGATAAAGAATAAAATGTCTATATAGAGTGAAACAGTTAGGGGACCTTCTAATAAATGAGAAGGGAGAACAGATATGGAGAAGACTAAGGTACTCAACAAGATCTTTGCATCAGTTTCTCACACCACTTGTGTCCCTGTAAGGAGGGAACTTGGGGAAGGGAAATCTCTCCCACAGTAAGAGCAGAGGAAGCCTGGGACAACTTCATGAGGCTGAATGTGTTCAAGTTTATGGGGCAAAAACATGCATCCTAGGGTTCTGAATGAACTGCCTGATGTGGTTTCCAAGCTGTTCTCCATCATATTTGTAAAACCACAGCTGTCAGGAAAAGTCCCTGATGACTGGAAAAAGGGAAACATCGCTTCCATTTTTAAGAAAACAAGAAAGGAAGACCTGAGGAACTACAGGCTGGTGAGCTTCACATCTGTTCCTGGAAAGACCATGGAGCAAATCCTCCTGGAAGCTGTGTTAAGGCACATGCAAGACAAGGAGGTGATCTAAGACAGCCAGTACAGCTCCACCAGGTCAGATTATGCTTGATAAATCTGGTGGCCTTCTGTGATGGAGTGACAGAATCAGTGGGCCAAGAGCAAATAGTATCATCTAGCTGGATTTGTTCAAGGCCTTTGACATGGTCCCACACCACATACTTATCTCTAAACTGGAGAAATACAGATTTGACCTCTGGACTATTAAGTGGATAGACAGTTGGTTGGATGGTTGCAGGCAGAGCTTTTTGGTCAATGGCTCTAAATCCAAATGGAGGCTGGTCACAAGTGGTCTCCCAAGAGTTTGTCCTAGGACCAGTGTTCTTCAACATCTATATCAATGACATAGTTTGATGAAGTATACTTTCAGCAAATTTGCAGGTCACAACAAGGTGAGTGGTGCAGCTAACACAATAGAAGGAAAGGATTTCATCCAGAGGGACTTGAAAAAGTTTGAAAAGTGGGTTCCCTACTAAAGAGTAGTTCAACAAGGTCAATTGCAAGGAGTTGCACTTAGGTTGGGGCAATCCCAGGTATGTGTACAGCCTAGTTGTGAGCAGCCCTGCAAAGAAGGATAGGTGGATGAAAAGTTGGAGATGAGACAACAGTGTGTTCTTGCAGCCTGGAAGGCAGCCTGTATTCTTGACTGGATCAAAAGAGAGGTGGTCAGCAGGGAGAGAGAGGGGATTTTCCCTACCCTGCCCTTGTAAGTATTCATTGGAAGTACTGTATCCAGGTCTGGGCTCCACAGCTCAAGAAAGATGTAGACTTGTTGGAGAGCATCCAGAGGGCCACGAAGATGAACATAGGGCTGGAGCACCTTTCCTATGAAGTTAGGCTGAGGGAATTAGGTTTGTTTAGCTTGGAGAAAAGGAGGCTCTAGGGAGACCTTATTCCAGTTTTCAAGTACCCGAAGAGAGTTTATATCTAGGAAGAGGACTGACTTTTTACAAAGTTTGATAGTGATAGGACAAGGAGTAATGGCTTTGAACCAAAAGAAATTTAGGTTATGTGTCAGGAGGTTGTTCTTTATCCAAAGAGTGGTGAGGTACTGGAACAATTTGCAAGGAGAAGTTGTGGATGTCTCACACTGGAGGGAATCAAGGCAGGTTGGATGGGGCTCTGAGCAGCCTGACATGGTGGGTAGCAACCCTGTCTGCAGCAGGAGGGTTGGAGCTTGATTATCTTTAAGGTCCCTTTCATCCTAAGCCATCCTATGATTCAATGATTCCTTGTTGGTGGTATGGCAGTAGAAGTTGAATCTTCCTGCTAACATTCCATTCCATTTTGTTGCTGTGTGACAGCACGGTACTCAAACAAACCATCAACTCTGACCACTACATCATGATTTGAACTAAGCTGAAAGCTCAAACTGTCAGAGTCAAAGGATAAGACAACTTTTCTCTTGCAACATCCTAACACCAAACCCCATACAGCTTTAAAGACCATGAAGCACATTGCCAGTCTTGGCTGGACTGTCCTATCATTCTCACCACATAATCTGGATTTAGTGTATTCTGACTTCCATCTGTTTGAGCTGATGAGAGATGGACTGTGCAGCACCCACTTCTACCCCAATATCCTACAGCAATGCTGAGGTGATAATTTAAATCCCAGCATGTACATGAATGACTTCAAAAGAGGGAAGAGTTTTTGAGTAGGAGTGGGGAACAGTATAACAGAATTGAGCTAAATAAATTTAGAGATATCTGACCATCAAAAGGTCCTTGGAGACCAGGACAAACTCGGTCTGTCTGCTAAAGCTCATGCAAGTGCACAAAAGAACAAGATTGTCCTTACACTACTGTTCATGATAGCTTCCTCTCTTGGAAGGGAGTTGTCAAGCAGCAAAATTCATGTATCTGGCTTTCACATAGCCTTCTTTGCCCATTTCTGTATGACAGACAATGGAGAGGGAAGAAACAACTAGAATGAGCTGAACAAGTGTGGAGTCCTTTCACCTATCCACAGCTAAAAAAATTCAATCACTTAGAGGCAAGTAGGGTATCAGACTGGGGAAGACTGAGAAACACTAAGATTTTTATTTTTCATCCTCATCCTGGTTGGTTATTAGCAGAGTAGAGCCTATTCTACAAAAGGTTTTCTCTATCCATATTTTTTATTTAAAGAAACAGTAACATCTCAGACTAAACAGAAATCAACAACAGTCTCCTTCCTTGGAAAAGCACATTCTTGATTCTCTTTCTGTACTTTATCCACCAGCTGTTTTAACTGATTAGTCAAAGGCACATTCCTTGTTGACATCAAGGAGTGTGGTAAAAATCAGTGTATAAATGAATAATTATTTCCAATGCTTGCAATAAGATTAAGCACTTATTGGATTAGGAAAATAACAGGATTTAATAGAGTCATTTATGTTGCTACTCCAGTATAAAAACGTACAGTGTATGTATACGTATCAGATTACTATCTCTTATCTGTCTATAAGCATTAGATTTTTTATCCATCCAGCAATAATACATTTCTGGAATCTTCTCTTTTAATATACTAGAGGTGTCTTTGTGCATAATGAACACAATACAATCGTTACTGTCATTAGTGAACAAGCAGTTTTCAATATAAGCTGATTTGGGCATCTTATAATTTTCTTAGACCTGGAGAGATGCCTTTTAAGTTTCATCCTCATAGGATGAATGTCTCTCTCCCTGATTCTCTCTATATATATGTTGCTGAAGTCATCACAAGCTCTGCCAGTCTTCATTTCAGAGGCCTGACAGTTTGGAATAAACAAAGGAACAGGAAGGGGTGATTTGGAGAATTTGGGTGTATTTGACAAGGTTTTGGTAGCAGGACAGAGGTCCAGGGCACTGTAGGAAGAGTCCATGGATTACCCTGTGCTGAAAACATTTTTTGTTCCAGGAAGAGATTTACATTAAAGAGTCAGTGACTAAAACTGAGTGAATGCTAATGCTTCCAGTCACAGGATATTCTGACAAAATGAAAAAATTTCATCCAAATAGACGTATTTCAACACTTGAAATGTACAAAATATTTAATGTAACCTGAAACATAAATTTCAGTATGATTTTAAGTGTCTTTACTTTTAAAAAAATATATATATTTCAAGAGAAATGGAACACGCAGTATTTTAAAAGCAGAAAATAATACAATTTCTTGTAGAGCATTGCAATGAAGAAATAAAAGTGTTCCCCAATTTATTTTCAGGAATTTAAGGAAAGTTATTTTTTGTTTGGATCATTTAGGCAAAGAAAGTGATAAAATTAAATCTGATTCTCAGAGTTCTTTGGTATTTATGAACCTGCCTTTTCATGATTATGAAAGATATGCTCTGATGAAAAATATTGACAGACTCTACCTGGAGCCAGATCCACTCCACCTCGAGTATTAAAGTTCTGGAGCTGCCACAAGGAAGAAGTCCAGAAAGGGCTGAGGAATGGATCGTTGCTTCTTATTGATCCAGTAAAGGTCTCTAAACATCTGACAAACCTGTAAATAATATATAGCAGAAATTAGATAAATAAGAAAACAAATACAGTGTTAGATTTTTCTTTTTATTTTTTATTTAGGCAAAGCTTTCAACGGAGTCAGAAAGACTGAATCTTATCAACTTGGAAAGAAAATGTATAACAATTAATATTTCTTTTTTAAGCTTTTCAGCAAAACAAAATACTGGCCAAAAGAGGCAGTTAGCACAATATGACATAAAATTAACTACTCCAATCTGGATTCAACAGATAGAATTCACATTAGAGACTAACCATATTTTCACCAAAATCATCTTCTCCTACAGTGTTACAAATGGTACTCACTTTTAAACTGTCACATGACCTGAGACTGTATGAAGGCAACCCGTAAAGACTGGACCCTGCTCAGAAGCATCTACTTAGCTTGAAGAAAACAGATGATCTTGCAAAATCCAGGAAAACGATCTCATTCTGCCAGTTAAATACATACCTAAATACCTCACCGTGAGTTCTGAAGAAATAGACCTCTCATGCATATAATAAGTCTCAAGTGCATGTGTCTAGACCAGGCTGACCCAAGAGATGGCCTACAAGAGGGTGTCCAATTCTCATTCAGCATTCTGACTTTTCTACAGAGAGAAAGGGAGCAGACTTTGGGGTAGACATACATGATTGACTCAGATCCCAGATGGCTGTACTGTCGTATAGAAATGGGCATGAAGGGAAAGGAAAAGATGGTGTACAATCCTTGCCCACATAAAAACCCCTAAGAATGAGTGTCATATTTGAGGAAAGGAATAATATAGGCTGCAATGCCTTTGACAGCTCATAGACAGAATGAGTGGAAGAGGAATAAGGTGGCAGAGATGGAACTGCTTCCATGTTTTAGTAAAAAAGAGAGAATAACTTGGCTACAATTTGCTGTAATATGGGATGGGCAGGAATGAATCTGGAAAGCAGGACAGAGTCATCTGTTCAAAATCCAGAAATCCAGAAGAGATCCTGACCTTCAGAGAGGTCTTAATGTGAGATTTTGTCCCTGAACCTGCCAAGGCTGGACCATGCTGAACTACTTCGTGGTCGGTCTGTAAGACTCCTTCTCATCCTGGGAGGGTGAGAATCACATGGTCCTACCTCTACATCTCACATGTGCCTGCACAGTAACAGTGTTTGAATCAAGCCAACTACTTCTGAAAGTTTTCTATCTTTCCTCACCCTAATACATAAAGCTTCACTTTATGGGCAGAACCAGGGTGAGCCAATATGGTGTGAAGGTCATGAGGCAGTGCAGAACAGTGTGAAACTTGTACCTGCCACTACCAGACTTTTCTTACTGATAAACTGCCACCTCACACTTGTGGACAAGTGAGTTTTTCCAAGCGCAGATTCCATTGCTTTTAGATTTTCTTTTTTACTATAGAGAAACAACTTGGATACTTTTAATTTGCTAAGGTACTCCGTATATGAAGCAAATATGTGTGTCTGTTTACTATGTTCATCCTCAAAAATCACCCAAATCTACTTAGTCACTGTAAATTCTACCAAATTTCTCAAACTTCAGATTATGTTGGAAAGGGAACAGTTCGTCTGACACTTTACTCTATATCATGATACTGGACCATACTGATGTCTCATTCCGACCATTTAAATGTGGAAATCTAAAGGGAGGAAATGCTGCTCTCAGTAGTAGTTTGCATACTTTAGGGATATGGTTAAATCCAATTACATTCTTTAGACTACGTTTTTCCTTTTTTTTTGTTTTTTAAATCAAAATTAAATATAAAATATTTTGATAGTGTGCAGTATTTTAACCAAGAAATTAATCTCACACACAGAATTTGGGAAAGCCATAGTTGTGGTTCCTTGCAACCACAGGTCATTCAAGACTTTAGCCTATATTTTCAAGTCCATAAATATGTATCAAATCTGATACATATATGACTAGTCTGATTTATGTTTGAATTGTTTCATCCTCTGCGATCACCACACTTTGTATCAGTTACTCTCCAGATGTGAAAAAAGTGTCTCTCTCAGTGCAGAAACTTGTTAGAGCAGGAGACAGAACTTGGCTGGCAGACGGTCCACATAGCTGGAAAGGAATTCATATCCGGTATGCACAGGAGGACCACAGACTCATCACCTCCAGCACAACACATATCCCACCGCATACATCTCACCACACATCTCTACAGCAGCGCTTCATAAGAAAGCAATGTGAAACCAAAGCCAGCCAGAAAATGGATGGACAAGTAGAAGTCTGAACATCTTCACAAGTATAAATGGCAGACTAAAAACATAAGTTGCTTTATTCACAAAGAATAATGCTTTAACAAACATGCCCCAAACATTTTGCTATGTTTCTTAAACCATTGGTTTAAAATGTTTTTCATGCATGTATATACTTTGTCATTCAGGCTGTACTCAACGCTGCCCACACATGGGAAAATAATAGGCAAATCAGAGGTGAATCACTGTCACATTGAAGGTGTCCCCATCCCCTCGTGCTCATTGATAGTGCCTATTTAGGTACTGATTACTTCTGTCACTGAAAGTGGTGGGATCTGGACCTAGATTTGCACAGTTAGTTTCCTATTTCTCTTACACAGGTTTTAACTTGTGTCCTAATTCCTGGTTTCATGTTCTTTTTTTCACTAGCTTGAACATAACAGGAAAAAAAATGAGTCAGTCAGTAAGAGTTTGTTCCTTTGTAACTAGGAGCTCAGATTTCAGACGCAGGACCTGCTTTGGCTTTGGTTTAGCTTGAACCACATTAATGAATTCACATTAACTCACAAATGATGTCATACAGCTGAAGGACATAAATGCCAATATGTGATGTTTGGTTGGATATAGTCACAGATCCAAAAAAAAGCACTTCAGGAAAAAATGAGTGATTATTTCTTCAACACCCCTTTATTGAGGCACTTCAGCCCCCTTTATTCTCAGCAGGAACTGCGTGAGCGTACACTTTTCAGAATCAAACCCCTATCATCCTGTTGCTTTGAGGCCATAAACAACCTGAGAAGTTTCCTTCTTTGGATATTGATGGATTTACTGAATATATTTGTGAACAAAACACCCAACATGTTTTCTGCCTTCAAGAAATGAATAAAGCAGTCTGCAAGAATGTATAAATGACTTGCCTCTCATCACCTGTGGGACTCTGAGGCCTTCATCCTTCATGAATTCAGATATTGGAAGCTATTGCTGATTAAGTTCACCACAGTCAAGCACGCATGGAGTCAGAGCTGGGGGTTCAAAAATCATCAGCAAGATGGCAGTTTACTGCTTACACTGGGCTGTGTCACCTTTGTAATATAATATCCTTCAGTGTGTGTAAGGTAAGGACTCTCAGTTCGTAATCACTTTTCCCACTCCAGCTCCCAGTCAGCCTCACAAAGGGAGATTTGTGAGGCCCAAAAGACAGGAAAACAGTGGGATGATCCATATTCCCTCTACCTATATCAGCTGAGGTGAATCTAAACAGAAAGCTTACCCTTGCTTTATTTAATGACCACATTTCATGGCTCCTACCCACACACTTCCAACTTCAGCCTTTCACAATTAAGGGTTGCCCAGGAGGTTACTGCCCTTTGAGATCATCTTGGTCAAAATGCAGTGACGTAAAACTGGTTTCTGCCGCAAACCTCATTGCAACTACTTACCCAAAAAACAATGATTTTGAAAAAAAAAATAAATAAAGGGCATACAGTACCTTTCTTAATATTTTTTCCAAACCAGTTATGGGTCACAGAGTAGATTTAGGTGGCCATTTTCTCACTTAAAGCAAAATTAGCCCTTTTAGTGCAACCAAAGTTGCAATGTGGCAATGGAAACTCTATACTTGTGCAGAAAAAGTAAAGACAAAAGCCAAAACAAATCCCCTAAAAACACTAGTATTCAAAATACTACGAGACCATAATAAAAAGAGCTATTTAAGGGAACAGGACATTAATGTGACTACGTGCAGAAAGAAAACTAACACATGCATATCAATACAATGTTTGACCGTTCAGAAATCAGTAAAATCAACAGAGCGTCTGAAACTATCAGCCTAACTAAAACTGTTGTCATTCCAAATGTGCAAAGAGGCAGACTTGTGATAAAGGAGTTGCTCCTCTGGCCCACAATTTCTTTCTGTACTCTATACATCAGGGTTGCTTTAGCAAAGTGAACTGATACAGTGGGAATAGGAATGCTTAATCTCAAAGGCAGCTGTATTTTTAAATATATTTTTTAGCACTTTGTGATGTATTTGCCCATGTCAGGAGACTTAAATATTTAAACAGGGTGACAAAGTTCATTTCAACCTCAATGACAGTCAAACCCCCTGACATCCCCTTTTTGTAATGTGAGCAGAATTTTCTTCATAGAAATAGCCTACCTCAGAGGAGCAAGGAAGGCAAAAAAAACTTCTGTTCCAACTTTTAGTGCCCAAGAAGTCTTTGCAATTTCAGTCTCACCCTTACCTACTTAGTCACCCCACCCCTTTCCTACATGCAACCATTTACATTTCTGACTAGGCTGTGAGTACATTCTCCATGGAAAATCAGCTGCCCAGCTCAGTGCCTGACATACAGGTGAGTGGAATCTGGCAGCATTTCATGTCCCCTCAGGGACCAGGTGCTTTCAGGCTGCTCTCTGGCCTCCATCTTCCTGGGGCAGCCAAGGCTGCCTTTCCCTTTCCCAAGTACATGGAGGGGCGTGCCTGTCCTCAGGCAGACCTGGGGATGAGCAAGTGCCTTTAAAATGTGACAGAACAAGAAATGTGGATTTGTTGGATTTGTTTTCTCACCTGGTGTGGCCTGTGGGGCTTGGCGGGTGCCGGGTCACCTGTGCTGTCTCATGGTCTGCAACTAGAACAGCAAGCAACAGGGCCATGCCATTGATACTCATGTCCGTACACTTCCCACGAACCCCCACCTTACACTTGCCATCTCCTCTTTCTCTCCTTCCCAAGGAGGCATGATAATCCAGCACAGTGCTGGCTTTTCTGCACCCACACAGATCCACACACCCATACATCCCCTAATTTAAACTTGTCTCAGGCATTCTCCAGCCAAGAGCACTGCTCTGAGAGAGTTATTAGCTATCACACTGTAAGGGGAAATAGCAGCTCAAGGAAGGCAAGGTTTAATCAAAAGGAGTTCGGTCTACTGGAAATGTTTGGCTTTTTTTTTTCCCCATCAGCAATTTAAGGGAATAAGACATTAATATGACCCAATTAGAGGGAGTGTGGAAGGGTTGAAAGGAGGAGAGGCACTGGGAGGAAGCTCCCTCTTTGCTGTACTCTCCTCTTCTGCAGTCAGGAAGGGAAACAGAAACCAAACTGTTCCCCACCCAAGTGCTCACAGAGAGATCCTTTGCATGGATAACCAAAAATCACAGAGAAATGGGGAAACCATTTTTTGATGCTCTGCCAAAATCCCTTATCCTTCTAGGCTAGCTTTTCCAGCTCTGGGATGAGAAAGACGGTTCCTTGAACACTGACACAGTAATCTCCCAGACCTCACTTCTTCAATCTTGAGAATGACTGAAGCAATTGATTGCTCACAGTTTTGACATCAGTGCCCACCTTCACCACTTCCTCTTCTTTCCTTCCCCCTTAGCACCTTCCTTCCACATTCAGCCAAATTGGACATGTTAATCCACACAGTGGACAAGATTTTAATTATGTCTTGTGGGAACAGAAACAGGCACTGCATCCCATCATACAGCCAGCCACATCACTGGACATGAGAACGAGCAGGGAGAAGCTGCGGATAGGAAGGGAAACCTTAAAGAAGCAAACTCTCTTCTTCTCCCTTCTCCTCCTGTTTGCTCTACATCAGTGTGGCTAAACTAGAACAAAAGGATCTTGTAATTTCAACATATTACCCTATAAACAAAGCAAATATGACATGTTCCACTTCTCCCATGTTGCACATTAGTTAATGACTGTCTTTAGCTGCTCCTCCATCTTGACAGTGCAAACGTTTATGGTAGTACTCAGTGAAGGAGTAAAACAGTACAGACTGAAGAAATGCTTTAAACACAAGGAATGAAGGCCCACAAAACACTTGTATCCATTGCAGTACCACATGGAGGTGCTGGAATAAGCAGAAGGAATAGTAAGGGAGTAAAGGAATCATAGAAACAGAGTCATAGTACCTAGAATCTTTAAGGCTGGAAAAGACCTCTACAATAATCTAGGCCAATCATTAACCTATCACCACCATACTCACTACTATATCTCTGTGTGCCACATCTGCACTTTTTTGAACACCTCCAGAGACAGTGACTCCACCATTCCCTTAGGCAGCCTGTCTGAATGCCTCACCACTCTTTCAGAGAGTAAATTTTTCCTAATATACAAACTGAATCTCCCCTGGCACAAATTTAGGCCATTTCTCCTCATCCTATCACTGTTACCTGATCCAGACAAAATAATCCCTGTTCCCTCAGCTGCTCCTCATAAGACTTGTGCTGTAGACCTTTGACCATCTTCATTCCACTTCTCTGAACACATTCCAGCACATTGATGTCTTTTTTGTAGTGAGAGGCCCAAGACTGAGCAGAGTACTTGAGATGCAGCCTTATCGGTGCTGAGTACAGGAGGACCATCACTTTCCTAGTCCTTCTGACTACATTATTTCTGTTACAGGCCAAGATGCCATTGCCCTTCTTGGCCATCTGGGCACACTGCTGGCTCCTGTTCATCTGGATGTTGACAAGCACTTCCAGCTCCTTTTCTGCTGCACAGTTTTCCAGCCCCAAGCCTGTAGCATTCCATTGGGTTGTTGTGGTCAAAGTGCAAGACCCAGCACTTGGTCTTGTTGAACCTCACACACATTGGCCTCAGCCCATCAACCTAGACTATCCAAATCCCCCTGAAGGGCCTTTCTAACCTCAGACTGATGAACACTTCCTTGCAGCTTGGTGTGATCTGCAAATTTTCTGAGGGTGCATTCAATCTCCTTGTCCAAATCACCAATAAAAATATTTAACAGGACTGGCCCTAATACTTACACCTTGGGAACACCACCAGTAACTGGCTGCCAGCTGGATTTAACTCCATTCACCACCACTTCCTGGGCCTAGCCCTCCAGACAGTTTTTTATCCAGCAAAGAGTACACCTGACTAAGCCATGAGACCTTGAGAGAATACTGTGGGAAACAGTGTCAAAAGCTTTACTAAAGTCTAAGTAGACTACATCCATAGCCTTTCCCTCATCCACTAGGCAGGTCACATGGTCACAGAAGGAAATCAGGTTGGTCAAGCAGGACCTGCCTTTCGTGAACCCATGCTGACTAGACCTGATCCCCTGGTTGTCCCGCACATGCTGTGTGATCTCTCTCTTTTTGTTGTTAGTATATTGGTAAAAGCGCTCTGTGCTATCTTTTACAACAGAGGCCAGATTAAGCTCTATATGGACTTCTGCCTTTCTAATTTTCTCTCTGCATATCCTAGCAGCATTATACTCTTTCTGAGTTGCCTGCCCCTTCTTCCATAGGTGGTAAACTCTTTTTTCCCAGAGTTTCTGCAAAAGCTCCCTGTTCAGCCAGACTAGTCTTCCCTGATGGCTCATTTTATGGCACATGGCAACAGACTGCTCCTGCGTCTTTAGCATTTCCTTCTTGAGGAATGTCTAGCCTCTTTGGACCAATTTCCCCTTCAGTACAGTCTCCCATGAGACACAGCACTTTGTAGCCAGCTGTCCCTCGATAATGTGTTGGCTTGTCTCCACTCTGTGATACCATCAGTGCCATAGTAAATAGAAAGATGTTGGTATTATTCCTGTATACATTGCAGATATGGGTTTCAAATCCCTGTTATAGTGACCGCTAGGCAGTTCTGAACTCTCCACAGAGCCTCAGCCCTACACCTGACAAAAGCAGTTTCTCTGCTTCAGACAGAACGTAGTGAAAATCCGTGACACATTCTGACATAGTTAAGACAGTGTCCTTAAAAACACTGAAGCCAGAAATTCTCCCCAGAGCCCCTTGCCTGAGGGTGCCAGGAGAATTTCTGGCTCTGAGGGACGGCGGCCACCCAGGCCGGCACAGCAAGCTGGCACAGGGCAGCCACGTCAGCATGGCACAGTGCCCAGCTCATAAGCTCTTCCGAGAGAGTTTCCTCAATGCCCTGGGTCACATCTTTCTCATGAAGATTTTACAGGGATGTCATAACTATAGATCCTCCCATATGCACAGTAAAGAATTAGAGCTTTCCCAGCCCTGTGTAATTATTAACATGAGAGCAATTAGATAGACAGATCAAATAGCTTGTTATTAAAGCACCAGTGAAGGACATTAAAAATGTCGCAACTGGCATAAGAAATCTTAATTCCAGAATACTAAAAATCATAACTTATGGAGTGTTTAGTTTATACTATATCATTTATGGGTTATAGAATGTATTTTTCAAATTACACCTGTCCTGTGCTTTGTGAAAAACTCAATTCATTGTGTCAGTCTCTAGTTAAAGTGGAAGTGAAACCTAATGTGGCTGGTTTTTTCTGATTTCATGCTTTTATGATCAGACCTTAGAGTATTATTTTAAGTTCAGCTAAAATATTAATTGGAGATTCTGATTTATAGCTGATTTTTTTCATCATTAAACTGATAAAGTAAGCTATAATGAGATTTTTTTTGGATGATAGATGTCATTCTCCTGAGTAGTGCTATTAGCACTTGTCCAGTTTTGAGAATATATATTAAGAAAAAAAAAGACACACATATGGCTTGGTGTAATTATGTAGCCCTTCAGATTGAAAGAACTATTTAAAAGAACACAGCTTCATAATGCTATGTTTATCTTCTTTTAATTTTTATTACTTTTTCCAAGTCTGTCAGCTTTACATATAAATTTACATTTTGTCAAATTAAGTTGATAACACTAATTTCACAGAAATAAAGGCCAACATTCATAAAGTACAAAAACAAGCCTGCACATGCCTGATTCTCTAAATGGGAAAGGGGATAAGAAAAAGGCCTTGTTTTGGTAGGCAAACAAATTTCAGTTTGCATTTCACAAGGGATTATCATTAGGCTTGAGCAAACTCAGTGCCTGTGAACATCTTATATTTTTCTTATGGTCCACAGATTTTGCAGAGCTACCTTGACTCTGCAGACTTTGATGTAATTTAAACTTTTTATTTGTTTTTCAAGGAAGAATTAGAACTGTACTGTAACTTAGCAGGCAGGAGAAAACACAACTACTTAATGTGCTGAACATTTCCTTGGACCACGTGTAGAAGGTAATACCAGCATTCCTCTCAGAACCTATGTCTGTATTATCTAATCCATTCCTCACATTACATTCATATCTGTTTTCCCATTCCACTTTCTTTTGTTCTACTTTCCTTATCATTTGGTATTGTTTGAGATGATCTTCCAAAAAGAAAAAGATGCCAATAATATTTTTGGGTTAGAAATGGTCTTTGTGTGTCCTTATAATGCGGTAAAATGAGTTCACCATCCCTAGTTTTTTGTGCACATTTTCTTAATTGTAAGGAATATGTTGACAGAAGCTCCTTATGTAGAACATTCAACACACTGACAGCCTGTGATAGATGACTTTATGGATTTACATGGTGCTGTACCTTAAAGAGTGACTGGGTCAAATTCTAGCAGTTTTTGCTTTCTTTAACCTCAAATTATTTTATACTGTGTTTTCTTTTGGTGTACTTAAACATATTCAGACTTACTTAATGACCCAGAATCATTTTGATTCACACTCTTTGACTAATGTGTGAGTTACATTTTTGTCCCATTACATGAATCCTCCCCCTTTAATCCATTTTGTTATAAAAACTCTGATAATGGTATGATGTGATTTACAAGATGTGTTGTTCTTACATTAATGTGCTCCCAGTAAATAATTCAAATATTAACAAATTGTTACTCTGTTCTATGAATCAATTAAAATTTATTTTTTTAGAATAGAGCAACATTGCAAGTACTGGTGGGTTTTGCAGTGCTTTTTATTATTTGTTTATTTTAAAGTGAAGACATACAGATACTACTTAAAGACAGTTACTTTCCCATTGAAAGTAACTGCAGCTCAACTATGGAGAGTTTTCATTTAATAAATGAAGCAAAAAGAATTAAATAACAATAAAAGATGTAGTAAATAAATAAAAACTCTTCCATTGTAATATTCACAGCCCTTAATAACAAGTGATCCAAAATTTGGATCTTAAACTGGCCCAAACAAAGTAAAACATCCACAAATAAAAATCTGCCAGAATGTATGCCTGCCACTGGTTATAAAAAGAAAGCCCACTGAAAATGGCAAACATACCTTTGGTGCCAACTTTTCTGCAGACTTCTCTGTAGCTGCCACAAATACTCTCCCATTTTCCAAAAAGTTGTGATGGACAATAAAGGGAGAGTGCCTAGAAAAAGTGGTATATCTGTTTGAAGTTTCACACAGCAGCTGGGCTGGGTTCAAACAAGTTCATTGATGATAATTCTTGAAATGACTTATTCTTGCTGGTGTACTTTGATTAACTCTTTGAAAAAAAAGCTACATTTAGATTTCATGAGGCAGAGACCAAGTCATTCTGCAATAGCGTGGAAGTTTATAGTTTACTCAGCAAAAGCTTACTTGCTGGTGAATTTTATGAAACGTTGTTCACCTCAGTACTTAAGAATCTGCTTTCCTGGATTCTCTTAGTTCTCTGGAATGAAAATTAACAACAGTTTCAAAGTCTGAATTTCACTTATTGTTCTTAGTATTCCTAGAATCACGATCTGAGCAAGGTCTCACCTGAGAAGTAGTTATGAACTTGGAGTAGTTTGTCCCTGATGGAGCAAGACACTATGTTTCCCCTGCACTGATGATTTCAAAGGGTAGGGCCTTTATCTTGAGGAACTGGCACAAGTGATCCACAGCCCTCTGATTCCAAGGAAGGACCCTAACTGACATCAGTAAGCTGTGGACAAACATGCAGTTTCAGACAGGAATAGAAAGCACGTGATCATTAGTAAAGTAATATTAATATAGCATGCTAAACTTTGTTAAGGGCACAACGTAAAATCCTGAAAAGAATTTCTACACATGTGTTTAGGATCAAATTTCAATTACAGTTTCTGAAGAATTATAACCACTTGAAAAAATACAGCACATAGTCTTAATCGGAAAGGAATTACAAAGCTGCTCACAATAGCATGTGTCAGAGATGAACTTGTTAATTTGATGAGGCAAAATCATGGTAACAGCCCATTCATACCTTGAGTAGGCTGCACCTATATTCTCACCTCTGCCTCTTCTCCTGGGCCTACACTTTTATCTGTGTTAGCTCACATTCCCAAAGGTTTTCCCTGTGGAGGTCCCTCAAATGTTTTTTTCAATCTTGTGGGAATATAAGAAGGGAATATTCTTTCCATGGTATACCACATGCTCATATCCCTTGTTGACAGTTGTCAGTAAATGAAAATAATTTAGTGCAAGGTACATTTTCTGCAACAGGAGAACATCAATCTGCTTGAGCCATTTATGTCATGCTACGCTGGAAATATCAAGCAGTGTATCTATATATGGTACATGTATATGCTATAACAATAGGAACTAGAAAAGCCCTAGATGTTTTTATGATGATGTTTCTAGCTTGTGACAGTTAGGGGAAAAAGTCTCTGAATAATTTTCACAATGAACCACGTGTTGGCCAGCATTTCTCAGCACTGAAGTTGTCGGTAATAGAGTTGCAACACTGAATTACCAACATTCCTTTCTACTCACATGAGGTAGGAATAAAAAAAAATAAAAGGCTGATAAAAATAGTGAGGAAATACTCATAGTTGAGTCTGATAATTATTTGATTCTAAATAAAAAATTTGGTAATGGTTTTACAAGAGAAAGTCCTTGGATTTTCAAAGAAAAAAAAACCAAAACAGATTTGCTAAAGTCTCCTTTTATTTAAAGATCCTGTAAAACTATAGACTCAGGAATGCTTGCAGAAAGTTAAGAAAATGCATGAATATTTGTGTATTTGTGAGGAGCTACTTAGTTTTCTAAATTAACCAAGTTTGCCTCTTAAAATTAATAAACTATCTGCACGTTTGTACGTTATTTTCATGGAGAAACAGAAAGACTGTATCATCTTCCTGTTTGCTGGAAGAATTTGTAAGTGTCATCAGTAAATGATAAAATTAAATGTCTCCTGTGTTTCTTAGCTCCATTGAAAAGCCATCCTGCAGAATCTTTGAATGTCAGTGTTTGCACTGAAATACATTTGTTTGTTATGTTCTGCTGTATCTTTCTGCCCCGTGCTTCTCAAATATAAGCAGTGGCAACAGAAGATTTTTTCCATGCCCAAAGATTTTAAGTCATGCAATTTAAAAGAAATAAGCTACTGGAAAAACAAAAACAAAACAGAACAAAGCAAAACCACAGCGTAACATCCAGACGTTTGTGCCCACTATGTGTAAAAAACCTGAATTTATTAGCAGATATTTGTAATTGTTTCACAGATTTCTCTAGTGATCATCACCAGTTCCCTACATGTTGTTTGTTAACCTATTCTTATGTGTATTGCTCTAAAATTTCTCCTCCAAATGTCTCTGAAGGGCAAATAGTAATTAAATCAGTACCTTTGAGTGGTGGAAACCCTGAGGCCACATCAAAATAGACTCTGACCAATACCTGACGACTCAGATTAAACTATGCTTTTCTGAGAATCTTGTCTCAAAACAACACGAAATCAAATGTTGTTCTTTCCTTCATGATTGTATGGAAAAAGTAATATAGAGAAAATGCGTTACAGCATGATGATGAGCTGGCAATCTTCTGCCTTCTGATTTTTTTCTAGTTAAAAGAGAAAAACTTTAGCTGACCTTGTGGATGTGTGAGGAGAGCTCTGAGAAAGCACGTACCACTTGTGGTACAGCCTGCATCCTGTCTGCAGGAAGGCTAATGAAAGTAGAGCCCAGGCTCAGACCTGCAACTGAGGTTAACCCAGCTGGCCTTGTTGTGAAAAGGGACACTTGTTTTGGAGTAGGTGGTTTTTGGTCTGTAGATAGTAGAGGGAGATGTCATTGTCATTAAATGATACAGAGAAGTTATCAGTGAAAAAAATGTTTCCTTCTTCCCAATTTCCACTTCACAGTTTGCCTCCCCCAGCTACATGTTGGGCTGTGAGATAAGCAACCAAATCCCTGGAATGATTCATGTAAAAACAATCCTTCCAACTGTCTTGCAGCTGAAGTATTACTCTTGAGAGTAATACTCGAGAGATCACAGAGTCCAATTCTTATGCTTATTTTATTTAAAATAAATAAGACAAATATGTTAGTCTTATCAGAAGATCAGTAGCATTAAACGCGAAAAAGAGGCTCATCATGCCTTATCCAATTCATAGATTTTTTTCAGACAGAAGGGACTAAACATTATGAAGACAATTTTAAGTTCATGGAGGAAAATGAATCAGAATTTGAGTGAGAAGTAAAAATTGACCCCCTAAACTTACATCTATGTTGGTAAGATACCTAAAAATGTAAGTGTGGTTGTTTTAACAAGAGTGAGAGAGAGAACCTTAACAACAACAAAATATTCCAGACAAAGTGTAAGTTTTTGAAAGATACATTTATTCAACTTTTATATTACTACTGCTTGCAAAAGCTATCTCTACTCAGTATAAATAGATTGTTCCAAAAATTGCTATAATAATAGACATGAGAAAATGTTGATTGTATACATGTGAAGTGGGAATCAAGGAAATAAGCAGATTACCAACTAACAAATGTCCATTTAAGTGCTTTGCAAGGTTAACTATAAAAGTCAGTTTTCAATATCATGCAAAAAAAAAAAAAAAAAAAGAATAGATGGAAGGGCAATGGTATTTTGGTTGCTAAAGTATTTGTATAACATTCACCATACTGTAATTTTGTTACTTTCACGAAGTGCACATCATGATATTTGAGCTAAAACACTTTTTTAAAGAGCTGTATGTAGAAGACAAAGTGATCAGGTATTGGCAGAATAGATCACTATATGTTTGCCCTTATCAGTGCCCCTGATAGAAAATGAAGTCTCAGAGGAGTTTTTGGCCCTTAACCTGAATGTTGCAACTTTCTGTTTTCATTCTCACCGTTTCCTGGATTAGAGAGCTCAGTTTCAAAACGCCTATTTTAGGAAATTTCATTTTGATTCCTGCAGAGAGGAAGATTTAGCATCATTTTCTCATCTACTTCTTCCTTTCACCTACCTTGCTTGGACAACTTTCTCTCCTCTGCTCTCTCTGAGGCAACATTCCTCCCGCTCATTTCCAACCATCTCTTTCTTTCAGCTGCACTGCTATCAGATGGTGGTGCAGCAGTAGCCTCATTATGCTTTAGAGCCTCTCTTCACATGCGGTAAGTACTTGAGACTTCTCTGACTGCAGAAAACTATTGGTGGGAAAAGCTTCACAATATTCCAGAGAGATTTTAAAAGTGAAGAAGACATTAAAAAAATAAATAAAAGAAGCCCAGATTTATTAAAGCCTTCTAGATCGCAGGAAATTTTATAAGCCTACCAGAGCTCAGAGGAAAAGAGGAATGGTGAGCAGCTTCTCTACGATGTAATATAGTGTCTAAGATACTGCACTGTTTAAGATTATGACTGTTCATCATTTTCTGGAACAAATATAATTTTCAAAAATGTTAGCGTCATTTCAAAATTGCTGAGCTCTAACATAACTTTTTCTTCAGTGTGTCACTTTACTTACTGTCATTTTACTTACACATATTCATTAGGTTCTTGTTCTCAGCTGTAACTTTCAAGATCTAATTTAACACAAATAAAATAATATTTAAATTAAAAAAAAAAAATTGAACTGAGATTAGAGCACTTCTATCATTTGCAAACTCTTTGCCTCTGTGCCAGGTAGTATATTTCTTCTGCTTGTGTGATTACTCACATGGTTCTAAGTGGCAGATACCTTGGCAGAATTTCTTTCCCACATCCATACCTAAGAAAAAATCTTTACAAAATACTAATATAGCCTGAACCATTGAGAAGAAAACAGCAAATAAAGGAAAAAATTACACAGGATCAATTTTTCTTTTGGTTTTCTGTTGTACTTCAGTTTTCTCAAACGTTCCATTTTAACACCTGTTATTTTAATTTGTGTTCCAAGCATTTTGTGGCCATTATTACAGTTTGGAGAAAAACAAGAGGACAGTGAGAGGCTTGATGAAAGAGAAGATTTACAACACCTTTTTCCTCGTTAGTTACATCCATATAATTATAGAAAAGCACTGAGTGGATACCACTTTGCCATGCACCTGAAACAGTTTTTACTTGACAGTGCACTGATAGTTTAGTATCACAGCTCCTACAGTGACTGACAGTTGGTTTTGGACTAAATCACATACATTTCAATAGGAGATGGTGGCTATTGGCTAGTTCAGCCAAAGTCTATTTGGCAGAGTATATGAACCTTCCTGAAGCTCTGCTCTATTTCACAGTTCCATGGGGTGCTGCTGTCTGCAACACAGGTTTACCCTGAGTTCAGCTACAAAGAGTAGGCAAAGGCAGGGCTACAAAAAGGCAGAGAACCACTGAAAAAGATGCCTTTAGCTGCAGTGAAGATTACATGTGTGCCAGACACAACATGGCAGTTGACCTGGCAGAACAGGTAGTTAAAACATTTTCTAAAGTTTCTAAAGTTCACCTGTAGGAAAGTCATTCCTAGGGTAAAAGCTCAAATATCAGCTCACTCAAGAGAAAATTATTTTGGAGCATCAGTTCTATATTTAACCTCTTGGGAAAGCAAAATGAATAAATTAATACTGTTACTTCAACCCTTTCATCTGTTGTATTTAGTATTTTCCAAGAGACAGTTTAGTGCCATCTGAATTTGTAAATTACTGAAATGGAAGGCACTAACTCTGTTGATTGGAAAAGGAGCAAATACAGTATTTCTATTGAAGAAGCCAAATCTGAAGGTGATCCAAGAAATTGCGTTAATGTAGGCTTCAGCCCAGAATCACAGATGAGTCTAGCCATCAATCACCAGGGAGAGAGGAGAAAATAAATCAAGACAGTGAAGAGAGATTGGTTGGAAGCATGAAATAAGTCCCACCATCTGATCTATACCAGCAAAGTCCAGTATAGATGGGATCTTCTGCATGAGCATTCCAAAACAAGTTTGTGTTCTTTCTGGGTGCACCAAGACTGCAAAATAATGACTCTCTGATTATCTGCTCAGACTCTGGAGAGAAAGGAAATTTTCATACCACCAATACAGGCTTAATTTACTCTACTTTTCAGAGTGGGAGAGAGTGAGAGCCCCAAATTCTATTACTTTGTTCAGCATTAAGTATCAAATGCATAGCATAATTTTGGATAGTCTGGATATCAGCCAAAGGCCGACAGGTATATCACAAGAACAGGAGAGCTTTGTCCTTCTGAAGCAGAATCTGCAAGCCAGGCAGAGCATAAAGGAGTACCTCTAATGGTACCAGACTCCTTCATTCAGGCAACTGATCTGAGAGCCTAACTTCTTGTATAGCCCACAGGAAGAAACAGGCACTTTAATTGGTTTGTTTGGGGTGTTGAAGTTAGACAACATGATTGATTATAGCCCACACAGTATGTCCAGAGACAGACAGCCTTGCCTGCTCACCCTCGTACAGATGCATTCTCCTCCATGCTAGTGACCTGTCACCTCTGCCATCAAGGTCAAGACAGATTGAGTCTATTTTTGGGAAATGGTGCAGTCCTTTTCCCTTTGCTGCCACTTGTTCTTCCCTAGTCATTAGCAGCATTTCCTAAAAGCATCAGTAGTGTCATAGTCAAGTGAAGTAGGCCAATGACAACGTGATCTCTCTTAACTCTGCTACTCGGCCTCTCCTTGACAACCTGAAGAATTCACACAGGGAGGAGGAGAGATTTGTGCAGAGACTTGGAGAATCTCCCACTCTTGGAAAAACTATGGTGGTAAAAAAAGGACACATCCCATATATAGCATCTCCTGGGTCTGGTTCAAACAAAGCAGAATCAGAGTTTGCAGCATGACACTCTATCCTCCAAAGGAGTGTCCTAATAACCTCTAGGTTATTGGATTCTCCAGACTTATCTTAGAACACTTGTTTCATCCTGATATAAGGAGGGAAATTTCTGAATTTTTGGCAGAAGAGTAAAACCACCCAGCTACAGTCTCAAGGCATGCACTCTCTCTCCATGGGAGGTGAGCAATCAGGCCCCATGCTGTTCCCTCGGGTACTGGCCCAGCTCCATGCGCTGATAAGGAAGGATAATAGGTCTATGGCCCCACCTCCTACACTTGCCTTTTTGACATCCTGCTCCCTAAATATGAGTGACAACAAAGCCTAGTGCAGGAGTTCTCGGGCTGCCTAGGACACCCACCAGGCAGCCTGTCAGGTCCTGCGTGGATGCCAGGGCTCGACTGGGAGGAGAACCTCACAGCACAAACAACTTTGGAGACTCAACAGCACTCACTTTCACTTCCAGCCACCAGTAGTGTCACCCTGTGCCACCTGAATTATGCCAGGGTCCGAAGTTTCCTGCCTATCCTGCTGTCCCTCTCCTGCCCAACATGTCTCCTATGGGTACTTGCCAAACATCCCCTGTTGGAGGGGCTGGAAAGATGAGGAAATTAGGCAGACGTTAAGAAGACTCACGCAAAGCAGAAAGATAATGACTACTCCAGCCAGCACTGGCAGTCACTGTGCAAACTTCCCTGCACAGCAGTGCCAACGCAGCTCACTCCTGACTGTGACACACCTGCTTGCTGAGAGCTGTGCATCCCCGTGCCAGGGCTGCCCACCGCACCGTGCCTGTGACTGCACTGCTCCCTGCTCCTCCACCTGTGTGGTGGAGGGGAAGCAAACATCTTTCTCTCCACTTTTAAATATGAACATTCAAATTCAGACCTATAGCTTCAAATAACCCACACTTTTGCATCTTTGCTGTGTGTATACGTGCTATATACCAAAGCAGGAAGTCACGATTTTCTGTGCATAGAATCCTCTACGTGATTTACAAAACATCACAGAGCTCATTTTAGGCGAATTCATTGCTGGAAAATGATTTTCAGTGAATGTTTTATTAATCAACACATGTCAAATCTGCAGAAAAAAAAAAAAAAAGTACTAAAATAAACCCAAACAAAAATAATAGAACAATTATTGCTTGAAGATTCTGATTGCCTATAAATTACAACTCTATTCAGCTCCATGACTATTTATGTTTTCAGTTATGAAACCATTCCTGTTATTAACTTTCAGTCTAGTTTACTGGGGGAAGTAGGAATGCACCAAGCAGGCAAATCATTTTAAGCCATGTTCTGAAAATCTAGAGTACAAGTTTATAAACATTGTTTTAAAGTGCAGGATAAGTTTTAAACAGGCATTTATTTCAAAAGTTAGGGGCTGACCAGGACAAGGCCACTCACCACAGCTCCAGATGCAAAAGTGTCACTGTGCTTGGTATATTCGTAAAGTGTTTACTCTCAGTACAGTTTTCAATTTGTCAGTGTTTTACTGGCATGCAACCACAGAGCATAGACTGCTATTGCTGGTTAACCTTGTTATTGCAGACAAGTTACAAGTCCTGACAAGAGTTTGATAACTGTGCCTACTTATTTTAAGCCATACATGAGGAAAGGGTAGGAGGTTCAAAGTAAGTTATGCTTTCCTGTGTGAGTCCCCATATGATCACTCAAAGTTACTGTAAATATAAAAGCAGAAGTGTCTGATTGCCATTTTGTCATCATGACATGAGACAAGAAGGTAATAAAAAACACACACAGAAAAAAAGCAAACTAGAACCAAACACGAGGTTGAACTTAGAAAAATTTTAAGCCTCATAGCCTCAATCCTCTAAAGTAAATGTATGAAATTAACTACCTGTATGGCAGTTAACTACATTAACTTGTAAATAATCTTTTCTGGAATCTATATCCCAGAAAAAAATAAAGGCTAAACAAGGAAAGAGTGGAAACTGCTATTTCATATGGAAAAAAAAGAGCTTTTTCCCCTCCTGCCCTTTCGCCTCCATTTTCTCTACCTTCTCCTTCTCTTGACATACTTACAGCCCATTCATTATCTCAGGCTCTTGTTATATACTCTTGTACACTTTGATTATAAACTTGCTGGATCAAAATAGTTCTTTTCTTGTTAATTAAAAAAAAAGTTCACAGAAAATTATCATTCTGGCCTAATCCTTGACAAATCACCTCTGAAATGTAGATATTGTTTTACTATATGACCAAATGCTCCACAGAAGTTCAATAATAAAGTGTTGAGGAAAAAAAAAAGAAATGAAATGTTTTGGTAGTTCCTGGATGCTGCTTCACTGTCCACTGTAAATTGGAAAACATTCTAATCACCTCTCAAAAAAAGACACCTAAACAAAGTGGTTTAGATATTCAGAATCACTGTTCATGTTCTGTTCTCTCAAAGTGAGAACTGTAGATGTGTGGCCCTACAATTAGAGGATTCTTTTCCTATTTAGAGTATATCATCTAAATTAGAAGGTCACTAAAGACGGCCAAAAACAAAAAACTATAAATCAAAGGAATAAAAAACATGAGGAAAGGTTAAAAAAAAAATAAAAGGCATCCATCTTTAACAAGCATCTGCCAGTGGCTATCCACACATAAATTCTGATTGTTGTCCTGCTGTGGAGAGAAGTGGTGCTGCTCTGTGTATACGTTTGATTTGAGCAGAACTTTCTTATCATTAAGATCCATTAGTGCTCATTAGTGTTGCTACAGGAGCAGGCCAGCAGTCAACATATGGGAAGCAGAGAGGGGAGAGGCAGGATTCTGTTCCCAAAAAATCATCTGAAGTGACTTGGAAATTTTGTTGGTGGTTTTTTGTTGTTGTTTTTTTCACTCTGGGTGCATGCTGGTTCTGAAAAGTACAATGCCTTCCACATCACTTTACATCAGTGGAGGTCCATGTTACCAACCATCTTGGAACACCAGAAAGGTTTAGCAGCTAAACTCAGAGGACCTGCCCTAAAACAGGTAGAAGTCTTTTCTCATTAATTTGCTAATGTTCCTTTAAATTAGGTGTAGAGAAAAGATAGTTATTAGATTCACTCTCACCCTTCTCCAGCTTATCATTTAAGCACAGAAAAGATTGATTGTAAATCAGTAACTTCTGTACTATAAAATGACTAGTTTTACCTCACAGGAGCAGATACTGCAAAGCAAACACTTCAGAAAGTCTCAATCACTTTAATGAAGTACTTCCAACATGACTACACTTCTGAGAACTTTCAAATGTGTTTACAAGGGAAATATGTTTCCAAGATTCATTATAACTTTTTTTTTTTGCGAAAAAGTAAAGTAGAATTATGTTATTACACTTTAATTACCATTAAATATTTGAAAGTCATTTATTTTTTCTTATGAAATCTGCTTTGACTCAAAGGTGTAAAGATTATAATAACAATACGCTAAAGTGTCCATTTCTATTCTTGTTGTGTGCATTTATATGGATTTTTGGCATTAGGATACTTCCTAAATAACTCTGCAGAAGTTAAAGGCAGAACATCTAATCTTCTAATAAATTATTTAGAAAAACTTCCTCTTTAAAGTACAAGCTCTCTGGTGCCAAATTTACCACCTTGGTAAATTTTTATAGATGAGTCACAAGCCTCTAAAGAAAAGTTTTGGATTAGGAACTTGACTGAGGCACTGCTAGTAATAAACATATTCATGTTTCATGTGCTGACCTTGTATCTCCTACCATTATGGGAAAATCAAATGCTTTTCTTTATTACATTCAATTTCTGTCCTATATTTCAAGCCACTTCTAAACTGCTTCTTGAGACTCATGCTGATGTGTAAACAGAACGTTTCTTTATGAATCATACAGAGATGTCAGCACCTTTGGTCTTGGGTAAAGTTAACAGATGTGATAAACCTGAATCTTAAGGGACTTTCTGGGTCTGTGAGAGCGAAATGGCACATTTGAATCGATTCTGCTTATACATCGTGTGTAAAGGAGACTTATTTTCATACTCTGATACACTCAGAAGGTATCAGAAGGTGAGATATCAAGAGTGGTAAGGAATCAAGAGGTTACGGTCATTCAGACGAAAGAAATGTGCTTCATTATACATGAGGGGCCATACCAGGGTTAATCCCATTTTTAGCTCTATGGCCGTCTTCGCACAGCCATTTTACATAGCCTGTATTACTGTCACTGGGCCCGTAGATGTACATGGCAACATGCTGTTTTGGAAAAACACTGCAGTTTAATTAAGGTTTGGGATTATTATTTTTTTTTAAACAAATGAAGTGATGAGCAGAACTTAAGAACCAGTATGATTAGCATGAGGCCCAACACCATTTGATTCTTGCACATCTGTTTTGCTCCAATCATATCCCTCTCTGAAAATACATATTCTCTCCATCCAGAATCAAAACTGGATTCAGAATAAAGTTGTTGAAAATTTCTCTGAAATGAAAGAAAAAAGTAATGAAGTATTCATTGCAATCATAGCATCTTAGAATGGGTTGGGTTGGAAGGTCATCTAAAGGTCATCTAGTCACAGTCCTCCTGCCATAGGCAGAAATATCTCCCATTAGACCAGGTTGCCCAAAGCCCCATCCAACCTGGACTTAAACATCTCCAGGGATGGGACATCCACGGCTTCTCTGTGCAACCTGTTCCAGCACCTCGGCACTCTCATAGAGAAGAATTTATTCCTAGTAGCTAATCTAAATCTTCTCTCATTCAGTTTAAAGTCATTACTCCTTGTCGTATCACCACATATACTTGTAAAAAAGTTCCTCATATTGCTCTTCAGGATGCTGAGATCTTTCCATATACACCAGTCTCCATGCCTTCAATGAAACTTGAAAACAAGAGTCCAGAAATGTCAGGCTGATCGCATTGCAAATATCTGCAAATGAATGTTGGAGAGATGAATCCAGCAAAAACTGCATTCAGAAAATAAGACATTCAGAGAAATGTACAGAATATGCTGGAAGAAAGAGTGTTTTCCTTCGGTCATGCTAAGTAAAAACACAATAGTTAATATGCTGCAGGTCTGTACAGTATCCACACTTCTCAAGTCTCAGAGTGATTTGCATTCCTTACTTAAAGCACAACAAAAAGAAACAAATGTTAAAATAAAGAGAAGCATTGGTCCCATTGTTCAGATATTATATTTGGAAGGATGTATCAGAGAAATCCTAAAGTTAAGAGGAAACTACAAGAAATAAGTTATGTATTAATAATTAACACTGTTATTGCTACAGCCTCATTGGTAGATGGACCAAGGGGAGGCTGCTTATATTAAAGTGACTGGCAACTACAGAAAAGGGTTTGAGTGGATATTAATACAAATGTGTTACACAATTAAATGTGAGTTCTGCTCCCATTACTGTGTCACCTGCTAGCATGACTTTAAAACACTACTTTTGCCTAAAATGATTGTTTAAACATGGTATGTAGGTTGCTCTGAAAGTAATGCCTCCTATTTATTTCCACGGAAACTACAACAGATACAAAGAGCACAACTGTTTGATAGAGCAAATTCATAGCTACAAAATGCTATTCCTCAACTTAGTCACCACCATTAGGCATGCGTTCTTGCCAGCAACGAACAAGAATGCACTTGTAAAAATATACATTATCATCTGGAATATGGCTCCTTCTTTCTGTCACTGTTGCCACTGCTGAAACACACCACCCACCCCCCCACTAAGCTGACATCCACTGCCTGATCTCCATAAATGTTCAGCAAGCACTGATGAATGTCAGTGAGTGCCATCTTTTTCTTCATGGAGGAATTCAATTCCACACCTTTGCTTCATATGCACTTCCATGTCAGTCACCATTCTGTCAGACTGCCCATCTGCAGTCACATGGCAGCAACATGTAAAGGAGTATTGGTGGCAAAGTTCAGTCTCTGCTTCTGTACTACCAACATCCACCTCTGATGTTGTGGGCTGACATAATAAAATAGGAGGCATTACTTTCAGAGCAGCCCTTGTAGCATTGCTCATTTTCCTAATGTTAATGATTGCAGCAAGGAAAAATATGGAAAACATAAACTAAATACAAGCCACCAGGGAATACCTCCACAGTTTCTGGACAGACTGGCCAATTTAATGCAAAGTCACTAACTGTAACATTCTCTTATGATATTTGAAAGGGTAAAAGGATTACCCTTAGCAATATCACAGTTAAGAAGGTGTGCAGAAACAAGCTGATTACCCAAATCAGCACAAATATTTTATTTTCAAGACTGGAAATAGTTGAAAGCAATAGGAAAAAGCACCTGGTGCCAAAAAAATAAGAATAATATCACTCTGGCATGGGGTTCATCAGCCAGCTCTCAAACATTAGTGAAAATTTGGAAATAAACAAACAAACAAATAAATAAAATTCAGAAACCTTTTTGTTCGTTTGTTTTAAATCAAATGCTTCTGCAATTACTGTTTGTTTCCAGATCACAAAGAAGTATCAGAACAGGAAAGGAAAGGTCTGGCAGCCATGCTGAGCAAGATGAAACAATGACAAGTGCCAGAAGCCTCACGAAAGCAAACACCCCTCCCAACCCTGTTTGGTTTTGTGTTTCCCCAGAAAGCAGGGAAAGTATCCAAATATTAAGAAGCTTATCCCTACAGAATTTGAGAAGTTCTCAATACCGATTATCAGAATATTGTTTATTCCTGCTGGCTGCGTGTGTCATCTCAAACTCACTGAGATTGGGAACGTATTAAGGGAAACTTCCCCTCCATATTTTCTGGGGCAGCTGCGGGGAGTTGGAAGGGCCAACAACAGCAACAAGTCATTGTTGCCTTCACTGGATATACAGCTGCAGAGGTGAGTAGAGTTCCCTGGGGTTGCACTGATTTCTCCACCACCGTTACAGAGATTCACCTCCTGACTGTGCTCAGCCAGACAAGGAAGAGGGATGAGGTGGCACAAGGAGGATTTGCAAGAGAGGATTTTGCCAGTGGCTCAGTTGATGGTCTGATTCAAAGCACAGCATGTGTTCCATGGGTTGAGTCTAAGGGAAAGCAGGCTGGAAACTGGTGCTGGTGGAAACATGGGACAACAAAGACCAGCCAGGATGGCCAGGCAGCTGCTTGTCACTCTAGTCAGCAGAGAGGAGAGACGGAGGAAGTGTCCTGAGCACTGCCAGCATGAGATCTGAGAGAGCAGGGGCTGAGGCTCTGGAGGAAGCGAGAGGCACAGGTGTCCGCAGCCGGAGTGCCGGAGGGAGGGTCACCTCGCCAGCGTGGGCCCAGATGGCACTGCACATGTCTCAGCCCTTGCCGGAGCCGTGTCCACTGAGGCAGCACCTAAGGTCACTGCTAGGCTTGGCAGGGATCATCCAGAGCTCCCTCTCCCCTGAAGTCACTTGGATTTGGAAGGGCGGTGGGTCTGCAAGTGACAGACTGCTTTTCTCTGTTCTGGAGAGGGTTACCTGGTGACCTTGTAGAGAACAGTTCTCAGCAGCAACTTGCGGTGGACAACATGACTCCTGTGGGCAAAAAAAGAAAGCAAATCAAAACACAGCTCTTCTCCTCCTCATATACAGAAACTACAGGCCTAGGTTTGGTCAGTCCTTGCCTAGGAGGCCACCTTGACTTTGCTTGGTGTGAGATATGAACCCAGAGTAGCCAGGAAACTTGGGACCTGTGTTAGGAGATGGAAACTCTCACCAGCCAGGCCCTGTGCACCAGGCACAGAGATGGCTCTGCTGCTTGTCAGAGGTTCCTGGCCTGCAGATAAGACAGCTGGTTGACTGACCTGCTTTGGTGCTCTCAAACAGAACTAGTGCTCCTCACCTCGTGTTCCTCTCCATCACCTTTCCCAGCTGGGCAGATTGCCACATACTCTAGACTGTGTGCTGAGTAGGCAGGGCCAAAAGTGCTGGGCTATGAGTGGGACTGACTGTTAGAAAGGCTTTGCCAAAGGCACCACCATGATGGTGGGAGTGGGGACAAGTCCCAGCACACTTAAGTAATGCAGCATGCCCCAGGGGCCAAACTGATAAACTGAGACCTTCCAGACATAGCACAAGAGGACCTCTGTCATGAGAATAGCACAGGGAACAGAGATGATACTAGGTGAGTTACCCACACTTATGGAATCCTTGAGTGACATAAAGTGGTCCCAACCAGTATCACAAACTCCAGGAATTTTCTGACTTGTAATGACTTGTTCTAATAAAAAGCAAGTTACAAGAGCATGTAAATAGGACCCAAATATAATCAGTACAATTGCAATTATACATCATTTGGCTTGATGCAAGAGAGAGTGTAGACTGCACTGTGCATATCAGAAAAGTACTTAAAGTATTAATAAAATAGGAAGGGTACTGGCTCAGCTACTAAAACACTCCTCTTTCTTGTCCTTGTGTTTAATTTGCTGTGGAGGCACATGCCAAAAGTCTAGCATTTCACCTCATTTAAGGAGTTATGACCCAGCACCATACTGATGCTGCTATATTCTAAAAGATTGAGTGTAGCTGTTAAGTACAACTTCCCAAAAGATTCAGAGGGGGAATACCACAAACCTGTTTGGTAAACAGTATACCCGCATTGAATAGAGGCAAAAGCTCAATTTGAAATATTTGAAAGTAACTTTTAAATCAAAAGAAAAGGTGTGAATTCTTATTACACTCAGTTCCACAAAAACCTTTTATTGCTGCTATTACCATGTACTTTCCTGGGATAAATGTGTGGTTTACAGCATCTACATTACAATGTAAAACTTTTAGAACTCACACTTTATGCTATAACACATGCTCAGACACTTTTTCTTCTCAATCTTCTTTTGGATATGATTTCTTAAGGCTTGTCTACATGGGGGAAGTTAAGCAGCATAGCAATTCTGGGATAACTACTCTGTGATAGCTCCCTGTGGACACTTCATTGCAATAAAAAAGGCTTTATTCGGGAATAATTACTCTGCATTGTGAGTGGAACAATTATTCTAGAATAAAAATCAGCCTAATTCCTTGATAAAGTGTATACAATCCATACAAGAGTTTTTGTCTCCTTGGTTAGATTTGGGTATTTTTTTACCACAGAATATGAATACTATACTAGAATAGCTAGGCTGATGGGCCTTTCCTTGACAGTGTTTTCTGTTCTTAATAACAAGGGACTTGTCCTCCTCTGTGCATCCTTCAGATAGGAAATCTGTAGCTGGAAGCCCAAGTGTTACAGATTTTGTTTTGAAGATTCATGCTGGAAAATACATTTTTCTCTGTGCATTTCTAGCAAAAGAGGGCAATTGTCTCTGCCCCATAAATCCAGAAGAGTCAAATCGTAATTGAAAAGCTCTTATCTAATAGTGTTTAATCTTTCCTCTCTCCCTAAATGCAACTAGCTATTTATTTCAAGCAGTTAGGTAACAGAGATCAGAGAAGGCCATGATGGTTTCCCTGTTAAGCAAAGCTGAAATAGCTCTCCACCTGGCCAAGATGCAGGCCAACCACAGGCATCTCTCCTGGTCTTTTGTCACTGATCTTCCTCCAAGTTCACTCAAGCATCCCTTACCTCCTGTATTTATGACCTCTCCTGCCTTTGTATTTTAACTGGCTCTGCTCTCAGGCTGTGGGTGGAGTAAAATGTGTAAAACCACCTGCTCATGATGCTGTGTTTCCATTCAGCTTCAGGAAAGAAGGGTTTATTTAGTAATTAATTTTTTTTTTGTCTTTAGATCTGTCTAAGTGTTTCTAGCAGAAATTCACGCAAACATATCCATTCCTCATTCATCTTGTTGGCCTGCCTTTCCCTTTTAAAGATGTGTAATTCTGTTTGTAGATGATCCTCAGGGTCCTTAGTCCTTTCATAATACATCCTTTCATTACCCTCCTTAGCCTTTAGCATTTTTAAGATTTGGCAGCAAAGACTGTTTCAGATACCTAATGTACTCATAGTATTTAATGTGTAGTCCAGCAAAGATATTTGAAGTATCACATGAACCATAAAGAGTTAAACTGAAATAGCTTTGGTATTAATCAGAAAGTGTAGACAAATTGCCAGGCAAAGAGCAAAATGCAAATATTGCTCTTGATTCTGTACACATCAGCCTTTTTGGTAAATTTTAAACACTCTATATTATCTTTTAAACAACAGATGGTGTTAATAAAATTATAAACCACACCCCACAAAATGCCAAACAGCAATAGCATTTACCATGGAAATTATACAAGGTATAATATTTCTGCAGTTATGAAAAGCTGAGCATGAAAAACATTCACACTGCAAAAGATAAGACCCAAAATACTCCTTTTCATTTCTTGTTAACGCAGCATTTAAATTAGTATCAATTACCGTGAATGCAGTTTTAGATGTGTTTTAGCTTGTTCAAAAGTTCCAAAAAAGTAAGTTGTTATTTGTTTTGTATTAGTCTCACTCATTGCAAGTTCAGATGTGCAATGCAATGCAAAAAAAAAAAAAAAAAAAAAAAAAAACCACACAAAATCTGCTTTAAGAAATAGTTTACTTTGAATCAATTAAAATGAAAGGGAAGGATGACATGTTAAGTTTTCTGTGAGCTCTGAGTATTAAATTACTTAATAAAGAAAAGTTAAATTTGGCAACACTGGATAAGTAATCAGAAAGTAATGAAAACACTCTTAAATAGGTGACAAGTCAGAGCTCTATCGGGCCAGTTCTTATTTCAGGAAAACTCATATTAACTTTGATCGAAGAGAGAGCTTTTGGTACTTCCACAGATGGAAAAGAATAAAGACTAGTTAATGTAGAGTTCTTTATTCTTCTGACATTTTCCAGAAGTTTGTAAACGAGATGGAAACAGACTGGCTTTATCCTTCGTCTTTAGCTCACAGCCTGAATATCATGAGAACACTACAGTAGCTTTTCAGCTACAGTATGGAGACATATGGACAAAACAAGTGTCTTCTATACATGCAGGAGAATGCCACCAAGCCTGTCATCACTTGGGTCATTCCACACTTCCTCTGCCTATTTTGAGCCCAGCCTGCTGCCGTATTGCATTATACGGGAAGGAGAATCTGTTTCTTCCCTCCTCATACTATCTTCTTGGTATTCACAAGCCAGTCCCCTTCCTCCCAAGAAGCCCAACGATCATGGCAGCTCAACTACTTATCTTAAATAAATGAAAGTGAAGTGTGTTTGTTAGAGAGCAGGGAAATAAGTGCTGTATGGAGAACCCAGCGTAGGAAGACTACAGCACAATAAGTGTGAACTCAGTCAGACACTACTTTTAATTATGGAAAGTAGTGATTATGTAGGATGAAAGTCTTGTCTCAGGCAACTGCTGCCAGGTTTGCCTGTCTTCAGGTGTTCAAGCAAGATGTGTGGCTAAATTCTCCTAGCTCCACCCTCGTTTCATGTTCTCCTGTGGCATGTGTGAATCTTCATTTTACAGACTTCAGGGCTAGTCCTCTGAGTTCAGTTTATATGAGTCAAGAGACTCATGCTGGTGTTACCAGGATCAGAATCTAGCCATTTGTATGTCTGAGCACATGTTCTCCTTGAAACAAGTTTGTGGCAGTATATTCAGGAATGTTTCACACTCAGGTTCAGATCTGGTTCCAGATGGAGTTCCCTTGTAATATTCCAAATCTCATTAAGTTAATTAGAGGGTTTTTTTTTTTTTTTCCAGCAATTTCAGTGGGATTCCCTGTTTCTGTGTGTACATCTTCAGCTCAGTAAGGCACACAGAAAGCCAGGGCAAGTGCCAGGAACAGGAGATCATGCTCCATCCCAGTCCCTCACCTTGCAGCAGGACAAGGGAGTACCAGAGCAAGCATGAC